>NC_143153.1:27325934-27661410 GCF_041381405.1 Jatropha curcas
TTTGTTCAACTCCTTTAACAAGTCTAAATTACCTGCAGACAGAACTGAAGGAAAATGAGACCTCCTTATGCCTTTAGTTTTCCCTGGCATTTTTACGAGGAAAAATGGAGAAAATCTGAATATTGAGTGCCTGTTTGCTTTACTTTGTAAGCTGAATTTATCTTAATTAAAAATGCAGGCGCGTTTGGATCACATTGCACATTGGAAATGGTTTTTTGACTAACGCATAGATGTATTTTACTTTTTTTCATCTCTCATCTGTTTAATCTTTAATATGATATTGTTTAGGAGATTGCAGAATTAGAAAGATTCCAAGTGGTGCTATAATAACAAAGAGTTGGACTTGGACTAGTGAGGTTGGGTAATAGGTATCACTTTGACGTTGTTAGGGGATCCAGCGCCTCATTTCACTGGATACTCATCCCATTGAACCAACCGGTAGTTAGTAGATGTTTCTCTATTTTTTATCCTTTCTTATAAATGCTATTAATATTATCTTGAGGGGCTGCTGTAACGATGTTATTACTTGAAACAAAGATAAGACTACTCAGTTGTGACCACAGCTAAGCTAAACGCCATGAGCCTTCAATTTCTTAGAGACGTACGGAGGAGGCGAGCGAGATTTGAGTAGAAAGGGAGATATTTTCGGAGAGAGAAAATGGATTTTGGGCTATTATTCAACGGTAGTGAGGAGAGAGGAAGGTAATGAGAATGGGCGGATGGTGCGAAGTGAAATGGTTTGTTCCACTTAAGCTCCTCTTGATTAATTATGAGGAGTTACAGACATAAGTCATGCTCTAATGGACTGCAACTATAACAAAAGTTGGTTAACTCTGGAACCTAATTTGAATTTAGGATGTACTTATAACAAAAGTTGTTAATTATATTTTTATTAATTCTGGAATCTAATTTGAACTTGAGGTACAATTGTAATAAAAGCTAATAGTTAATGGTACCTAGGGAGTTAAGTGGGATTTGGAGTACAACCATAACAAACCCCGTACCTGGAGTTATTTTAAATAGTTCAAGGAAAAAATCATTATTTCGTTCCTGTATAATGGTTAAATATATTAATCAAGACGTCTAAAATACATGATTATTTCATTTCTATATAATGGTTAAATACATTAGTAGACATACTTTTTCTAAATACATGATTACATTTTTAAGTTATGATCCGTCGGACATCGTAGTCTTTTTGTCCACTTTTTGCATATGCTCAAAAATATAGTCAAAGGTGTCAAAAAACTTCTTTATGACTAAAATACCTTTAAACACTTATTCTCATTGTCCTATCTTAACCTACAAAAACATTCTAAATTTTAAGAATTGTTGCAGTATTACTCTAAATGACTTTTTGTTCCTCTGATGTTCCAGCTTGTAAACTTATATATATTGTCATCCCAAATTCAAATTGCATCTAGGTTTTACAATATAATAATATAAAAGTGAGACCCAATAAATCAGTTTGCGTTAATTTAATTCAACCTCCTAAACTCACTGTCTCGAATTAGGTAATAAATTCTTAATTTCACTCACCGATTTTCTTTTCTTTCTTATTTCCTCAACAATCTTTTCTCGTTTTTGCTGAGTCTAAAGAAACTAAATCCATGATACGAAAATGTGAGAAGAGACAGAACAATTGAACTCCTTGTAGAGGTGGTTGAGGCTCCCTAAGACGTCACAAGGATTCTTGGTGGAGCCATTAGACGATAGAAGCTTGTGTATTTACAGAGAGGCAAAATCCGAGTAACCTATAACTAATGGCTGAAGAAGGAGAAAGAAACTAACTCTACATAGACGCTTCCTTATGGCACACCCAATTCTCTTTTTCATTCTTTAGTATTCCTTTATAGCTTTACTACTTTTTGCTCCATTAGAACTTTAAAAATGAATATATACTTACTATTTAATTTTAATATAGATTCATATGTATCATTGCTGATAAAACTTTGTTTTATGTGTCAACTAACATGTAGCATGTACTAAGCGTGTATTGTATCTTCAGTTTAATATATAGTTACTATTTGCAATATGGTTATGGAGAACCTTTGCACATAAACCCATAGCAAAAACGAGAAGAGATTACAGAGGAGAGAAGAAGACACTGTCGAGAAAAGGAGATTGATGATGGTGAGGAGAGAAATTTGGGATTTATTTCCTACTGAGTTCAGAAAGTTGGGTTAGGATAACTAAGATGATTTGATGGGTATATTATTATATTGCAAATTCTATGTGTTGGATCTGGAGACAATATATTTAAGTTTTTAACTCAATTTAGAATGATACTGCAACAACTCGCAAAGTAGGAACTCGCGCAAAGAAGGGAGTGCCATTGTAGGTTAAGCCCACTATCCTCTCTCTCTCTCTCTCTTCGTATTCCTCAACATACCCTTCTTGGATTTTTCACCTTCCTCAACCTTCATTTCAATAGAACACTTCACCTTCTATTCACAACAGAAAGTTTCATCTATTATTTGTGTTTCATGGTCTTTGTTGTTGCTACCATCTTTTCATTGGTTCTCTTTCCTTCCTCTCAATTTCATCAGTACTCTCGGACCCCTCTATTTCACAATTGTAACTCCAAGGCTTAGGATTTGACTTATATCTCAATCTTCGGTTCTGCGAGTTGGAGCTCGTTAGACAGTAGACTTCATTTTTTTTCACGCACCCCATTCTGCTATTTTCTAAACTTTAGCTAATTAAGCTTTTGTTTGGTCTTATGACTTCTTAGTGGGAAGTAAGTTGCAGAAACGCGAAATATGGCCTTTTGGGGACTTCTCCTTCTGGGATTTGGGCTTTGTTTTGTGCTTCTTGAAGCTAATAGGAAGATTTGGAGATTACATAATGGCTGAGATCAAATGAGATATGAGACCAAGCAAATGTATGGTGTAAATGGTGCAGTAGATTTCTTTTTTAGTGTTTTTGCCCAACGGATTAATTTACTGATGGAATTAATTCAATTAAAATTATGATAAAATTATACTAAAAACAGATTTACTTACTTTTGACAAAAGAAAATTAAAATTTTAATTTACTAATCTTTCATTTTTTAGTGTTTTTTATGAATTTACTCTATGTCTTTTTAAATTTATAATTATAGTATTAGCAATTTAACGGCAAAATTCATAAAGAACGTGAACGACATAAAGTATCTAACAAGATCGAAATTTAGAGACACAATTATATTATCTAATCAAATTGAAATTCAGAGACACAATTATGTATTTTAGAAAAAAAAGTAAGAGATTGACTAGTTTATTTGTCCAGTATGTTTCTTTAAAAGATATTAGTACAAGTATAAATAAATAATAACAAAATTCTAAAATAAGGACAGGAGAGAAAAGAGCAATATTAATATTCCGGAAATCACGTCAAAGTTGACACATTTTCTTGACATATGTAACACGGTACCGTCTCCATACCTGTATGTGGACTGTCACTTTCTCTGCTTCCCCTCTCTCTCCCTCTCAAGTTTTCTTTGCCCCAAAATCCGAAAACTGTCAGGAAAAATCTCAAAATCAACTCACAAACCGCAGATAAACAGACACTGTAGAGTAGGCGTTTATGGCGGAAGGTAGGCGCTACCCTTTGGGTAACCATCTAGGTAATTCTCTTGTCTTGGAGTAGAATTATGCTTGTTTTGATGCATTGTTCTTTTTGATTTTCAGTTTAATTTTAAGTAGAAGAAAGAAGAAGCTTTCATCAGTTATATATCAGTGCCCTAAATTCTTTTATCTTAAAATACTAAAGTAGTTCTTGTTAAACAAGATGATCATTTGATCAGGCAAGCGTGTCTTTTTTTATATCGGTTTTTGATTAATGTGAAGTTGAAATTATCATGTGATGAATTTAATGCAGATATTGAGCAAATACTCGTAGAAGCACAGCATAGATGGCTACGGCCTGCTGAAATTTGTGAAATTCTTCGCAATTATAATAAATTTCGTATTGCACCTGAGCCTCCAAATATGCCAACAAGTAAGACTTCTATTTTATTATTATTGTTGTTGTTGTTGATGATGATGATGAACTTTGCGTGATATTCTTTGGTGGTATGCACTTGCACGATTCTGCATTTTGGTTTTAATTTTTGTTGGGTTCCTTCTTGAAGAGCTATGTTCGTGTTTGTTTTGCTACTTGTCTATATATGATCAAGATTCCTTAGAATCTTTACTGTACCGCAACTTGCTTTTTATTCAAACAATTGATTGAGAAATTTCAATTATTGTTTTTTTTGGAAATTGAATTAAATTATTTACTGGCATGAGAGTGATATTCTAAGATGATTTTGATTCTTTCATTTAATCAAATAAAATTCATTATTCTTATGTTTCTTTCTTCATTTTGCAGGTGGTTCACTTTTCCTCTTCGACCGCAAGGTGCTGAGATACTTCAGAAAAGATGGCCTTAACTGGAGGAAGAAAAAAGATGGGAAGACAGTAAAAGAAGCTCATGAGAGGCTCAAGGTAAATAATTAGCCTTTCCATTTTACTGAGATAAGCTTTGCTCTAGATTTAAGTTAGAAAAGTTCAAATTCTATAGCTTTTAATTAGTCAAGAACTTTATTTTATAGCTGTTTTACTTTGCTCTGGTTTAGGACATTGTTTTTTGTTGAAAATTATTTGTGCTTCCTTATATATGTCACTGAAAAATTGCATGTTCTTTCAGTCTGGAAGTGTTGATGTGCTGCATTGCTACTATGCACACGGAGAAGACAATGAAAATTTTCAAAGACGTAGTTATTGGATGCTTGAAGAGTGAGTCTGTTAATCCTTACATACCCTCCTTTACTGTCTGAAACCTTTTTATGATTGCACTATCATCTGTGCATTTACATTTTTGCAAAAGTTTATTAATGATAAATTCTAGTGCCATATTTCTTTGGTAGGAATAAGGATTATAGATTCTTCGGAATAAGAAGATCAAGTTAGTTTGAGTGTGGTGTGCATTGAAATGTGTTTACTGTTTGACTTGGATTATTTCACTGTACATTTAGCTGTCATTTTTAAAATTATTTGTGGCTATTATTGTACATAATTTTGGGATTTTCTACAGAACAAGAAATAAACTTAGATCTAAGAATGATTTTTTGAACCTTGTAGTAGATAGAGACAAATAGCAACTGGTCTTTTTGGTAATTGGTTGTTGCTATACTTTAACTTTATTGTTTAACACGCAGGTATCTTGAAAAAAAAAAAAAAAAAAAAAAAAAAAAAAAAAAAAACCACTCTTGTTTGCAGGGTACTAAGTTGATTGTTGAGTGAGTGACAAAATAATTAGGGCTTTAAGTTCTTTTTCATGTCATTCTTAAAGAAACGTTTAACGTGATTCCCTCTCTTTCATTTGCGAGTGAGAAAATCAGACACATCAAAAACATTATCAAAACTTGGAGCTTTGGCATGTCAGGATAAAATTCTGGCTCTTTATTTATTTTCTCTTGAAGATTCTGACTTTCTTTTTCTTTTATGATTAAACCAAGTCTCCCTAGCAAATACTTGCTTATTTTCTCGCTGTTGCTTATAGTTTTTTTTTTTTTTCCCTGTGAAGCATTGAATAAATAACTTTGTGATTGGTGAAAATTTCAGCAGTGATTTCTTATTGTTTAGCGTTTACAATTAATCTTCTTCTTTTTTTTTTTTTATTTTTTTTATTTTTTATTTTTTAATTTGGAAATTTGCATTAAAGTTGTGGCATATGGTATCTGGTTTCTTTCTTTCAGATTTCACTTCTGAACTTTGTTATCTTCTGGTTCTTGCATTGTTATCTATAATGCAGGAAACTTTCTGAAACAATACATGTTCTTATGTCTACTGTTTCTTACATAGTCACGTATGATGCAGGGAACTTTCTCACATAGTACTTGTCCACTACCGGGAAGTAAAGGTTAAATTTCACCTTCCACTCTTTTTTTTCTCTGTTCCTTATAAATTATGAAATGTTACTCATATTTAAGCAAATAAAGGTTCATATTAACAACATTAGCAAAAGAAGAGTATGAACAATATTTCATGAGCAATATGATTAGAATAAATAAAAGCTCCCTCCATCCAACAGGAAGACCGTGTCATCTATGCCTGTCAATTGATACATTTTGTTGACAATAATGCAGTTACCTCAGTCAGTTGTCTGCTTGAGCTAGTGTTCTCCATAAAAAATCAATTATCACGTGTTTGTCATACAAACACTAATTGGTGAAAATGTTTATTAACTTTATGATGCATAAACATGACTAGATATATGTTAGACTTCCATGCCGGTTAGGGAAAAGTAACAATCCATAGAAAGAAGTAAAATTTAGAGCCTGATTTAATTAGAAGATGGTGTAAGAACAATGAAAAAAGCTTTCTTGTATTATTGGTGCCATAAAAGGAGAGATACATTGTACTTTTGCTGGACAAAATATAAATATTAAAATGCAATGCAGCCATAGAGCTATTTTCCTATTGCATGAATATAGTTAGACCTGTTTAGGGCTTTGGCAAGGATTGGGAAAAGAAACTTGCTCAACATGACACTTTAAGTCTTTAATTTTGGCAATATCCTTACCTCAGTATTATTTACTAGATTGCATCTATACACTAAATTTAGAATTGCTGCTTTTTTGAGGATTCAACATGAAGTTACTCAGGTTAAGCCTGGATAATTTTTGGATGTCTTTGACATGGTGAAAAACCAAGAGCATGAAACTTACTGTAAATGTGAACCTCTGTGCATTTATTTGTGGGCTTGATGTCTATATCATGAATTTAGATTTATTATTCATTGTTCAAGCTTTTTAGTCTTTTTAATATTTTAGTAGGGTTCAATCATAGTTTTAAATAATGGTCATTTCTCAATGTTCAGCTGTTTCATAATGGAAGTTTGGCACACTACATTAATTTCTGTTTCTCTGCGGAAGATTCACCAATCACCGAGAAACAGTAGATAAACCATGAGAATTTGTCCAATTATTAACTTAAAATTATGCATATTTTATAATTCTTTTTTTACACAGTAGATAAAACATGAGAAATTGTCCAACTATTAATTTAAAACTATGCATATTTTATAATTCTTTTTCTAACTTATACTTTACCGAATTCTTTTTTTTTTTTTTTTTTTTTTGTTGATTTGAGTGATTTTGCAAATGGTTCTGAAAATTCACAGCAGTGGCTGCTGATTTGGAACGATTCAATTTGGATTGATTATGTGACACCATTTTCGTTTCTGTTTCCCTTACTGTTCCTGATTCAATTCCCAACCATAGCCTTTTTCAGTTTTCTCAAGTTCAATAGAATTCTTTCTAGTTCTTTTAATTTTATCAATTTAAGCCATACACTTTGGAATAGGCATCAATTGTATCCTGTGAGTGAGAATCATGGCATATGTGTGTATATCTGTACTAACATATATCCAAACAGTCACGCTAACATAGAGAGAGTGGCTAATAGGAGTGAGGTCCATATCATGTTCTCAATCCTACTATGCACTTGTATTTTTGGAAGTTGTAATCTAAGAGGGCTCTATTGGTGGATTTGAGGGGATCACATGTGTTCCACAATTACTTATAATCCTTATCATTCAATTCTTCCAAATCAGCCATGTGAATTCGTACCAATGTTAAAATACATGGCCTATCTTAATTAATTAAAAGAATTCAGCGGTATTTAAACTTGTTGGAAAGCAAGGATTTACAGGATCATTGATCCATGTTCTTACTATAATTATTTATTTGGGTTTAATATTTCATAGGGTAGCAGGACAAATTTTAACCGTATTAAAGAATATGAAAATGCTATGACATGTGCCCAAGAAATTGAAGAAACAACTCTTCATTCTGAAATGGACACTTCTGTTTCTTCCAATTTCCGTCATGATAGTCACCAGGCGCCTGCACAAACAACAGATACAATAAGCATGAATAGCGCTCAAGCATCAGAATATGAGGATGCCGAATCAGGTGTGTCATACATTTGATATATCAATTTCTAATACGAAAATTTGTTGGTTATTTTGTTTAGAGGATCACAAGGATATTTGATACAATAAAAATCTCTAGTAATGCTTGCCTTTAACTAGGACCTCAAACAAGTCAAGTCTTTTGCAAGTTACTTATTGCTCGACTTGATAAATGCTTACTTGAGCTCATTTATCAAGGTTAATGGACCTAAATCAAGTTCATTTTGAGGCTATCTAATAAATGAGCCAAACTAGAACTAGGTATCTCCTTGATTAAACACAGGAGCTAAGTCCTATACAATTTAACGATAAGTTGATTTCAAGTTTAAGATTTCTGTACTTTTATTCCTGATATTCATAAAAGTACTTATTCGAAGGGTGGTGATGTTTCCAAAGCTACTATTGTGAGGCCGGAGAAAATATTTTCACTTTGACAAAATTACCCTTTACCTTTCAGTTCATCCTTCTCCATTTGTCTCAATTTGTTTCATCCATCCCCCTCTTTAAGCTTGCATTCATAACAATACTAAAGGAGCCAAGTGTCACCATATTCAGGGCATCAACAATCCTACAATTTGCTTTCAGAGGCAAATCAAGACAATGATCTTGTTGCTTTTGCTTTGAGTGTTTTTCTTTGTTGGTGCACCATCAGCAATTGGAAAAAAGTTTTGCTTGCCCAAACTAAATTAAAAATATTTTGTAGGCTTTTTTGTTCATAGAAACAATTCCTAGGCACTTATATTTATGAATAAATGAAACCTATTTTTCTATGAAAAAAGTTTGTTTATATAGAGGACATCTGTTATCAAAATTATGGAGCCCATGTGGGATTTATCTCCAAAGTTTTTACCAGATGAAATAACTGATTCTTGAAGCCAATTTCAGTCCAGTTGGGACATTTGTTGAATGCAATCTTGAGAAATAAGAATCCCTTGCAAGATCAGCATGCCAATGAAGAAATTATAAGATCTCTAACTTTTTTTTCAGTAAATAAATAGAGGAGAGGTAGAGTGAATGAACTGGTGAAGGGTAAGTTTGCATAGATAACAAATTTTTCTTTAGAAATAACAATAATAGCTCTGGAAATATATCACCCTGTTGAAATTGTCATTAATATAACGGATGATAGTTTTCAGCTATTATTATTGTCATATCGTTATACAACTTTTATTTGCAATAATTTTTTTTATAATATTGAAAAGAGCAGAAATTTATAGGTGCGTAAACAGTTTTAAAATAAATATTTTAAATTTTCAATAAATATATGAATAATGTCATTTAGTAACTAAATAATTGAGAAAGATTTCTGCTTGATTAGACTCATTGTGGCTTGCAAGCTATAAATGAGCATGGTAGTACTTGACTCATTTAGTAGATGAGTCAAGCCTGAACCTCATTTGGAGCTTGTTTAGTAAACAAGTTGAATTTGAGCTTGCCAAAGCTTGGCTTTGCTTAGCTCATATGCAAACTTGCCTGTAACCCTAGATAAAATGCATTATATATTTGCTTTTAGGGATTGGAGGTTGCTTATTCAATGACCTAGGCATTGGAGTTCCCAAAATGAAATAGGTACTCTGGTTCTGGTGAATGGAGTAACAGACATGTCAGTGGCTTTTTTCCCCAACATAATATTACAAGTTGATATTATATTTGGTGCAGTATATAATCAACAAGCGAGTTCTGGGTTTCACTCTTTTCTTGAGGTACAGCAGCCTGAAACGGAGAAGACTGATGCTGGCCATGATCATGTGTCATTTTCAAGTAAAAATTTGTTCCTCTGTATTATGATATTCTGATGTTCAAGCTTTTCAATATATATGTGCGTACAGTAATTATCCTTTGCTTCATTAGGAAAGATAATAACTTGCATGATAATTTTTAGCCTGTTGTACTGTTCACAGGTACTTATCAAGAGAATTTTTTAGCTGTTCCTGGAATGGACTTTGTCTCACTTTCCCAGATGGGTAAAGTTGGAGAAACTAATGGTGCTGGGTTAGCGTATCAACAACAAAAACATTTTGACCTACCCTCATGGGAGCGTGTATTAGAAAATTGTACTCCTGGAATTGAATCTGTGTCACAAGCTGATACTACAAGAGCCACCGCTAAACAAGAAGATGAAACACTGAGGCAACTTCTTGCCAATGGCTTTGATAAGGAGGAGTTGGGGAATCATTTACCAGTCCAGAAAGACTGTCAGGTACAGGCGATGTTGACCTTGCATTAGAATTTGTTGGCATAATGATTTTATTTGAGATAAAATGGTAGTTTCTGAAATCAAAAACTCTTTTTCCGCAAAAGTTTTTAGCAATTGCTGAAGTTTGGTAACCTTTTTTCTTCATACAATTATGAGTGAAATTGGCAAGTTCTAGTCTAGATGTACTCAGTACTGTGATTGCTTTTTTAAGTTTTTTTTTTTTTTCCTTTTTCTTTTGTTGCTATACTAATATTTATCATATCAGCAATGAATGATTGTTAATATTAATTTCTAGAATATATGTACTATCTGGTTGTCTGCACTTGCATTCACTTTTTTCTTCACTGGATTATCATACACCATTGTAGAATCCGTTATGTTTTCCTCTTGCAATTCATTTGTTTGCATTTAGGCTTTAATTCACCTCGTTAACAGACTTTTGAAGGTGCATATCTCTCAAAGTGGGCCACGGATCAGAAGTCATATCCAGACTCAACACATGATCCCACTGCTAGCTTTAATGAACAGGAAGTTGTTAGTGATGATCTAAGTAACACACTTGCACTTTTCCAAAAACGGGGAAGTGATCATCCTGTACAAAATGATGTTCAGGTTAAGCATTCAAATACAGAGAACAGTATGAGCTTGGAAGGAAAATCTGTCTACTCTTCTGCCATGAAGCAGCACTTGTTAGATCGTTCGGTGTCTGAAGAAGGTCTGAAGAAACTTGATAGTTTCAACCGATGGATGAGCAAGGAACTTGGAGATGTAAAGGAGTCATGCATGCAGTCCAGTTCAGGGGCCTACTGGGATACAGTTGAAAGTGAAAATGGGATTGATGATCCCAAAATTCCTTCTCAAGTGCATTTGGATACCTTTGTGTTGGGTCCTTCCCTTTCCCAGGAACAACTCTTTAGCATCATTGATTTTTCACCCAATTGGGCATATGCCTTCTCAGAGATAAAGGTAATCTTCTATTTAGTTTGCGCATGGGTTGGATGTCAGTCTTTGCCCACACAAAAGGTTACTGGGGGGCTAAATGAAGTTGTAATTTCTAGCAGTCTTGCTGATACTAGTGTATAATTCTCCATTTTTCATGTTATAATTTTCTTCTTCCAATCATTCTACAATTTATTCAGGTCCTGATCACGGGAAGATTCTTGAAGAGTCGAGAAGAAGCAGAAACTTGTAAATGGTCATGTATGTTTGGGGAAGTTGAAGTTCAAGCTGAGGTTATAGCTGATGGTGTTCTTCGTTGCCAGGCTCCTTCAAATAAGGCGGGTATGGTCCCTTTCTATGTTACATGTTCAGATAGGGTAGCTTGTAGTGAGGTTCGTGAATTTGAATATCGGCCCAGCCATAACCAAGATGTGAATATTACTGCTAGTTATAGCAGCAGCATGTGCACAGATCTTCACATGCGGTTTGGAAAATTATTGTCTCTGAGCTTTGGCCCCCTTCCAAAATGCACAGCCAATAACATAGATGAAAATTCCCAATTGAGCAATAAACTTAGTTCATTTCTGAAAGTGGATAGAAATGAATGGGATCAAATGTTACAGCACAATTCAGAAGCAGGATTTTCCTCTGAGAAGGTAAAGGAGGAACTTCTTCAAAAGCTACTCAAAGACAGGTTATATGTTTGGCTCTTGCAGAAGGCAGCTGAAGGTGGAAAAGGCCCTAGTGTATTAGATGAAGGTGGCCAGGGAGTGCTCCATTTTGCAGCTGCTTTTGGCTATGACTGGGCCCTCGAACCCACAATAATTGCAGGTGTAAATGTCAATTTCCGGGATGAGAATGGATGGACTGCACTTCACTGGGCAGCATCTTGTGGCAGGTGAGTGAATGGAAATTGTTCTCAAGGTCCTTTCCTCTCTGTCTTAGATCACTGCACAATGCCAATCCATGTTACAGTTACATTTCATATCGAGTATGTAATGTATTAGCAGTAGAAATATTTAATGAATGGATGCACGCTAAAGCCAGAAGAGACTGCTCAAAATGCTGTTAGCTTGCTAGCAAACCTCATTGGAGGCAGAGGACTTTATTTTTTTCATGATATCAAGTCATTTCAACAAATCCATGCTGGAAATGTGTGGTATATGCTAAGAAAAGCTGTATGTGTGTGTATATGGGGAGGTCATCAAGTTCTAAATTTACTTCTGTCGACTAAACTTCATTAGTAAAGTTGTACTCAGAATCTCTTTGATTAATTTTACAAAATGCTTATCCAATTTTTACAATTTTTTCTGTATTTTTGCTTGGATATCAGAGAGCGCACAGTTGTGTCCCTCGTCCTTCTTGGTGCTGCTCCTGGAGCATTAACATATCCAACTCCTGAATATCGTCAGGGCAGGACACCTGCTGACCTAGCCTCTGCTAATGGGCACAAAGGAATTGCTGGTTATCTTGCAGAATCTGCTTTGAGTGCCCAACTTTCTTCTCTTAATCTGGATAAGCGGGATAGTGATGGTGCTGGAATTTCTGGGGCAAAAGCAGTACAGATAGTCCCGGAGCATAGTACATCTGCAATCAATAGTGTGGACTTACCATATGGTCTGTCTCTAAAGGATTCATTGGCTGCTGTTTGTAATGCTACTCAAACTGCTGCTCGTATTCACCAAGTCTTCAGGGTACAGTCCTTTCAAAAGAAGCAGTTAAAAGAGTTTGGTGATGATAAATCTGGAGTGTCGCATGAGCGTGCTCTTTCACTTATTGCGGTAAAAGCGCTCAAGCCAGGACGACATGATGAACCAGTGCATGCTGCTGCAATTAGGATTCAAAACAAGTTCCGTAGTTGGAAGGGGAGAAAAGAATTTTTAATTATTCGCCAGCGAATAGTTAAAATTCAGGTACATAGTGCAATTGCTGCATGTCATATAATCTTAATGCTTTTTCTTTAAGATATTTATGTATAATTTTTCTCCGACAAGGTTTTTTCTCTTATCAAATCCGAAATCTTGAATTCTAACTTTTTATCTGTTTTGGTGAAAGGCGCACGTAAGAGGTCATCAGGTCAGGAAAAACTATAAAAAAATAATATGGTCTGTAGGAATTGTGGAGAAAGTCATCTTGCGATGGAGAAGAAAAAGAAGTGGTTTGCGTGGATTCAAATCTGAAGCACTTATTGAGGGGCCCAGCAAACATGATACATCCTCAAAAGAGGATGACTATGATTTCTTTAAAGAAGGCAGAATGCAAACAGAAGCAAGATCACGGATAGCCCTTGCAAGGGTGAAATCCATGCACCAGTATCCAGAGGCAAGAGATCAATATCGCAGGCTGCTAAATGTTGTCACTGAGATCCAAGAGACCAAGGTAATTGAGGTGTTACTTTACTCATTTTTTCCCCTGACATGCTACAGATAATAGCAAGATACGTGCTAAAATACTTGCAAGTAGACTCATTGTGGGAGCTCTTGAGGGCTCAACCATAGCCTTGTCTTCATTGAATTGTGTTTTTTTTTTTTTTTTTTTTTTTGGGACATGCATATAAAGTCCAAATATACTAAAGACATGAACCACAGAGGGATTTATATGCCTAAATCTGTGAACCTGCAGTTAGTTTTTGTAGAGTTTTGCCTAGATGGAATGTTATTTCTAACTGTTTGCATCAAATGATGACTCATTGAGCATTGATTTAAAAGGCTCGGAATAAATTTGATCTCTTATGCAAAGTAGGTATCTGGTTGCTCATTTATCTTATTTTCGTTATGGGAATTACATTCTTAATATATTTGAACGATAACTTGAATAGGTCTGAATGATTTCTTGCCTTGTAAATTTGTTTGATGTACTATATTAATCTGGATAATGTAATGATTTTTTTTTTTCTTTTTCTCAATTGATTTTACAGATTTTGTCTGACCGCATTAACAATTCTGAAGCAACAGCGGAGTTTGATGACCTGATTGATCTTGATGCATTGTTGGATGATGACACTTTCATGCCTACAGCTTCCTGAGGCAATATCTGGTTAATGTTCTCCTCTTTGGCTCTGCGACAATTCATTTGTAAATGTCCCCTTTGCTGCTTATAATTGTTACTTGCTAAAAGGGGATTTAATAGTTGAACCAATGGAAGCAATTGAAGCCATATTCACAATTTACTTACTGCCAACGTGTAATCAACATAGGAATGAATGTAAATTGCTGAACTTCAATGTGTCATTATGGGTAGTTGGCATTGCTCCTTCCTAACATCTTAGTCTTTATAATCTAATATCAACCTACAGATTAATAATTTACTCGATCTCTTTAGCTTTGAACTGGCGCTGCACATGATCTGTTTTTACTCTACCAATCTCAACGGCCTGGCTCAACTCAATTCAATCTGACGAGTTTAAAAATACAATGGTTTAGGTTAAGTTGATTAGCTTTATGATTGACGGATTGGGTTGGTGAATCTGCAATCCAACCTAACCCGTAAATAATGTGTTGTTGTATATATGTCAATATTTTTAATTTTATTGATTATTAATATTATTATTATATTGTAGTTTGTGAAAAAATTTTCATAATTATGTTATTAAGTATATTTAATTTTATCGGTTTTTTTTCTTAAATAGTTAAATATTATTTAAAACTATTTATATTATTTATCATTTATTTGATATACGTAGCTTACGTTATTCAGATCTCATCCGTTTACAGTTCGTGGGTTCACACATTTGGTAGTTGGGACATGTCAAAAATAAAAACCATTGACCTATGTTTACAGATTGGACTTAAATCAAGCAACTTGATCCTAATATAATTCTATTTTGATCTCGTCCGTTTACAGTTCGTGGGTTCACACATTTGGTAGTTTGGACATGTCAAAAAGGAAAACCATTGACCCCTATTTACAGATTGGACTTAAATCAAGCAACTTGATCCTAATATATTCTATTTTGAACTAGCTGTATAAACAAGCCGAGCTGAATGAACTTCAGCTCTACAAAATTTAACTCGACTCGAAACTCGACAAACTTGAAAGTTTTTTAGACTCAAATTTGATTCAAATCAAACTTTTTTCGAGCTAGTTCAAACAACTCGCGAATTAATTCTACTTTGAACTTACACTCCTACTTTGAATTTTGGATGAATTATTTGTGGCAAATACTAAATATAAATTTTTTCTATTATTTGATTGTTTATGATGATTTTTGGATTTGGTAATAGTTTAATATTTGCCTGACCGTAGGAATTAATTAAACTAATTTATCCAATGTACTTACAAGGTAAAAAGTGAAAACTTGAACCAAACATTGCTCACCAAAAACCCTAGTTAGCAACCATGCCTAAAATTAGCCATTCCAGATAATTTTGATGGATTAAGAGCTTCAAATGGGTGCCTGATTTACACGAAGAATAACAAAAATTTGCAGGTCGAAACCTCCTAAAATAAGCATAGTTGACCTTACGGAACAGTATTTAAGAATTATTTACAACAGAATTGAGTAACAGGAGTGCTCCTAGAAATTCCAATTGGATTGCATTTTCTAATGTTCTGATTAAGCGTTCTCAACCATGAAGAATACATAGTGTCTCTGTGTAATTCCCTCACACCATATACACTGATCTTCTTTCTTCTTATTCTGAGGAAAAAAAACAAAAAAAACAAAAGTACAGTGTGCTTCCATTATCCGCTGTACATGGAAACAAACCAAGTATACATTTTTCACAACCCATATCATTATGATTGAGAGCTTTTCCCACTGGTTGAAGAACAAAAGGGGAAAAAAAGAAGAAAAACAAAATATAACAGATGGTCGAGGAAAAGATGACTCCAGTCCAAATGATTAAAATTACCTACTTGTAAAACCAAAGCTTGCTCTTCTCAACTCTTGCTAGTCGCACCCAGGCTCTCGTAAAACAAGATGTATCCATGATCTGTATTACTTGAATATTCTTGCGCTGAACCAAAAAATGTCTGCACAGCAGACTCGTCAATCATCTCCACATTTTCATCATCAAAAAATAGCCAGTGATTGTGGCTTTTCACAAGGCTGACATAGTGTCCGTGATTGGGCCCACTTCCAACGTGAACAACAACTGCAAATAACGAGTATTCAATATCTGCATCTTCAACTGTATTACTCAGCTTCAGCTCAAGTGGAAAGACAACTCGATAAGATAGCTTCTTGTATCGACCCAGCTGCTCAATGTATTTGAACCTCTTCAGATGGATGACCAAGATGTGAGGAGGTTTCTTTATCTTCATCCTCTTCTGAGCTTCTTGCAAACTGCAATTGGAACAAAAAGATTTTTATCATTTAACTATTAAACATGATATGTTTGATCCTGTCCAAACTATCAGAAACACGTAACTAATAATGGAGGTTCAAACAATCATCCAAATTTTCAAGAATGCTCAAAATCAACTACCACAACCGACTAAAACAAGTGCTGTGTAAAACATGGCAATTTGAAAGGTTACATTTATCATATTTACAAAAACACACAAAATAGCAATGTACTAACAATGTAAACCATTATTAGGTCATCTCACACCTATCCAGTTTGAAATCCATGTCCCTATACCTTCACCATGGACTAAGAAATTAAATGAAAATTGGTAGGTACTTCCTGTGTGCCCAGTAGCAGTAGGCCCAACAGGCTAGCACCACTACCGATCCCCTCCTTGATGACTTACTAAAGATTTCATCAACATATTTGGCAAATTTTCATCAACATATTTGGCAAATAGCAACTGATCCCACAACCAGATACTTGGCTTTGTGTTGTTAATTCTTCAGCTTAAGTATCCTAACTATAAATAATATAAAAATCAGATAAATATAAGAAAAACCCTTGAAAAAGATGCAATTTTAGATGGGCTAATGAATTGCTGCATTTCAATATTGATATGAGTGGATGCATTCAAACATCGATCCGCCTTTTGCAGGTAATTTACAAATGTATAAACTGTCAAACTGTTATTGCTTTAAAGAATTACCTGTTTTCAAGCTCTGTAATGAATTTTTGCCATTGGGCTAGCAGCCCAGTGATAGAATTCCTGTCTAATAATACAAGAGATAAAGGGTTCAATGCACAACACCCTTGAAACCCCTCCCCCTTGATCCTTTCGGAAGTACAGTGGGGGAGAGGAGATCTGGTAAATGGCCTGTAAAGCCAATCCAAGCTCTCCAAGAGTCATACCCAGCAACAAAAATAGAGTTCTAGACTTCTAGTGAGTGAAACTGTGGACCAAATAATTCCAGGCAAGACTCTAAATAGACTGTGTTGCACAAACTATTGAGAACAGCACTAGAAGGCTAATTCCATAAATCAACTCAACTAT
This sequence comes from Jatropha curcas, assembly GCF_041381405.1. Classification (NCBI taxonomy): domain Eukaryota; kingdom Viridiplantae; phylum Streptophyta; class Magnoliopsida; order Malpighiales; family Euphorbiaceae; genus Jatropha; species Jatropha curcas. The sequence continues at coordinate 27,343,357 of NC_143153.1, forward strand.
AAATAACAACAAAAAGAAGCCAATGGTAAATGACAATTCAACAAAATCACCTACCTGCAGCACTTGTCGCAGAAAAACTTATCCTCTGCATTTAAAGTTTCTGTGGAACTAAAATTTTTCAAACAGCTTGTTATTGAACTGTTCTGCTCAATATCAAGGCTCAAGTCGAAAAATGTTTCATCTCTTGCTGTAACAGTCTCGCATTGGAGGCACCTTGTCTCATTGGTAAGAATTCCCTGATACAAGCATGCATAACAAGTCATGAGATGCTTGCTTTTCCTTTCATTTTTTTTTTTTTTTTAATTTTTCCTCCTGGTTGGAGAGAAAGGCAAGAAAGGAGGGAAATTATGCAGGGAAAAAGCATATTGCCAGTACTATCTAACAAAGTATAGGCAAAAGCAAATAATAAACTAATAATGAAGAAAATTTAGAATGTTTGACATTTAACTATGCAAATAACTTACAACAAAAACAAAAATATAAGTCACCTGAAAATTTTTGTGTACCCAGGTCACTAAAGGTTCCTTTGAAAGACCATTCGCCTGAGCATGTTTTGGACCATTTGCAACCTTTTCAGATGTGGATGAACTTTCCAGATCACTTTTTGCCACTTGGGCTTCCTTCTCCAATATGTCAACAAGTTCATTTAGCAAAAAATTCAAAAATTCATGAGCATCCTGCATGAAAAATAGACAAACATTTATTCATCTGTAAACTTTTTTCTTAGTCCAGTGTAAATCTATATGTCAAACAGACTGATATGATTAATTACTGCAAATGAACCTATACCTGGTGCATATAGCTGCGGAAAAGCTCATTTTGTTTTTTCAATCTCTGTACAAAACGCTTTGGGGCAATTACACCTGTTTTCTTCTTCTGTGAACTTATCTACACACAAGAATAATCACAGTTGGGCCCAACAACATAGCTGAAACAGTAACAAATAACCCCTGCATATCTTCTGCAACACAATAACTCTTTTTTGCTCCTTTCTGAAGTGAATCAGCAGAAAGCACAAATGCACAGAACAAAACATGTGAATTAAACAAGAGTAACAAGCAAGGGATTTCTTTTTTTTTTTTTTTCTTTTTTGGCATTAGTTTGGATTAGCCACAAACAGAGTGGAATTGAGGCATAGAATTCATATAAAATAAAAAGTTCAGGATTTAGTTGTTGCTGTAGTTGTTGCATTAGATAAAAATAAATTATGAACAAAATACTAAGGTTCCAAAAAATAAGAGAGTGCTTTAGCTGAGAATGTATTACTAATATCTTGAGAATACAACACTTAATTGGACAAACACCAAGCAGCAATATCCGAAGACATTACTAAAGCTATTGCCAGTAAAACCCGAGGACAAGTAACTGTGGAAATATATGCAAACGCGTTTCATTGACTTGCTCAATTTCTTAGGAGAAGAACATTTACATTAATGCTAAGTGGATGTAGATGAGTATATCTACAAAGGAGGTAAATACCTATATAGTTATCAGATGCTGTTTCCACAAGAACTGACTTTAGAAAGCCAAAAAGAAAAGGAAAAAGAAACGGAAAAAAAAAAAAGGAAAAAGAAAAGATAGAGTATTTAATTCCAAGCATGATGACAAGGGAAATTATAAGAGAGGACACAAACACACTACACACTGAATTAGATGAATCCCCCTCCCTTTTTGCATAACAAATAAATCAGCTGATCGTATCCAAAATTGGTTTCGAGAAAAACATTCTAACATACTATCTTATGCTGTTAACTTCTAAATGAATCTCTAACCTATTTCTGAGATAAGAGTTCACTAGATTATTTATGACAATGTTATTTGAAGAAGCATACCACAATAACAACCAAAAAAAATAACTAATAAAAATATTACTGTCATTAATAAAAGAAAATGTGAAGAATGAACAAACAAGTAAAAATAAATAAAAGCATGCACAAGAGCATTATTATATCATAATTATATAGGGGAATAGGCAGCAAAGTAAACCCATTACATATTCAGAAAAAAATAATAATCCCAGCTGCTCATGTAACATTATTATAACATAATTATATAGCACAAGAGCATGTAGAAAGTTGAAGGGGAAAATTTTAAGCACTTAAAAAAGGACAAAGAAATGAACTTGATGATAAATCTCACTTGCTTTGACATCCAAAGTAACAATCAAAGTTCCAAACGTTTACAGGGATTTGTTTACCTGTGTAAATAAGTCCGCCAAGCAAGTCAAGAGATTCTCCTCTGCATCCCCAGTACTTTTATTATTTGCATAATATTCTAGTAGTTGTTCACGAAACGGCACACAAAAGTAAAGTGCCTGCATTGTAAAAGGACGAATAGAAGTAAGGCATGATGAGGTACAAATAGATAAAAAATTGAAAAATAGATGACAATAATTCATTTTGGGTTCATTATGAATGCAATTCAGCTACTTAAAATTACATTGAATGACTATTCAAGAAGTTGATACATATCTTAGTAAAGACAATAAAATCGGAGCTAATTTGAGAAACTGACAGTACTTATAATTAACAATGCATTAAACAGAATCTCAAGATGCATGCATATAATAAATCCTTCAAAGTAAGGATAGTGTAAGTAATTTGCAAATACACGGACTAGGAAGTGCAGAGTTGAGAGTTCAATGAACAGGCCAGAAAGGCATATAATTTGCTCCTAAAAGCTGCTTCAAATCTATTTCAACCAATTCAGTTGCTAATATCACACTACAAAATCTTGTTTCCCATTTAAAAAAAAAAAAAAAAAAAAATCAAGTCAAGAAAATCAGAGGCTAATAACACGTAACAAACTTGAGCACCTCATACGTAACCATATGAATTACATGAATCTCTAGTCACTAATTACTTATACCATAAACCCCTGCCAAATAATTACTCATAATTTCCAGCTTAAAATTTAAACCAATCATATCTATCAAGTTTAAATTTAAAATACTAAATACCCAGAATCTTAAACTATACAACCTTTTGCAAAAGCAATAAACACATATATTTGTTACTAATGTTAAATCCTAACCTTAATCTCCATTTCTATACAAATATCAGTACATATCTTGTTTAATCACATGTCACAGAAATGCACTCTACACGAAACATCTAATCCAACTAAAAGCGCCCATAAGAAAAAATCAATTCCCTCAAAAATGGTGAACAGTTCACGAACTAACAAGCTACAAAAGATTTGATAAAACAAAACCACACGATAAGGATAAGCACAAAAACGATAATTACTTAACAATAATTAAGAACTAAATGAAAAGCTATTACAATCGAAAGTTTGACAAAACCTGTAAGACGCTGTTACAGTAGCAAGTGTTGCCAAAATTCTCGAGGCCAAAGTATCGTTCGCCTTCAGGAAACTGGTCGCCAAGAGCTTTTTCCAGTTTCGAGCCTGCAGCGCCCATTAGTGCATCAATTGATTTGACTCAGATCTCTCTCTATGCCTCCTCCAATTCAACTCAGCGATTCAACAATTTCCATCGAAGACTCTTCCCGGTCTGCACCGTCTTGTCTCTGTATCGTCGTATCGGTTAATGTTTGGATTGATTTTAGGGTTTGTTTGGGAAATGGAAATTTTGCAGGAAATGGAGCAAAGACGAGAACGAGACGAGGGTTTTTTTTTTTTTCGTTCTAGCAGAGTAAAACTAGGAAATGAAACATATGAACAAGGCAAATACAAAGGGAAGAATTTTCTGTCTCTTATATTTATAATTTTTAAAGAATTATATATATATATATATATATATTAAAATATAAAAATATATAATGAAGTGAGATAAAATTTAATTATTTAAAAATAAAATAAAATACAATTAACTAGTCTTTGAATAAAATTTGATTCTAACCTCTAATGTTTTGTGAAAGCTACTTAAAAAGTTAGCGTACAACACACAGTATCTTAATTCGATTCGGCATTCATAGCATCCTAATCCAATAAAATTTGCAAATTGAAAATTTTTTACTTTCAAAAATTAATTAAACAGTCATTTTATTTTTAATTTTCATTAAATTTATAATAAATATTAATTTTACCATTAACAAAATTTTGAATTTCTTGTTTAAATCAATATCAAATTAAATTAACTTTTTATATATTCTATTTTTCACAATTCTTAAATTACAAATAAAAATTTACTTATTTAATATTTTTTAAAAAATAAAAATTCTAACTTATAAGTTTTACCAAATTATAAAAAATAATAATAATTCACGCGATAAAACCATCTGCATCGTTTCAGTATTTGCTGTTTGACGTGCTCCAAAGTCCAAACTACCCAAGGGACAAAATGCCTGTTCGTTGATTAATGAACTAATAACGAGAAATTTCTCATTCTCGGAAGAAGAAATAGGTACGAGTTAAAATTTTACCAAATCATTTTTCTTTTATACTTCCATATCGTCTCCCTGTAGATAGATCCGACTAATTTTCACTCGACCTCGGATATAAATGAGCTGATCCGAAAAAATTTATATTACAAGAAATTAAATTTATAATATGGTAATCAACCTACAAATGATTTTTGCTAATAAACTATCTGATTGAGTTTACCAAATCATTTTTTATATGGCATATAATATATATATATATATATATATATATATTGTTATATAATAATAATAATATAATATATAAATTATATTATTGAGAGAATAATTTAATAATTATGCAATTATAATGATTTTAATTTTTATATAACAACTTTAACTACTAAAGTTTAGTCTCAAACTAGCTGGAGTCAGTTATATATTTAATATATAAAAATAATATCCAATCCAGTGGAAATTTTTCCAATAGAATAATACAATATAATTAATCTTAAAATTTTATTCATGCAGTTTGTTAATTAATTACTGCAATGATGTTTTTTTTTCGCTAATTAGCAAATCAAGATAATAAAAAAGAAAGGAAATAAACATTGTTGCAACTTGTTATAGTTTTACTACATTTTTAACTTTTTCATAAGTATTAACTTAAAATTAAACTTAGAGATTATAATTGAAATGATGAAATTGTAACAACATCCGAAATTCAATGTATTTTTACACTTAAAAGGAAAATGATTAATCAGTTTATTATTATGATTATTATTTAGAGTTCTAAATAAGAAATAATTACAATCTCTCTAACGTATATTTTATCTCACTATTAGATTATTTTATTTGAAAAATGAACTATTTTTATGTAACATCCCTTCCCGGTCCACCCGTAAATCCGAATGAACCGAACCGAGACGCTACAAACTGGTTGACTGTATGGCCTGACATGCTGAAATTATAATGTATATTGAATATAATATCATGCTGATGTTGTTTACAATAATAATGTAATTTATATTTACAAAACATGATACTAGTGTCAAAATGAAATGAGCCCAACTGAGTGCCCTGTACATGCCATAAAAAGGGTAGACAAAAGATACATATTAAAATGAGTAGCTACCCTGAAGACTGAGTCTTCTACAGATGAACTGCAACAGTTGTAAGCTGACTCTACTGTCCGATCTCAAAACCTGCGAGTTAGATAGGTAACTCGCTGAGCAAATAAAGCTCAGTGGATATCTCAACATATAAAGAAACCATTAAACACCTACATGTATAGAAAGAACCATGTAAACACATATGGCACATATAAGCACACATCATGATACTTTCATGATACCTTGATTATCTTTTGTACTATTTATAATACTGTATGATTCATGAAATGTTATGTCAAGATATCTGTATGGCTCCATAAGGTTATAGTGAAACCGAAGTGATAAGAAAAACTGTATGAAACTGGATGAATACTGTATGCTTGGCTGCTATGGCCCATATATAATCATATCCACTCAACGGCCTGTAGCCGGAGTATCAAACTGTATGGGATGCAAATCTGCTATCCTATGTCGCGACATAGCCTTATCTACATGGTTTCTACCTAACCTCAATGGAGCATAATGTTGGTATGTCAATAATATAACATAACATTATATTAATAGTTCATAACTTCATAATTCATAATGTATATTTGATTGCACATTATTTGCATGCTTGCATGTTGTTTTGATACATGTTCTAATGTTGTATTTGATGTTAAAATGATTGGAGGCATATAAGTGAAGCAAAGGAATACAATTGCATTGAAAATGAAGTCCAAAAATGCATGAAAACACAAGTCGCGAGCGCGTACTTGAAAGTCGCGAGCGCGTAAAGCACCAAATGAGAGACAGTGAGTTATTGGGCACAAGTCGCGAGCGCGAGAAGTGCCAAATGAGAGACAGTGAGTTCCCAGGCCAAATTCGCGAGCGCGCGATGAAGGTCGCGAGCGTTTACAGGCCAAGGGCCAAGTACGCGAGCGCGTACTTCAAAGTCGCGAGCGCGAGAAGTGCCAAATGAGAGTCAGAGAGTTTGCGAGCACAAGTCGCGAGCGCGCATTTGAAAATCGCGAGCGCGAGAAGGCAACGCGAGCTCGTCATGCGATTCGAGCGCGTGCTTCGCTTTTTCCAGCCTGCACAGTCTGTACTCTTTTGGTCATATCTCTCAATATATAACTCCGATTTGGATGATTCAAAAACCCATGTAAAGCTAACACATAGAGCAACAAATAACTCTTCTATGACACTTCCTAATTCCATCATTAAATGGGGTCAAAATCAAGATGAAGTTACTGGTAAAATTTCCAGCAAAACCTGTTTCAACATAAACTCAATATTCACTTCATTTAGTCACTTCCTCCCCTGTTCTCCCCTGTTTTCTCACCATTACCAGTCTTCCCACTCAACATGAAGCAATATATTGTCACACTAACAACACACCACACAATTCTCATACAAAGAAATTGGAAAATAACAAGAGATATCAAACCTTTGCTCCAAAAAGCTTGAGCTCCTCTTTAACTTCTTTTTTCTACACTCCTTGAACTCCCTTCACCTATAAATAAGAATTCTTATGAATTCTAAAATAATAGCACCAAATGATTCAATTATGAACTTCAAGAAGGTTTACTTACTTGGATAAAAGAGAAGTTGAAGTTAAGGCTTAACTACCATTAAAATTGAAAGGAAGGTGGAAGAGGAAAGGAAGAAGATGAAGATAAACATGAAAATGGGAAAGTGAAATGGGTATGCACGGGTAGGCTCTAAAAGATCCATAACTTTGTGTGTAAAAGTTCTAAATGGTACCTCAATTGTAAGAAGGTTACAACTTAACACCCAAGCTGTATGTTTTAGTGCAAATAAATCCTAACCCTTATGCTTTGATCTTTTTCTCTCACTCAAGTAACTCCACTTATAAACCCATTCTACCCCAACCGGGTTTGGTTCAACTCGACTCAACTCAACTACTCAACTCTATGCTAAGACTCGATTTGGTAGGATGTCACATTTTATTTAGAAAGTGAGCATATTCCATCAAAAAAGTTAAAAAGTATATTTAACTAACAGTAATTAAAGAACTCACTTTTTAAGATGGAAGGATTTGTTTGTGAGATGAAAATATAAGTTAATAACTTTATAATTATTTTTCTAAAACATTGAAAGACTTAAAGTGTTAATTTCAATATAATTTAAAGGTTTTATTATATTATTATTACTATCTAAGCGGCGTGTCCCATTTAGCCCTTTTACTTTTTATTAATTATATTTTTATCATATAATAATTTTATTATTCTTTAGTTAGATTCTTGCCACAACAGTATTTTATCCCGCTTAATGCTTTTATAATTATTTAATTAGATTTATGTCCAATATTATTTTTTCACTTAACCTTTTTATTGTTCTTTAATTACACTCTTGTCATAACATAAATAATTATTCATTTAAAATTTTTTAAATAAATTTTTCTAAATTTATATAAGCAAATTGAATATGAGTTTTCCATGCATTTTTTAAAAAGCATAAATTGAATGGTTAATTTTGTAATATATAAAATTGATTTGCCATTGATTTTTATAAAAAAACTTTTTTCATTAATTTGATTATTTTCATTTTTTTAGATCCAATTAATAAATAAATGCCATATATATTCTCTCATAAGTAGAAATCATTAGAATTTGAAACCTTTGATGGTTTACGTGCATACATATAACTGATAACATTAAATACTATTAATATTTGTATTTATAATAAACAATTATCAATTAAATATTAATTACTAAATATTGATAATAAATTTTTCAAGTAAATTGAATATTAATATTATAAACTTATATAAAGCTCTACTAATAATATTTTTAAAATAATATTTATTTATTCTATTATTAGTCCGATCAATAAAATAATAATATTTGATATCTTATTTAAACTCAAAAATAATATCTATATAAATTTATATTTTTTTGACTTTTTATCTAAATTGATTAAAATTAAAAATTTAAAGATAAAAAAATTAATAAAAATTATTTTTAATTTTATTTATATAAATTGTCTATTTTCATTTGAGAAATATTATATATATAATAGATTGACATTAAAAAGCTTTTATTTTGCATATATTCAAATTAAAAAACTTTATAAATAGATAATATATTAAATTTTACTTATTATAAATGTAAAAAAAAAAAAGTTTCTTATTGTATATAGTATTTCATGTATTTACTTTTCAATTAATTATGAATATAAATTATCTTTGGTGATTATTTAAATAATAAATTAATGATGAAATTAATTTCATTAATAATTTTATTAATTATTATTTTTATTTTTAAAAAATATTTTAAAAATTACTATAGGTTGACAATAAAATTGTATTGTTGACAAATTTATAAAAAAGTTGTGCCAACAAAAACAAAAACGAACATATATAAATTTTTCAACCTTATTTGGTGAAAAATATATGTATCTGTGTGATAACAAATATTTTGACAAATAACATTATCAAACTGCACAGATGCTATCATGATTTATTATATAATTACATGTACATAATAATGTCAATATAACATTTACAACATTGTTTATAAGTTAAATTATTATGTACGAAATTAATAAATATGAAGTATCACATACACTTTTATTATAAAATTTCAAATTCTATTATATTATGACACAACTTATAAAATTATATTTAAATTAACCGACACATCGCGCCAAGATTATGTGTTCATTATATTCTAAAATAGAGTGGAGAAAAAAAAAAAATGAAAAGTCACTCAATGTACATATTTGATCTTCTTATAGAAAGGCTTGCCCATCAACTTTTGATATTGTAGCTATAAACACCTAATCTTTTATAACCGTAATTTATGCCATGAATTGCTATAATCGCAACTAAAATGCACCAACACGTTCATAAAACCCTAAGTTTATTCAATAAAAGAATCACTTTTAAAGAAGATTTTACACATGTGATTGAGAGCAAGCTCAATGGACAACGGGGATAAAACAGTTATTAGATGATTAGGACATCCTGTCAAGAGATAAAGAAGGATATGAACTTTCTGTACGTCGTATGCCTACTTTTCCTGAAACATTTCCTGTTATTTTGGTAGATGAAAATGAAATTATTAGTTTTCGCAATTCAATCATATAGGAATCCCCTACCCCTAGGTCAATCTCACAAGCCTCTTGGTTCGATTAAGTTATGAATAATCAGAAATTTTATTTTCCTTTTTATCCGAAAATTTTAAACTAATAAATAGTCTGAATAGTAAACAATATCCTAAAGGTAATTATATTATATTTAATATATTAATAAATATTAACTAATGAGGTTAACCAATTGGTCATTTTCTAAATCAAACATTTACCAATTTACTAATGTAACAAATTATTCATAAGCTAACCAATATTTTATATTGATAATATTATATATCCTCACCACCAAGCTATGCTCACTCTTTAATTTATATTCAAGTCATTTATAAGTCACAAATCACAACATGAATCATACTTTGCGTTTGAATTAATAGATAACCTCTTCTTCTATATTTTTATATCTGTATGAATCGATATCATTAATTTTAATTTCTTCCCATGTAATTTATTTAATTAAATTTATCGCATATTTATGTATAACCTTCGTAATTCTAATTCTTTTTGCTTTTTCTTAATTCTAATTCTAATTCTTAATTCTATATTGTGCTTCTCATTCTAAAACTTCTCCAATTGATTTTCCAAGTTCCTTTTTGATATGGCTCCATTCTGTCTAAGGACGAGTTTAAAACCTTTATAAAAGCATAATTTACTAAAATAAAATCATATCCAAGGAGCCTAGCTAGCTTCAAATCAAATCACTGTCTCGCAATGAATTTACAACAAGTTATAAGATAAGAAGGAGATTTTTTGAAGTGCAGAATATCAAGCCTCCATTGAAGTCAACAATATAGTTTTATTATCCATTCCATCTAAAATTCAATGTTTTATCTTGATACTTTAATCATTTACAACATTTTCATCCGGCAAAGCGATCATAAAAGGACGTGTAAAGCAAAACTCCTGGCTAATTTTTAGAACGGCAGGCTCGTTATGAGTAGATAAATGCAGGACACAGAAATGAATTTGATCATAGATTGAAAAGGGAAAAATTAATTATAAGATACGCCTTTTGATAGAATGACATAGAGAGTTAGAAGAACTCCAAGTTAAGCGTGCTCACTTAAAGGAAATACTAAGATGCGTGACCTCCTAGGAAATTTCACATAGCTTCTAGGATTGCAGGCTAGCTATGGATAGAGGAATGTGAGACACAAGAATGAATCGGATCATATATTAAAAAAGGGAAAACAAAGGCGCCTTTTGGTGCAATGAATTGGAAAGTTGGAAGAACACCAGAGTTAAAGGAAATCTTAGGATGAGTGATCTCCTTGAAAATTCTTCATTTCACATCTAGTATGGAATAGAATTGGCCTGATCCAAAGCGATTATTATGATTACTATTTTAATTATTTGATTTAATATTTTTATTTGTAAATTTTAACTGAAGAATCGAAAGGTGAACTTTAAAATTTAAAAAGCTAATAATTGAATCTTATTTAGATTTAGACATAAGCTACATTTAGTTGAGGATTATGGTAAGATTTCTTAGATCTTAAATTAATTTGAATAGTCGAGAAATCAAGGATTGAAATTTAAATTATAATATACTTTTATACCTTGAAAGAGAATTAAATTACCTTAAGAAATTCTCACCTTCAAAATATGTATTTTCTAAATTAAATTAGTTAAATTATTAACCATAGATAGATTAGAGTGATGAAACCTAAATTTAAGAAGTTTTATACCCTTTGTTTATTTGAAGAGTAGTTGTGATTTATTTAATTAGTTAATTATTTTAATTTTAATTTTATTTATCTTTCTCTTAAATTAATCATTGTTAATATAATGAAAATCACAATAGTTAAATACTCAAAGCTAATCCTAGTATGAACAACACTTTACTAACTTTGTATTATTTTAATGATCCGTGCACTCGTAAGTTTCCGTAGACAATTTCAAATCAAATTCATACCACTGTATAAGTTTTAATTATATATTTATAAAATATATTTCAGTAAAGGAAAAATATATAATTAGGTTTATGCATTAATATATGACCCAAAATTTTTAACAAAGAAACCTTAAGCTTCAAGAAGAAATTTTTTAACCTATGGCGAATTTAGAAATATTTTTATCCGGGTTAGTATATAATTTTTTTGAAAACCTAATACCCAAAGCAATTACGCGCGGGTGGTAGCTTTTGTTCGTATCCCTGTAAAAATAAGGGGTCAATATTGAATTTTTCAAATTTTCTATGCCAAAAGTGAAAATTTGCAGACAAAGAAAAATTGGCTCAGGGAGAGCGAGTACAGAGTCAGCTAGTAGTTGCCTTATCTACTTCGCTAGAATTCTATAGAGCGCCTGCTCACTAGAAAGCAGAAATGTTGAGTTTCTCCAGCGCAACTTTTCTCCCAAAGCCGTTATCTGCAATCCCCAAATCAAGCTTTTCCGGCATTCCAATCCGCCACACATGTCCTCTTCCAATTCGAGTACCTGCTCAAAGGACACGGTCGTTTTCTGGATACGCAGTAGTAATGATGGCGAAGAGAGAAGAAGAACTGAAGGAAATCAGAGGCCTGAGTACTGAGCAAATAAATGAAGAGGTAATTGATCTTAAAGGCGAGCTCTTTATGCTTCGGCTTCAGAAATCGGCCCGCAACGAGTTCAAGTCCAGCGAATTTCGCCGAATGCGCAAAAGGGTATCTTTCCCATATGTTTTTTGTTATTATTAGTTAAAATTCATTACATTAGAAATTTTGGTTCAGGATTTGCTCGAATTATCTCCGTTTTTGAGGGAGGAATTATGGCTTTTCCTTAAAGCTGTAGTTACAGTGCTATGCTTGAAATAGTTTTCACTAAATGATATTACTGTGAGCGTTTGTTGCAATTTATTTGTGAGATTGATAATGTAGGTGGGAGATGTTTTTTTGGCTTTTGATTCAATGGAGTTTCTATAGGGTTAGTTGTCTAGCAGTCATTGTCAAAATAAGTGGATTACATTTATGGTTGGAATAACCAATGATGAGAATTGTGTAATTGGATAGCTTTTGCTTCTGTTATAATTTTATTGTTTTTTTTAACTGTGCGTGGTGATTAGAGAGGAATTCTGATAGATATTAACTTGGAACCATGAAAACGTGGAACATAATATTTTATATTTGAGTTTTTTCATTCATATTAACCTCTCCACATATTAATAATGTTTAAACCTTGGAGAGATGCATAAAATGTGAGGTGTAATATCAGCAAAATTGAAATAGTCGTACATTGATCATTTAAGAAAAAAGAAAAAGAAACATATTGACCCCAAAAAATGGTAAAAGTTCAGTGGGGACAAACTAAAGAGGATTTCAAGCTACTTTGAATTTATATGGAACATTTGTCATTTTTCAAATTTTGAATGGGGGCAGTTGCCTCGCTAATACAAAAGCATAGATCCACTTTTGGTGAAGCATCTTCATTCTCTCTCACACTCTTGTATCACATTGCTAACTCTATCTACCTGCCTGCAAACCCTATGCTAATTGTATGTGTCATAGTATTGACAATAAGGAGGGCCTAAGATCATGGCTTTCTAAGTGTGCTCTTTTTATATATGTATATTAAGTATGTTCATATCATTATTTTTTTCTTGAAATAGGCATCTTTTTGATAACGATTGAGATTTAAAATTTGTGGATTTTCTTTGGCTTTTAATTTCAGTCAACTTCAGGCTTCAAACAAAGATTTCAAATCTTTTAGGGTGCTGTGTTTGATAGCATATCTTTAACTTGGTTGGAGCCTAGAAGACTGCCAGCATCTATGTTGTTAAATTGCTATTTGAATATATGGAGAACTTCTTCACTTCTTATTTTCTTCACACCTCAGTGATTAATTACATTATCTAGAGTGTGGAGATGAGTCTATTCTATGGTGCAATGTTGGTTTCATGCCCATTGCCGGCCTTTACGATTAAGTAATTGTGTCCAACACTTTTACATGGATGTGAATAACGTTGTTTAACCTGTAATGAATAATCTCACATATGTTGACAAGTGCTACTTATAGGTACGTACCAAAAACAGTTGCTGTTGTGAGGTGACTTAGCTGAAGTCATATAACATGGCTTAAACTAAATGTTAGTATGTTATGGTTATCATCTGATAAGATACTTTGAACTGATGTGACAATGGCAGAGTGATGGAGCTGTATATTTTATCCAATACCCAATCAGGAGCAGTGAGTACTTTATGGAAGTTCATTACATCTTATAACACATGTAAAGCTATTTTATATAGCCTCCTAATGTGATATTGAGTGTGATTCTTTGAATGCCTAATGGACACTTGGGGTTAAGGTTGATGAGATTTTGGTTTTGGTTAAGGCTGCTGACTGTACACAAGGTAGGGATGGAAATCGCTTGATGGCTTCTAATAAATGATTTTCCTTTGAAATGCAAAATGGCAAACAATAGGATTGATGTGTTGACCAGTTGACTAAAAATGGTTGGAATGAGGTTCAGGTGAATGAGGGGAGTGGAAGTAGTGACAGGACCATAAAACTGAACAATGATGCTTCTGAGTATAAATCCAAGAGCATATCCAAAGTGATGCAAGTTCAGCATCCTAATGTGCTATAGATATGACTATATGCCTTCAAAATGCAGAGGCATTTGATTGTATGCATCATTATGTCCTTGCAAACGACTATTGACTTGCTGGGACTTAGGATTACTTTCGAAGTAGTAGGCTAGCAGCCATAATAACGTTTTAGTTGCTAACTTGCCATCATTGCTCATTGACCTAGTGAAATAACTAGTAAGCTGCTTGCTACTTTTTTCCATGTGCCTGCTGTCCCATTTTTCCAGTTTGTCGATTCTGTGCTCTGCTAACAATTCATCACTTGGTTTATTATTAGATGATACTCACATGTGAGCCTTTTTAGTACAAAGGTTTTATAGATGCATATCCTAAAGACCCGTGGTTTTAGTATCATGTTAATGAGAGTTTTTGTTAATAACAGATTGCTCGCATGCTTACTGTTAAACGGGAAAGAGAGCTTGAGGAGGGGATCAACAAGAGGTTGTCAAGAAAGTTAGACCGACAATGGAAGAAAAGCATTGTAGTGAGACCACCTCCATCTTTGAAGAAGTTGCAAGAGGAAGAGGCAGCTGCAGAAGCTGAGAAATCTGCATAAGTAAATGTTTGCATTTTGTAGTTCCATGATACGGACTGCTCATTTCTTTGCTTAACTTTCAGCTTTTTATGTTAGACCATTTTTGTATAATTTCATGTCTGGTTTTTGGTTCTCAAGTTTCCCCACTTTCCCTTTTTAGGATCTTATATATATATATATACACACACCACAGCTTGAATTTAATTTGGACTCAAAAAACTGACACTGCTCAATATACCTCATTACTCATGAAAAGCTCAACTCTAAAGCTGAAATTTCTCCAAGTAACAATTCAGATTGCGACCAGCCCAACTTGTTTTCATGTGTTTGTAACAAATGTCATGGATTTATATTTATTTAGGAGAAATTGAATTACAAATCTAAATGTTTGGTTTGTATATACTCTCTCTTTCCCAGTATTTATATCCTTAGACAAGAGTTAGGGTAATATCAGGTAAAACTTTTAACTTTGCTCATTTTAGTGTTGATCTAACAGTCTGTCGGTACAAATTTAACTGCTTGATTTATATGAAATGTAAATACACCATACTTATGTTTCATGGATTTTTATACAAAATTTTAATTTTCGACTTGAGAAGAGAGACTCATGGAAAAATTAGAATTGTTTAAAAAAATTATGGGAAAATTAAAATTAAAATTCAAGCAAAAAGAACAAAACGCTGGCGTACCATTTGTACATCATGCCTTTTTTTTTTTTTTTTTTTAGCCCGATCAGATTACCAGTTTCCCTCAGTTCAATAAGAAAAAAAAAAAAAAAACAAAATCATATTTTTATTTTCTATCATATTACTCCCGCCCAACTGGTGATTGCTCCGGCCGCGCAAACAGCCATGGAAGAAGAAACGACGACAGCTCCACCAACACCGGTAGCAACAGATATCTCAAACTCAACCAAAGCCTTAGACCCAACCCTACAAAAAAAGCACCAAGCAATGCTCGATCGCCTCTCTATCCGCCATCAAACGCGCAGCAAATCCTCCTCCTCAACCACCGACTCTACCGCTTCCTTCCTCTCCAAATTCTCCGACTTCAAACGCTCAATTGAATTCCAACTCGCTGAGTCATCAAAACTCGCCAGCACCGATCCAACTCGCCTAAAATCTCACCTCGTCAATATCTCCAACTCCATCTCCTCCCTCGAACAACTCGTCGCCGAGAATTCCTACTTTCTCCCTTCCTATGAACTTCGCTCCTCTCTCAAAACCGTCGCGGAACTTAAACTATCTCTCGAAAATCTCCACTCTGAGCTTGTCCCGAAAAAGAAATTTTCTTTCAAAAACAAATCTACAAGCAAAACCCCAATCTCTGAACCTAAAGAAAACGAAATCGCCAAACCCGAAACACCGAAACCGATTTTCACAATTAAGGATTCACCAGGAATTAGGAACAAAGTGAATGAAATATTAACAAAGAATTTTAGAGGATCGGAGATTGGTGAATTTACGATATCGGATTTGGATTCATGTGAAGTTAGGTTAATTGGTTGCATTGGTGCGCTTTTTGTTAATCGCTTAAGGAATTGTAAGGTTTATGCAGGGCCAGTTATAGGTTCAATTTTGATTGAGGAAGTTGAAAACAGTATTTTTGTTTTGGCTTCCCATCAGATAAGGATACATTACGCGAGAGAAAGTGATTTTTATCTGAGAGTGAGGAGCAGGCCGATAATTGAAGATTGTGGAGGTGTTAGATTTGCGCCTTACTGTTTGAGTTATGAAGGAATTGAGGAAGATTTGAAGGAAGCAGGTTTGGAGGAGGAGACTGGGAACTGGAGCAATGTAGATGACTTTAAATGGTTGAGAGCTGTGCAGTCTCCTAATTGGTCTGTTTTGGAGGTGAGTGAGAGACTCGAGGGTGTTGAGATCAAGGATGGGAGTGAAAATGGAAGGAGTTAGGGTTGTGGGATGGTGAAATTGATGTTCTGATATGCCAAATTGAGTTCAGGTAACCTTTTTGTTTTTGCAATTTTTTTAGTGTTAGTGATCTTTTGTATACTGGATTTGTTTCAATTACTGTGTTATTGGATTTGGAGATGATAGGCAAGTGCAATTTTATTAGCTAGTGTGCTTTTTGTTACTTCCATGCATGTAATATCCTGTTTTTTAGCAGATGTAATGAACTAATTCCTTTTATGAAATTTTGTTTTCACATATTGGTTCTTCTCTCTCATTTTGCTCTTCATATTTGGTTTATGTAATTATGCATGTGTGATAATTTTGAACCTACACATGTTGGTCGAATGATGAAAAATGGCTAGCAGTGTCTGATGACGGTCTTTGAATACCTTATCCTCACACAATCCTAGGTAGCTGTAAATTCTCTTCATTCCAATGTGCCTAAAAAGATACTGATAGCTTATATTTTACTGGTGGAGGCCTGATTCCTTTCAGTGACTGCGTGTACAGCTGCATTTATGTGTAATTTACCTTAAAGTCACAACTTTTGGAGTAGTTTGTATAAAAGAGTCATACCGTGAATGATATGAAAAGAAGCTTGTTAGAATCTGTGTGCATCTGAAATTTCTGAAAATAACTTCTGCGGTTGCTTAATTTTTTTTACTGAAAACAAACCTGAAATTGGAAAAACAAACTCTTCTAGTTGGATAATGAGCTGCCTGAAAAAATTTGAGAGTTCAGGCTAGGTCTGGTAACAGTAGTATTTAGCCATTCAGGTTGGAATTGTTATCCCTTTGAAAATATTGTAATTTGAAATGTTAACTTTGTGGTCACTGTGATATTAAACTGCAGAATGATGAAATTAATAATGCAGTTGGAAGGTAATGGAGCTGTTTCTTCCATATAGATTGTTGTGAATCAAATATCAGTCATATGATTGACCTTATTTTATCAAGTTCAGCAATGTGTTAGACTGGCAAACCTAAGTGACCATACTTTTATTTTCGTGAAAACTTTATTGAGTTTGATGATTCTCTTGTTAACTTTTTCAATTCTGGATTAACTTATATCTCTATTATCATCGTTTTCATCATCATTAAGCCTATGTAAGAACATAGAAATAGCAGTGGCTCGAGATTTCATGACTATTGTAAAAGAAACATGAAGCCGAAAGGCCTAAGGTTTGGTTGTGCTTTGTATGCTAATTGCAAACTCAACTACAACCTGGCTATTGTATTAATGAAACTCCCTGCCGGGAGGAGTAATGAAATATATATCAGGATGCATTGCAAATTAAATTAATTAAACTTCCAGAGGGGAGGACTAATGAGGGATAAACCAGAATGCTTTGCGGATTAACTATCGGATTGGTGAGGCTCCTTAGTGGAGGAGTGATGGAGGATGTGCCAGGACGCGTATAAAGGGCCAGAGAACAGCATAACCATAATGACCCAATGTCCCAAACTACCACAAAGCAAAAGAAACAGAGCAAAATTTAGTTGTTGCAGTAGTCATAAGGGTGCACCAATGGAGCTTGAGGTGACCCATGAGATAAACTTGTTCCTGGGTTAGCCAAGAGAATGAAGCAACTAACATGATTCGTAACAATGATCTGATGTGAAGGCAATCGGCCTGCATAACGGCTGTAGCAGCCATATTCAATGTGGTGGCAGTAACAGCCATGAAGGTTTGCAAATAGAGCCTTGAGAGCACCTATAAACCTATATCAGAGTCTGGACTAACTTACATCTCTATCATCTTTTTCATCATTGCTTAGAACATTGTAACAAGTAATAACAGCAACTTGAGATTTCTTAACTATTCTATAAAACAAAAAAGAAAAGAAAAGAAATTGGTGTTTCCCTTCTGATTTTACCAATAAAGTCAGATAGATTGGATGTTTGGGATTCAGAGATCAGGTTATGATGTTTTTTCGCTTCTCTGTCTGTGGGTGTTTTTACAAGTTATATCACTATTAGCTTAAGCTAATGGATGAAGATTGATCTGTTTAGTATAGCAAGGAGTGGCCGCTTTCCTTATTGCTTGAGTTGAAGGTTATGTGTATTGACAAACCACTGCAGTAAGCAAGCAATTATTACATTCCATATTAACAGAAAGTTTCACCTCATCGCAAGAGCAAGGGACCAGGACGTGGAAGGTAATTACTTAGAAAGGATGCTTGGTTTGACCTTTAAATTTAGTACATATTTGGTAGAATGTTATTGAACATTATGGAACGCAATCAAATAGGAGTTCAATTGAACGATGAACTGAACATGCTGGCAAACTTGCTTCTGGAACATGCTGGCAAACTTGCTTCTGGCAATAACCACCCCCGCCCCCAAAAACCCCAAAAGGAGCATGGAGAGTTAAGCAATGCTAAATTGATTTTTTCTTTTTTTCTTTTTTTTTTTTTTTTTTTTTGGGTCCTTTTGGGCTGCCTTATTGTTTGTTAACAGATATTATGACTCCCTTATTGTTTGTTAACAGATATTATGACTCCTGAAGTCATAGAGTTTGTTGTTACTGTTAGAATACCAATCAGGATTTTGCAATCATTTTATTAAAGTTGCATTATTATTTAACTCAATAATTCACATGTAGAGATCTCTAGTTTGCAGAAATTTGCATGGAACTGTACTATATTTGGCAATTAGTTGCATGGGTACTGGTCTCCTTTGCATTCAAATCAAGGTTTTTGTAGCCTTTTATAGTTGTCACAAGGTATTATCATATCAAGTAATGTTATTTCCGTTGCAGTTGCAGTTGCAAATTCAAATTTTACTTTTAATGATCAATACTTCGACATTTATAGTCCAATTCAGTCACCAAAAAGTTATTAGCAATACATATTAGACATTCTTTCTTTCACTGACCCTTGCACATGGACATGTGTGCATGTGTTTGCTGTTCTGGCTATGATTCGTACTATTTCTTATTGATTTATTTGGTCCGACCTTTATGTGGGCACGTACTATTGATGATATGCTTTCACATGGCATATATGAACGTTTGATGATCATGTTTGTTGGTTGACAGGAGGATGGGCTTTGAACCTAGTGCTCTAGCACCATGCCAATTGCAAAGCCGGTCTCTTGGTTCTATTACAGCTTTTGGACTTTGCAGATAACAACTTGGGGGGACAAATGGTTATTACCATCTTGCTATGCAATGAATAAGTTGACCTTAGTCGTGAATATTATTTTCATTCACTTGTTTCTCCAAACACTAAGATTTATTCAGTTCTATCAACTGCTGCGGATTCTGGGGAAGGAACCTTGTTTGGATGTTTTAAACAATTCTGAAATACAAATTAAGTACTTCGTTCTTTTGCTCAAAATCTCATGTAAAAAACTCAATTTGTGATTATTTCATGGAATGCATGGTTCAATTCGTATGTTTGATAATGTGAAGTGGTTGTTCCCTGATTGTGCAATATCATTAGCAGGCAATTGAACCTCCATTTGGTTTTCAGGAACTGTTTATCCTGTTCTGTATGTTTTGGGAAACGTGAAGAACCTGTTCACTAGGGTTAGGAGATGATTGAAAAGTTCTTTTCTTTTTAGGGAAATTTTTCTCTGAGTATACTGCAAACTCTGGCAAGATTTGTTTTGAACATGAGTATTGGACTGTTCTTGGGCATAGGTGCCTCAACTGCTTGATCTATTACTGTTCTGGTGCTGGCTAGCTTGTCGATGTTATTAAGTGTATGAGATGTGGAATCTTAATGGGTAATCATATTAGTAGTAGTTCAGACCAATTGGCCAATTGATGATACCCACTCTGACTTTATTGATGGCATTGGTCTCATAGATGGAATCTTTACAGTTTGACCATAAAAATACCAATTTAAAAATCGCTTGTCAGAAAGACAGGTGCCTTCCTTATTAATTTGCTTATATGCAAATATGAAGTAAAAGATTATTTTGATGGTTTCAACTTAGTGGTACTATTATATAGAGATGAAATTGCATCATTTGGATTTTGTCAAGAGTTTAGTGATTGCTCTTTCAATATGGTCAAAAGTTGGCTTTGGAGTAGGGACAATTTCAGCAACTCTCACTAACACAAAGTCTTATATATATTTTTTTCTTTATTTAAAAGTCAAGTAATGGAATCTTGAACAGATTTTCAACTTGCCAGCCTAAGGATAACTGCATTTCAGTGTCTGATTATGGAGATGGCATTATTGTATGTTTCTTTTGAACTCTTCTTTTAAAAGTCTAATATTTTTTATACTTATTTTCCAAATGTATTCATCGGATCATGACATATTCACATTGAAGTAATCTTTTTCATACTGCGGGTCTTACACTCATCAGACTCCACAAGTAACTAAAAGTGGGTGTACCAGGGACCCTCAATTTTTCATTAGTGAATATCTTATAGTTTCATCCTCACATTTCCAGGAAATCAAGTTTTATATTTAATTCAGAAAGAAGTTTTGGATGTGAAGTTGAATATTTAGTATGAAAGCATGAAAGCTCAGAGCACAAAAGTATGCAGTTGTGTCCTCAAATGCTAGCTTAGCTTGTTGTACAATGTTTTCTAATCCATACTCGCCAACTCTCATTATCTGAGCCACAGTTTTGCACACAACGTCTTTTTCAAGCTTTGACTTGATCTTATAGCACTGTTCTTGATGATACAATTCTTTCCATCTGCAACTCTGACCATGTGACTTGTTTACCTACATCATTATTTGAACTTTTGACTGATTCTCATTTCTCATGCTCCAGATTCCACAACTAAAACGTTCAGAAGACAGATTTTACTTTTACCTTTCTTGGCCTCTTCCTCTCCAAAATTTTTCTTTTGGAAAATATATATGATGGTAATAAAGTATGTTTAAAGTGTCTATTGATAATATTTGCCTCAATTCTTTTGTGGTATCGAGCTGTATCAGGAGCCTAGATTGAGTCGTATGAAGAGCAAGACAATTGCAAGTTTGTATGTGTAAAATTAATCTTCTACATATTTGAGTGGTGCAGACTGCAGAGACTAAGACAATTGGTAGCCTGCTAAGGTATGGTTTGCTATCATTTTACTGGTGTAAATCATTCAATGTGTAATATTTTTATAGTGATGTACAATTTTCTCACTTTCTTTTCCACGTTTATTTCTTGTATGAATGGTGGTTCTACATTTTTTCCCTGGTGATGTTTATTATGATACCATGTCGATGAACATGATAGCTTTTTTTACATGGTTGCGATTAGATCTATGTTTCTGGTGCATACTGAATGTTTTAGCTTCTATCTTTTTGCCTAGGGGTATCCAAAGGGGCAGTTCGGTTCCGAACTGAATCGATCCGTAAAAACTGCACTTTCCTTTTTTCTCAAACCAGAAAATTGTTTGGAACCGAACAAACTCATTGGTTCGGTTAATGGTTTTGGGCGAAAATTACATATGTTGTTTAACCGAACCAAAAACCAAAACCAAAATTATTTAACATTTCAAACTGAAACCGTACTAAATATCCAAAAAACCGAACTGGACAGGTATTTTGGTTTTAACCAAACTTTGCTCGCCCCTAGTTGTGCCTTTGGAACTTGAGAGAGAGAGATGTAAAGTAGCTCTTGGCTGAACCATTTACTGAAATTTTAATTTGGTTCCTGTCTTAAAGTTTTGCTATTCAGGTGTTAAGCTACCAATATTTGCTGTCATGATCCTTGGCCAGTCACCTCTGGATAAGCTTCCTCTCCAAAGCCAAGGTATGTTTTTTCTCTGCAACAGAGTGAAGGTAATATATGTTCTCTCTATTTTTATATTTCTTTGGTACATGGGGAATCCCACTTTTAGGAACTCGAAAACTGGTTAAAAAGGGAAT
The DNA here is from genome assembly GCF_041381405.1 of Jatropha curcas. NCBI lineage: Eukaryota > Viridiplantae > Streptophyta > Magnoliopsida > Malpighiales > Euphorbiaceae > Jatropha > Jatropha curcas. The sequence continues at coordinate 27,365,726 of NC_143153.1, forward strand.
ATCTGCAACTAAAAATAATCTAGTGATTAAATTAGGAACTCGTGAGAATCCTAGAACTGAACAATTATTACTGAAATAAAACTAGATGTTGATCAGGTGTCGTTTTGAATCTAGGCTTGAGTTGGATTGTCGTTTGATCTTCTGCATTGACATTGAGGGAAGGTAACAGAGGGCCTTTTCTTAACTGACTGCGTAGGATTAAGAAGAGGGGTTAGACCAGTTATTATGCGTTAAGAAAGAAAAAGGGCCTGTCTTAATTGAACTTGGTTATGGATGGATTAGATACCATCAAGTTTTTAAGCCCATGAGAGTCTTTTTCATAGTTTCTGAAATGGGTTTGGTTCAGGATGGTGTGTCAGTCAACCTTTAATTTATTCTAATCTAATTGTCTTTTATTAAAATTAGCAATGCAAAATATTGTCTTGGTTAAAGAAAAATCAAGCTATTTCCAAGGAAAAGTAACTTCTTATTTCAAAAGTGAAAATTTTTTTTGCAGACATTAATAAATTTATTATAAGCTTGTAAATACATTTATTAATCTATTAATTATTACCGGTAGCCACCACTGTCAATAACCTGTAATTGTTATATTTATCATTTTTTATACATTTTTCTCGTATTGAACAATAAATTTTTCAAAAATGAAATTTTTAAAGAGAAATTATTTGGAGAAAAGAAAAGAAGAATCATAAGAGAGTTTTATATGTAGACAATCTGGATGAATAAAATACTATGAACTCTCTCTCTATGTATATATATAAATTAATGGATTGAGCATGCTTTGGTAGAAGGAATAATAATATTTATTATGAGTCTTTACTCAATTATGGTTATGATTATATAGTAAGTATTATTTTGGTGATGACTTTGACTTGCAATTTAGAATTTAGTGTGGGATTTAGAACCTCATTCACCATTTTAATTTGGCTTCATCACCAATTTCCTTCTCAACTCTGCAATTTTTGCTTTGTAAATTCCCATCAATTAAATCCTAATTGCTCTTTATTTTCTAGCCAATTAATGAGTGAGTCTGCGAATTGGGTTTTAACTCTGAAAAATTAAAGAAAAATCAAATAATTACAAAATTTAGGTCAAAATTAATCATAGTCAAATTTTTCAAACAAGCCGATGTTTAATATAAAAATTTCTCGGACCAAGCCTGAACAATTCAGAGTTCGGTTCGGCTTGATTCATTTACAACCCTAATCATAGACTAAATGTATATAATTGCTTATGTACTTTTCGTGAAAAATCTTATGATATCTTTAACCAATTAAACACTTTAATTAATAAAATTATATCCATCAAACTCTTGAAGTTGCAAAACCATTCTTTTAAATGTTCTAAATTGTAATATTGCATTAATTAAACACTTATTAGATAATTGAAATATTTGAAAGTTATTATTTCAAAAGTTGTATTAACTAATAATTAGATATGATTAATATATTTTATATATATATATAAAAAAAACAAAAATCTTGTACACTATTATTGCCAGTATATATAAATATGCAATATTACCAAAATTTTATAACTTTGAAAATAAAATAAGTCTTCGCAAAATTAACTCATAATCTTAATTTTACTATTATACTAGGGTCATCCTCAAAATACAACTACATATATATATATATATATATATATAACTTAATTAATTTACTTTAAATAATTCATAATTCATAATTCATATATATATATATATATATATATATATATATATATATAAAAGAACATGTAATTAATGAGAAGTTGATGGGAATTTACATTTAAGTAATTGGTAACTGAAAGATGATTGCGTAAAATAATTCCTATATTTAATTTGATATATCTAATATATATGTAGTTTACATAATATATATATATATATATATATATATATATATATATATATATATATATATATATCAACTGTCAGTCTCATTTTCTTTCACTATCTTTAGCTGTAAACTATGATGTCATTTTGCCTACTGAACTTTAGCCAACAAATAAGACATATTAATTTTGATGCCCAAAACAATTAATTAATATAACAGAGTTACAATTGTTTCATTAAAATACTAATTATTACATAAAGTTGTAAGCTTGGTCAGTTGATAATTAGGTTTGCTTTCCATTTTATTGACCAAAATTTAATTTTTCTCTCGGATATATTTTTCTCCTTTGCAAATTTTCTAAGGGCGAATGACTTGTTTTTAACTAGATTACAAATATGGACTCAATTATAATACAATGCAAGAAAGCTGATCCGTTAATTTTTTTTTTTCAAAAAATAAAATTCTAATCACATATAACTTAATATTATATATAAAAAAAATGTTCTCATGATAATATCAATCTTACAAAAAAAAAAAAAAAAATTATATATGCAAATTCCTTACCTATAATGTTGGTTATAACAGTTGAGAAAACTTGATCCCATATCACCCACATGATGCTAATGTAAACGAGGTGTAAATGAGAAGATTTGATTATAAATTAAATAATTTAAGATAGTAATTAATTACTAGTAAATTAAATAAGTTTCTTGCTAATCAAGTGATTAGACCATTAAGTTCAAAGAACTACAAGAGAAACAATGAACCTTTGGACACGTAATTATCATTGAAATGGTAAAGATATGACGAAACTAGCATGGACTTTGCGTACCCCACATGAAATATTTTTAAAAAATAATTTTGATTTAAATTAGGGTTTTTTGGGCAATTAACAGTTGAAAATAGTGAATTAATTTGGTGTTTAATCTATGTATTATGCTTTCAAATACGATTCACGTGTAATGGGCGTAATACTAATTTATATTATATGTCAATGGTTTTAATTGATCTCGTTTTCTGCTTTAATTTTTGTGTTTCTTTAATCAAGTGCTTAACGATGTTTAGAGTAACTGTCAGTGTCACTAATATTAGGAACAACCTCAGTACTACTCCAAGCTAATCTTAGCTTAATTATATATTTTAATTATCTAGGTTCTAACGTACAAAAAGACCTACAACAATACATTATAATATTTATTTTTATTTTTATTTTAACATTATATATGCCGTTTTAATATATGGTGATTGATGCGCATTTATATATAAAATTATTGAAAATATATTTTTTTTGGTATCTCCAATTCATTGGATTAGGATTAAATAGTTTAAATATTTGGTTAATACGTATTTTCTTGTAACTTAATTTGTTAAAATGACAAAAAAAAAAAAAAAGTTAAGAAATTGATTAAAATAAGTGTACTTAGTGTAAACATTTTCAAAAACTTATAAAAACTTTTGATTTATTTTACGTATTCCTTTTTCTTAACTTACAAGTCAAATCAAACACATAAGTAAAATATTAATATTAATTAATTGAAATTAAGGTTTATTAATTTTCATTTTGCATGGGAATAGAAAGACCAAGAACCATATACGTGGCATAAAGAAGCAAAGAAAGTCCGAGTTTAGATGTATTGGGTAGAAACTTAACAGAGCAAGCAATTTAGTTGTTTAGCTGACACTACAGCTATGATCTTTTCTAATAATTTTTAATTAGGTGACGCCATTTGGCCCTCTCGATTCTTTAATTATATAATTAATAATAATAATTATAATTATTAATTAACCTGCTTCATTTGGTGGTCCATCCGACAAGGAACCCTAGTTGAAGAAGCAATGTGAAAACCTTCACCTAGTTTTCGTGAAGAAGGTGACATTAGGGTTTTCTTTTTCACTTTCTATAAATTACAAGGTTTGAGAATTTTGTTTGGTTTGTTTTCCGTGAAAAACTTGTGCCGACAGCTAAATGAGGTAAGTGAAGATAAAAAATTAACGCTAATGGGATTCTCACTTTAATTTGACTCTACACATTGATGTGATGCTTTGTTATGAGTTTAGGTTTGAATAATTAAGCTAGCTTATGAAGTTAGATAATGACATTTTTCTTTTAATTATATCATTGTGATGGACCTCACCCTGGATTTTTATTCTATATACAACATTAACCTTTCGTAAAACTTCATTTTCTTCGTATTAGTAAATATATTCAATTGCAATCCTATATATAATCAATTTTCTCTTTGATTTCTTTATAATCTCATAATTTTAATTATACTTAGTCGGACTGAAGTGATAATACACATTTATGTTCTTCGAATAATAGGAATTTAATTCTTAGAAAAAACACATTTAGAAAGGGACTGCAACAAATTTCGGAACGAGAAAGGTCTCGTACTCAAAAAAAAAAGTATGAAAATACTTACAGGAGATCGAGGAAAAAAAAAAAAAAGGGTATAATCTTTCCTAAGGAAATAAAAGAACTTAATGGGATTTTTTAATTAAATAGCTAAAACTGATTAGATTAGACTAATAACCCAAAGATAGAGTAGTTGTTTTATAGTCCATGAAACTGATTAGATTTAAATCCCGACAACTTTCTCTCTTAAAAATTTTTGGCAATAAACAAAAATACCTTTGCTTCAATGCGAGGAGAAACATGTAGATTGTATATGAAACTGTCTTTAGCTTTTCTCTAAAAATGGAAAATTTCTTTTTAACTAACCGCATTAAGATTGTTTGTTTTTGCATATTCCTTCACCTTTTGCATTAAAAGTTTCTTTTCAATGTTATAATATGATGTATTTTTCGTTTTCCTATCCTTCTGGAAAATATCAGATGAAATTTCTCTCTCTGCCGGTATGAAATACATAAACAGAAAGAAGACAAGGAAGAAGAAGACAGTGTCGATGAGACCAATAAATGCATTGTGAGGGGTTAAAAGAGAAGAAGGAAATTCAGTGTTTGCTATACCAACTTCTCCTCTAACCATCTCTCTCCCTCAATGGTCAAATTAATGGATCATCACCTCCTTTCATGTCCTTTTCGAATTGAGTAAGTTTTATTTTCTGATCATTGGACCAAGTATTTTGACAACTACATTTTTTTTTAATCATACACTCTTGCTCAAACTTATTTTTTTTTATTATTATTTTTTTTAGAACTAATTTCAATGTTTTGGAATTTTCACGCACAGTATATAGCTTGTTTGAAAGTTATTTATCGTCAATTTTTGTCGGCCTAGGTAATTTTTTTTCTTTTAAAAAAAAAATTTCTTTTCAAATGCTTTCTAAGGAAAACAATTTTTAGAGTTAATCCATTATTTTTTATGTTATTAGAAATATTTAAAATAATTAACTCAAATTATAATAATTACAAGTAGTTCCTATAAAAGGATTCATACCGTTTAGTTCTAAGAATTTATCCTCTTTATTATTTTGTCCCTCCTTTTTTGGTAAATATATTTATTCGCCCTAATATTTTCTTTTGTTAAACTATTTAATCATTCCGTTGAAAAATTGTCATCTTTTATTAAGTTCAAATGAAAATAATAAATGTGAAAGACTAAATAGCATCATTATATTAGATATAAAAGACCAAATAATCAAATAACACAGGGTGTCTAAAAATAAAAACTATACATTTTAAATGTAAGAACTAATCAACGGAGCAAAATCTCGGAAATAGATCGATATATTACAAAAAGAGATACAAAGTGGTAACTAAGGGCAAATTTTGGTGGACTAAATGGTATTTATTCCCTAAGTTTTTGGATCAAGTAAAAATATAATTTAATTTCAAAGAATACAAAGAATTTTGGAGAAGATAAGATGCAAAATTTTCATTTTACAAGGATGTATTATCACAATTTACCAATATATATTTTCATTATTTGGGTATAGATTTTAAATTGCAGCATACTTTCAAACCCTAAGGCACCATAAATAATAGAGGGTTTCACATAATTGTGATAATATATATACACACACACACACGTAGAGGTGGGGATAGGGAGAGAGAAAGGTGGCCTATGAGCAATGTGGCTGGTTAGAATGCAAAATCAGTTGTGCACACGTGTGGAAAGAGACTCCAATTTTTAGAATTGAATTATTAGGAATGCCCCAATTCGAGATTAGGGTAATACACGACAAAATACACTTTTAAGGAAATAATTTTCTAGGTAATATATTTTGAATGTGGTTTGATATGTAAATTAATTTCTTAGAAAATAAATTGCTTTCAAATTACAAAATACCATAATATAACTTCAAGAGCATTTAGATAATAAATAAATTGATAAATTCGTTACACTAAGTTAGAAAAGTGCAACTTCCCTAAACATCTCTAAGGAACTTACTTCACTTGGTTAATGAAAGTTAAATGATTTACTTCATAAGAGGTAGAATTGATAATACGAACTAAATACAAGCACTTTAATTATATGCAGAATTACACTTCCTTGGTCTACTTACCTTCAACTAAACATCATCTAGCTTTCCCATTAATATATATATATATATTTTATCCTGTTTATGAGTGTTTACCACTTGAGATACAGCCAGCTCCCAGTAATTTTAAATTTTAGTTAATCAAAAAAAAAAAAAAATGAAATTCACATTCTTATTGATTGCATTAATTCTGTTAAACTATTTTGTTGTTATATATTAATATAAATTATTAATAGCCAATTAGTTGTGAATTGGTCGATCCTTCTCATTACTATGAGAAGTGAAAAGTCTTAAATTTGAATTCTTTTGACAGTTAAAGAGAGGATTATTATTTATAGTGTAGTCTGCAATGTTATCTTGACTCATTGAAAATTTTAATAAATTTAAAAAAAAAAAACATAAATAATTAGTACATCTAGATGCTCTTTTGGCATGCAAGAGTTCCCTAATTCCCTCCTCCACAGATTTCTTCTTTACCTAAATAAATCCATGTAGAAATTTTTATAGTAGCTTTATTTGGAAAGAATATGATCTCAAAATTTCACCTAACTAGAATAGAACTTGCTATTACAAGGAGTATTAATTCTATTGTTAAAGCTTAACATTGATCGAAGTTTATTTTATTGTTATTGCTTTCATTATTATTGTCATTATTTAAAATAAAAAGACTTCTGCTTAGTCATTTATTTGGGTTTATATATATATATATATATATATATATATATATATATATATATATATATATATAGTGCATTTCGTCCCTCTCAAGATAAGCAAAAGGATTTAAATTACAAAATCTCTAGAGCCTTCCTGATCATGAGGTGAGCTGTAAGTTGAATTTGGTGACAAATTTTTAAAAATATGTAATGTTTGTTTAAAAAGAATAATGTAACGTAGTTGTCTTTATAGGATCAAGAGTGCAAAATCCCTTCTCCATTGCTATTGTGTTAGCTTACATCGTGTCAGACCTATAGGGAAAACGCTCTCAGAGAGAATTTTCTTTAGTTATAAATATCGAGTAGGATTTTTTCACTTTTAACGATGATTTTCTTTATTTACAAGTATTGAATAAGATTTTTCTTTATTTACAAGTATCAAATACTTGACTTCTTACGTTAAGGACTTTGAGTCTTTTTTACTCAGACCAACTCCTATCGATAAGACTATAATTTCTTTTTTTATGAGTGAAAAAGCATATATACCTTTGTTTGTGCTAACTATTATTTTTAAATTTATTGTAAATTATATATACAGCCATTGACGAAGGGAGGGGCCAGAGGTGGCCCCCACTCCCTAACTAATTTTTTTAAAATAAATTATCGCATAAAATATTGAAAATTTTTATTGTACTTTTTAAAATAATAAATTTTTTCAATTTTACTCCCCTTATCTCTTCAAATTTTTTAGCCTCCTAATTTTAATTTCCAGCTTCGTGACTATATACTTACAGTAAATATATGTTGATGATATATAGTGAAGCAGGCTAAAGAAAGAAGTGGTTCAAATTGAAAGTGGGTCTTTAATGCTGGGGAAGTTGGTGAGGAAGATCTAATAAATTTATAATAATAGATTATAAAATTACAAAATATATATATTAAAAAAAGGAGATCCATGCATTCAGTGACGAAATAATCCCCATGTTGCGTGCATGGCATAGGTTCCAAATGGCCACCTGCGACGTGCCACCTGTTCCCCCTCATGCTGACTGCTTCTTCCTTTTATTTTTCACTATAATAATTAATTAATTTCCAATTTCTTTATTTTTTTTATTTAGCAAAGCAGCCATTAATTCAGCTCCAATAATGCTCTCCATAGGCCTTTTCGATCTAAATACTATTTCCCCAATTTTTTTTCCTGATCAATTAATTATTAAGATTTGAATTTTAATTTTTTATGCTTCAAATTATTGTAAAATAGAAAAAAATTGCTGACTTGATTTCATTATTTTTTAATTTTTGATGGGCTCAAGAATAAGTAGTGCAATTGAAAATTGGAGATAGACAATCCCACATCCCAATTTAAGTATAATTTGGTGAAGTTTTATATTTAAAATAAGTTCTATAATTAGTAAATTTTGCAAATAAAACGAATCTCAAATTGTTTTATTCCAGACATTTTGTAATAATTTGTTCAACTGGATTAAGCGTGGCTATTTTTTAGTATATGCAGCTGCATCAATTCAATCATCACATACTCCATTCTCTTACAAAAATTTTTTATATTTTAAATCTCGGCATTTTTATTTTTTTCATAAATATTATAAGAATAATAATTTATATGTTAGTTGATTCGGCAGATTCTCATTTCTATATAAAACTGTTAAACTTGTTTTGACATCCCTGAATTTCAGAATTTGATTTAATTAATTTTAAATTAATTAAATTTCAATTAATAATTTCTAATTAACAAGATAAAAACGTGCTTAATTATATTGGGAGTTTTATAATCTCTTTTCAATATCATCAAATTATGACAATATGTATTATAATTTATGTTAAATGAAATTTCTAAAATTGTTACCCAAAAGCTTGATTTTATAATGAAAACAATTTTTTTTTACTATTGAACTTTATTTTTCACATGCTATAATATTTTTAACGTGCATTACACGGCACACATCTAATTTGCTAAAAGGACCCACTTGTTCAACGCACATTTTCCTATTTGTCTATAGGTTCTTGCATTCCTATTGACCAAAATAATGTATGACCAACACGTATATCGATTTCTAAGAAGCGCACTTATCTAAGAGAGTCAAAAATATTTATATTCTATGGTTCGAGGGAGATTAAACCTCCTGATTAATAAAAAAAAAAAAAAAAAAAAAAAAGAGATATCATAACCTTGATCATATATGATTAATTATTTCCATATTATTAATTCACTGTAGTTCCGTATTTATAGTTATTGTTTTGTTTATTGTACCAATCAAAGATTCGAGAGTAACTTGATCAGTCTCCTTTGTTCCTTTTAGGGGAGAAAGAAATGGGAGTTTTGAAATTGAATCTTCCCATTAACGATTATGATAAAGTGTTATCAATTTGAAGAATTATATTTATTACATAGCTTATAATATATATGCATTTCTCAATCAAATTTGTCAAAATAAAGAACATGCTAGAGTGAATGTGCTATTTTTTTTTTATCAGCAAAGAAGAATTTTTTATTTGTATTTGACGTTAATTAAAAACCAGAATCTACACCCAATAGATTATGCAGAACACATGTGCTATTGATGTTATAATTTTCCTTCTCATATAAGGTCACACTTATGATAGCCAAATTAACCCTATCATGTTATATACAATGGCGTTTTTTTTTTTTTGAGTATTGAGGAGGAGATTCAAACTTGAATCTATTGTTAGGTCGTATATGCACTTACCATTAGATTATGTCTTGGTGTATACATTTTTTTTTTTTACTTATAGACTTGTTAATTAATTTGTTTAATCATTAATCATACCAAGGCTCAAGAGATTAAAAAAATTATATTCCGGATTTAACATAAATCCATTTTGGTTTTCCTTAATTACTATACCAAACATAAGAATTATGCTCTGTTTTGAAAATGAATTTTTTTTATCATACTTAAGTTTTAAAAATATATATAATAAGAATGTAACTAGCAGATCCATTAAATAGTCCAAATGCTGTAACCTACCAGTAAGATTACATATTCTATGTATTTTACTTGTCAAAGGTAGAGAAAGAGTAACATACTAGTAAAAATTATTCAAAATGAGATACTATTCCACAAATGAATGGGAAAAGCTAACCTTATCAGTAATTTAAAAAAATAAAAAAATAAAAAGAAAAAACAAGGAAGGGCATAGTTGTTATGCTAGCAAATAGGAAGCTACTATGTCAACCTACTTGTTTTGTTTGGGCTTTTTATTAATGGGACAATATCAAAGATTGTATTATAAATAGTAAGCTTGCAGTTAATGGTTGGATTGGAGGGAGGCAACCAAATCTTGAGGAGAAAACCAAAAAGAAGAAAGAAAGAAAGGAAGGAGATACAGTTGTTTAGACAGAAAAGAAACTATGGGAAGGTCTCCCTGTTGTGATGAAAGTGGTCTCAAGAAAGGTCCATGGACTCCTGAAGAAGATCAAAAACTTGTCAAATTTATCCAACAACATGGCCATGGCAGCTGGAGAGCTCTGCCTAAACTTGCTGGTAAATTATATATATCTCTCTTTCAGTCTTTCTCTTTAGCTCTCTCTCTCTCTCTCTGTCTCCTTTCTCTCTAAAAGCAGATCAATTTTTGCAGGCCTTAATAGATGTGGAAAGAGTTGCAGATTAAGATGGACAAATTATTTAAGACCAGATATTAAGAGAGGAAAATTTTCCCAAGATGAAGAACAAACAATTCTCAATCTCCATTCTGTTCTTGGCAACAAGTAATAATTTTTTAAACCTTCTTCTCTAATTTTCTTTTTATCTTGCAGTTAAACCTTTTGTATACTCTTGTTATTCTTTTAACAGATGGTCAGCAATAGCCAGTCATCTTCCAGGACGAACCGATAATGAAATCAAGAATTTCTGGAACACCCATTTAAAGAAGAAGCTAATACAGATGGGATATGATCCGATGACTCACCGGCCTCGAACCGACATGTTTGCAACCTTACCTCATCTTATAGCCTTAGCTAATCTAAAAGAGCTTATAGATCACCACTCATTAGAAGAACATACCATGAGACTACAAGCAGAAGCTATTCAAATGGCGAAACTCCAATATTTACAGTGTCTTCTTCAACCTCCAACTACTAGTTCTAATATTAATACCTCAAATATCAACATACCCAATACTGTTTTCAATGAGATTGAAGCTTTCAATCTCTTGAACTCACTTTCAATGGATTTATCAACGACAACCTCTCTTCCAGGGTTAACTGATTCCATACCTAATTTTTCTCATTTGCCTGATTTACATGTTGAAGCTGCACCCAATGAGTTTATGGTAAGGCAAGAAGATGATCATCATATAAATATTAAATCAGCTAATAATAACTCTACATGGGTTAATAATAATCCTTCAATATCTTCATCAACAATTACCACTCCATCCCCTACTTCTGTTTCGGCCACGGCACCGTTTTTAACACAGAGTTCTTCCATGAATAGCAGTTCAAGCTATGGAGGGGAAGGTAGTACTACAGTTTGGCAAGGTCTTGATCTACTTGAAGACCCTTTCTTTAATGAGATTGCATAGTTTAATTTTTGTTATTTTTATTTTTATTTTATTTTGTGTGAAAAAGGTTTGGAGTTCATATTGCACCCATATCTACTTCACTTTGTAATATTTACAGCACATATACATATATAAAACCTTCTGTATATTATGTACACATTGCACTCTTCACTCATCAGAATTAAATAGGTATTTCATATCTTTTTTTTATATAATTAAATGCATGTTTCTGATTAATTAAATTTCTTTTGGTTATTATTTAAAACTTGTTTCATTAATTAGTTGATAATCACCAACTAATTATCATATGTGTGATTCTAAAGATAAGAATGATTTTATTAATTAATTTTTCTCCTATCTAAGTTTAAATATTTTTTGTACTTAACCATTAGGTTATAATTAGAATCATAATAATTATAATTAAGCTTGAATATAGAGTTTCAACTGCTCTGAAGATATGATCAATCAAGATTTCAAGGCAGGTGGACTGCGAAAACAAATTAAGAAACATATTTTTCATGCATATATAATTAGTTACTTGTTTACTTGACAGTCATGATTTTTCTTAATTAATTATTTTAATTTGTTAATTATTTAATAATATTTTATTTCGTCATAAGTGGAAACGTGTTGACAATCCAATTGGTCTTCGTTGATTTATTATTAATTAGCATCATGTATACATATAATTGCCAAGAAATTGCAGTGAGTTTTTCTTTGTTATTCCTTAATTTTTAGAAAAAAAATTACAAATAAATGGGGTGACTCAAAAAATCAAACAATACAGAATTAAATTAGTTAAATTAGAAATATTTTTAAAAAAAAAAACCTTTAGATTAAATATATTATATATAGCTAGGTTACAGGTCATTTGGTAAGCAAATGCATGCAGAAGTCTTGACGTTCACACATGGGGAAATATTATTTGCTGTATAGAAATTATTCTCTAATTAAATGATTAATTTATAAATTAAAATAAAAAATAAAAAATAAAAAATGGGTAAGTTAGAAGCAAGTCATTGACCAAACCTTTTTGATTTACAAAAACCAACCACTCTATAGCTAAAGAAGAAGTGTGGATGTGATTAATTCTGTTTCTTAATTAGTTAATTTATGATCTTAATTAATTAATTTTAATTAAAGAGAGGGAGAAAAGAAAAGAGAGGGTTGACCAAAGCATCATGTCAAAAAAGTGACGTAAAAGGATCTTTCAATGATAAGAGAGGGACCCCCAGGTAGTTAGGAAACACTCCAAAGTTGGAATTTTATGACTAGCCATGAAAATCGACTTATTGCTGCTACTGCTAAATTAACTACCGGGTGCACCAATCCTTCGTGCTTCTATAATATTTTCTTACATGGATTAGATATATGTGGGCATAGTTATGATAGTTATCATAACTCGAAAAATGCTAAGTAAAACCCAGCTAAAACCCGCGAGCCCTGATTTTCCTTTTGCTGCTCTATCAACATTAAATTTAAAACAGTTGTCATTCGGAGGAATCCAAAACAAAGAGGATTGATAGTATTTATTTAAAGAAAATTTAAAACAGTTGAAGAAAATGAAATTGATAGTATATTTATATAAATTTTAAAGAAAATTCATTAATTTTTATTTTTTATTTATTTATTTTTGGATTTACACTCTTTTTTTACATTAGTATTCAAATAAAACCCTCTCAGTGATGAAAATTTCAAACTTTTAATCTTCACCTTGTAAGTAAAGTTCGCCTAAAGATGTATTTCATTTTCATTGATCAAATTGCCTATTAATATTTAAATTTTGATTATAATCTTAATTTTTATTGAGTTTTTTATAGCTAATTGGTTTCATTACAATTTGGAAGATGATGATGAGCCATTATTTCTGAAAGAAAATTTGTTAGCTAATATAGAGTTCTTTAAAAAAAAAAAAATATGTTAATGTAATGGGTGCAATACTCTCAATTGGAGATAATTAGTGGTAATCCTACTTTTGATATTTCCATATTTTTTATTTAAGCCGAACACAAGTTTGCATGTTATTCCTTTTTTGGACATCCTAAAATGTTTATAATATTTCTAAATTTGTATATGTAACAGTTATTTTTTTCATAATAACCTTTATAATTGTTCAATGAAGGAAGAACTTTTATTAATATTTTAATGAGTTAAAGGGTAAAAAAACGTAAAATAATTTTTATTGACTAAATTCTTAATATACGTGTTTTATCAAACCATACTAATAGAATAGGACAAGGGAATAATTTTTTTGGTTAGTGTGAAGCCAAATTAACTGAAAGAAAAGAGAAACATTTCCCTCTCGCAAGAAAACAACCTATAAGAAGAATTACCGTACAGGAAAGGAAAGAGTTGAAAATACATATAATCTACTTTGTATGAAAATGAAATACAACTATAACTATTGACTTTCAGTTCTGTCTACAAATTGTTCTAGAAATCATGAATAGGAATAATACATTTCAAAATAAATAAAAATACACCTCTAGGAACAATGAATTAGATGAACGCGCTAAATTATATGAATATAAGTTAAATAAAAAACTAATGATTATAAAGATTTATTTTTAGTATTAATTTTGATAAATAAAATAATTATGGCTGCAGCCTCCTGCACAAGATGAGCGAATTATACTAAATTAATTATTGTTGCAGATATGAAATAAACGGAATAAAATTAAACTACTTCAAGAAATAAATAGTTCAACATATAAGTATAATTCTTGTTTTAACATTCAACAATTTATATTAAAATTGTATAAATAAAGTTTTAGAACTTTTATCATCTTTTTGAGTAATAAAATCCTAATATTTATTTCTCAAAAACTTGTGTCGTGTTATTTTTTTTTTTTTTTAAATTAATGCATACATGATGAGATCACTGAGCCTTCATATCCGTATTAGGTTAAGTAAAGATCTTGTATTTGACTTAATTAATATTATTTTCTTGCGTAAACCCTCCTCAAGAATTTAATTAAGCAGGATGAACTGAAAACAAGAAAAAAGATTTAGTGGTTAAATACGATAAATTTTTAGGTAAACTCGATCTACGACTTTAACTATAGACCCACCCAATAAAATAAAGCCATATCAACAATTTACTTACTTTTTTCTAGATTATTTCTTGTTAATTCTTTCATGTTTCTGTTGGTTAGAGATAAGAAATGTAATAGTTACGATAGTTGAGGAGTTATTGAAGTGGGGTTAGAAAAAAAAAAAAAAAGTAAATTATTGATTTGTTTTTATTTTATTGGATGGGTCTATAATTGACGTAGTTAAGAATTTCTCGTAAACTAGGCAAATAAATATTGTTTATAGTGTTTTTTTTTTCTTTTTAATATAATTATATATATAATAAAATAAAAGGCACAAGAAGTTCAATGAATTGAATGAGTCACATTAAGTCATTGTTATGGATAGGTTGATCTAATCTAAGAAAAAATTTAACTGAAAAGTAAAAGTTAATGAGTAAAATAATATGCTAAGACAAGATTATAATAAATCCTTAGACAAGAAAAGACCTATAAAATGCCATAATTTCCTAAGTGAGTAGTTGGACTATGTTCCTTTTCTAACAAGGGATTGACTATATATAGCATTTCCAGTTAATTAACAGACCCATTCACCTCACTCATCACTTATTAATCAAACCATTAATTACTTTCAAAAATCACATATGCTCCATCTATTCCACTTTAATAATAACAAATACGCATTTTAGCTTGTTTTATTTTCAGTGTTTATTTAGAATTTTGAAGGAATAATAATTTTTTCCATATTTATTAGGTGTTTTATTGTAAAATTAAATGGAGAGTTTTTAAATTTAAAAAAGCGCAATTTAGACATTATATTATGTATGTTTAGAAAATCAATGTGTTCCAATTATTTTCTATTAAATGTTACGATTAATGGTAATATATATTTATATAAATTCCGTACTATATAATAAAAAAAATCTAGTCGTAGTATTGTAGTGTTGGGTAATTAATTAATCATTAATTAATTAATTAAGCTCCTTCTCTTTGAGTAAACTAGATTTTAAGCTGGTGTGAAAAAGAATGGAAATTGATTAAAGCCAAAGTAGTCAAGCTTATCAATTAAAGCTTGCAATGCAACAACAAAAATCTTAATTATATGTTTCTCTTCATAAAGTCATCATGAAAAAAAAAAAAAATCACCTAATTCAACTCTTTTGGGTTGGATATATATAACTAAGTTATGAGAATCATTGCTTCTTAATCCTTATTTTATATATATTTGACTATATTTTGAGACCTAATCAATAATGTATTAAGTTGTAAAAAAAAAAAAAAAAAAGTATTAAGCTACAAAATTAATTACTTTATAAACTGATTATGTTATTATTTTTGAAATTATCATATAATAATGAGATGGTATGTCCAAATTTTATTTTATTATTATATGTAACCAAAAAAAAAAAAAAATCCCATTAAATGTCCATTTCCTTCCATTTCAATGAGTTGGCTTCCATTTTTCTTTCTATACTTGTAGTATTCAAATGCAAAAGTAATCTGGATCATATGTAAAATTGAATTTGACATTGACCAATATATGCTGCTACCTACTTCACTAAAAAAATTGAAGAACTGCTTCCACTTGCACAATCTTTTAAACTGTGTGTGCATATATATTCCTATTTAAGCCCTAAGTTCTTAGTGTTGAGTTATGGTATTAGCTATAAATTATAAGATTGATTCAAAAGTTTCTTCATTAATTAGCAATCCCTAATGAGACTTTTAAACTTAATACAGTCAAAAGCTGAGGATTAATTAAAAAGTAGTAAGTAATTTTGAATAACAATAAGAACACAAGTGCAGTGCAGTGCAGTGCAGGCTCCATCTTCTTCAAGTAATACCTAGCTAGCTTTTCAAAGGTTTAGGTTATGCAAGTGAGATCATGGCTTGCATATTTTTTCCTCCATTAACACTTTCATATGTATTTTAATATAATATCCCATTTGCATTTTCTCTTTTTTTAATCCATTTATGATATATACAAATCAACTTCTACTCATACATTGAAGAAACTCTATGCTATTAGGGCACAGTGATTCTAGAATATAGAAGAAACGAGGGTGGTTTTAGAGAAGGTATAGTGATAGTGAAGTTGAGGTTGAGCTTTAAGAATATTTGTAGACTTTTTGGTCTTAGGTTTAAATTACAGTCTTCCACATGGAAAATTGAATAGGGGCATGTACTGTAATTGTTCTATCAAAGACTTTGTTAATTCAAGCCAAATAATTGATGGCTATTAATATTTATTTATACACCTTCACTGTCAAATTGTCAATATATGAATTATTAGTGCCAAAATACCAAATAAGTCCCAAAATTTTTTAATGCCACTTGGTCTAGAGAATATATATCAATGTAACATTTGAACCAAGCAATTAATTAGAATCCCCGACTTGATTTGAGTCATTTGATTTTTTAATAAACCGAATCCAATTTTCCTCGTCGATTTTCCTTATATAGTCTTGCTATAATTTTCTATTCCAGATTTGGACTTTGGTCTCTCTTTGTTTGCTACATTTCTATTATTATTAATGAATTGGTTTGTGTCCTTCAACAGAACAATAAAAAAAAAAAAAAAGCAATTTAACCAGTTGAATGAATTGAATATAGGCATAACTGTTACCTTATTTCATTTTTTTCTATTTTAGTGTCTGAACAAAAAATATTATCAATTAAGTGTACAAACTTTTTAAAATTTGCATTTTAACGTCTCATCCAATTTGTCTCGTCAGAAACATGAATGTGTAATCGTGAGACTTATTTTTTCACATGTGATAGATGACATGGCATAAAAGAGGTCCAAATCAGCTTACAACGCGAATCTACTTGGGCATAACTATTAAATTCCCTATTTAACCTTTGGATATGCTTTTTTCTTTGCAAACCGACTTCCTGATTCCGGAACCCGTTCAACAGCAATAAACCCTCTGCAATTAAAACTACACCTTTTTTATGGTTACATGGTTATTATTATTATTACATGGAATAATACTAGCTAGTAATTAAGAACACTATAATTATATTTCAATAATTTGAAATATCTTGACATTGATTAATTATATATGCTAATTAAGGTATTGAATCTCAATTTCATTAATTATGCTGATTTTTAGATTATCATCATTTCAATGGATATAAAAAGTTTTCTAACGATTGAGGAAAGTATGTAAAGTCAATTAATGTATTTATTTCCTAGTCTAATCTAATTACAATACTACAAGCTAAACCACTAGAAAACCAAAGAAATCAAAGCTATTGTGATTCAAATCGAATCAAACTCTAATCAGACCAAATTGAACTATAAATAGTTCAAAGGAGAGAGAAAACCTCATTTTATTCTTCTTCTCCTTCTTTGTTTACGTCAAACGAAAGAGGATTACTAGCTGCCATTCTTTGATCAAACTCCAGCTACCGTTAAACACGAATAAGATAGCAAAATGCTCCTCCACTTAGAGTAAGCCTACATCCAATCACCGTTTGGCCAATCGTTTTTATTTTTCCATATTAAGAAATTCAATTTTTATTTTTCTAGACTTTTTCGGTTGGGTTTTGCAATCTTGACTACAATTCTTGTTGAAATAACTTTGAATTCATAGTTATCTATAAAGTAAACTTGATTTTGTGTTCATTTAAGAATTTGGTGAAGGATTATGTCAATTGAAACTTGAGTTTGAGTTCGAAAATTTTGATGAAATCGATAAAATTCATAAAGATTGATAGCACAATTGAAGCACTCATAAAATTCTCCTCATTTTGATATCTAATGAGAAAATTTCTAGGTTGGTTCAATTTTTCGGTCACCATACACGGTGTTCGGCATCAATCCGACAGCAGGGGCAGCAACACGATATCCATCCACCTTCATTTGATAATTTAACTTGACCAGAGAAAAACTGAATAGACATTGTGCTAGGCACAACGTGTGCCATTTAGCACAACTCATTTCCCAATAATTATTAGTTTATAGAATGTCTTGGACTTTAGTTTTCTGGTGGGTGGGGCATATCTAATCATGATTAAATAGTAGTTAATCATAATTATTATTACTAGTGATTTGGTACACTATTAACTAATTGGACGGTGAGGTCATCACTTAATAATTATATACTTGTTACACACTAAGATATAGTTTAGTGATAAATATATATATAGCCTGATAATATATTCATATTTGAATTCCTTCTCCAATGCTAAAACAAAAAATTATAAACTTTTTGAAGTAAGTTGCTGCTTTTTTTTTGGCATAAATTCTATGGCCATCAATTTTCATAAATTTAATTTCCGACGAGACCTTCGTCTCTACCTGTTAATCTCTACCTATTAATAAATGTTCAAACTTAATGTTTGTGATGTATCAATTTCAATAAAATTGGAAGGTTGAGATTCTAAAAGTCAACAAATCTGATTATATACCATCTCCGTTTCATAGTACTTGTCAAATTTGAAAAAATAGCATGTTTTAAAATACTTATTATATTTGTGTTTTCAAGGAGCAATAAATCTTTTTTTTTCTATATTTACCTTTTGTATATGATAAAAAAATATTACTTCAATTTAATGGATTTTTTTAGAAAATTAGTGTTAAATTAAGGATAATATAGTCAATTAAGGATAAAAAATATTAATTTATTGTAACTTAGACAAATTTAATGTTTTTTTAGGAGACGTGAAATTCTAAATGTAATAAGTATTATGAAATAGAGCAATACTCTCAAAATACTCCATTTATTCCAAAATATAAGTCGTTTAAGGTTGTTACACAAAGATTAAAAAGTAATTAATTCTCCTAGGTTATAACAAACTCAAAAGTAATTTGACCAAATTATCCTTATTTTAAAACCAAAGGTTACTTGTGAAAGTGTTTATCGTAACTAACCTAAACAATGTTAATATTAGAAAAATATAATTTATTACTCCTTAAAATACTCAAACCGATTTATATTTTAGAATAGATAGAGTAACATTTAGTTATTTATCTTACAAGAAATTTAATTTCAAAAGTTGTTATTCTCATAAAAATTAATCATACAAATAGGTGTAGACTTTGGGTTTAAATTTCAGGATTGGCTGTAAATATCACTTTTACGATTGGATTATCACATCATACCTTATTTATGTAAATATATTTTTTTTTCTTATTCAATCAAAAAAAATTAATCATATTAATACAAATTGGATAATGCAAAATTAATTGCTGTAGCTTAGAATCTGCCCAATGTTGCTACTTGTAAATCAAGTGCATCGTCAATCACAGAAATGGAACATTGAGGTTGGTGGGCTTTAGGAGGATTCCACATCAGCCCAACTCCAGGTCCTACAGTAACCATCGTTACAATTTGCAACTACGTGTCGTCTACAAGTCTTATTTAAAGTCTCTAAATCTATTTTCTCACCTGTTTTAGAGGAATTTATTATATCCTAAATATGTCAAAATTAGTTTTTATTTACTTTCAATACTTTAGTAAGTTGGAGATTTTTTTTTTTTTAAAAAATGAAAAACAAAGCAGCCATTTTGGCAAGTATAATTATTGTGTTATTGACTATTATGCTCAAGATACCATGCATGATATTTCCGAGAAAAAAAAATTTTAATGCTGTATAAATAAATATTTATATTGCCAAGAGATTAAGGACTTGTTTGATTTAATAGTTGTTGATAGGTAGAACTTAGTTTTTAAATTTTGGTAGCTAGCAATTGAAACATCAACTGATGATAGTTAAAAATTTCGGTTGTGTTTTGTAACAACATTTTAAGTAGAGTGCGTTTTGGCTAGTCAAAACATTAAACGCTACTTAAAAAATTATTCGGTGATATAGTATTTGAATTAACTTTTAAAGATTAAGATAGTATTTTGTGAAAAGTTAATTTATGTAATGTTTAGCTTTTAGCGTTTTATGAAAAGATACTAAAACAGCTAACAGCTATCAAAATAATTAATTTGCCGAATAAACTCTTTAACTTTTAACGTTTCAATTATAATTTTGAATTGCCAATTAATATTTTGAATATTATTCCAATCATTAAATTTATCAAACATTTTTAAATATCATTTGGCTCGAGATGTCCTATTCTTTAGGATTTGTACTTTTTGAAAAGTACATTTTTAGAAAAATTACTTTTTTGAAAACATGATTTATCATGTTTTTAGTATATAAATTATCATTGCTGACATTAAACTGCTCTCAAATTATAAAAAATAATAGCGTTAATAATAAAAATATAAAATACAATTACATGATACGATAGATTAGCGAAATTCATTGCATTTAAATAAGGAAAACTATTTCCTTAGTCTACCTAAGAAAGTTACTTTTCTTGTGATAAAAAATCGATGGCTATTTTCCTAGAAAGTTGAATTGATAATACAAACCAAACAATCGGACTTTATGTTTTTTTTTAAGCTATAAACACGACCTTAATTGGTGATTACTAGTACAAATCTCAAACTTTGATTTTTAACTGCTACATATATCCTAAATTAAAAAATTGTTCTTTCATAAAAGTTGTGAAACATGGAGAATTTGCTCTAATCATATACCTCATTGTTCCTCATGTGCGCTTGGACATTTATAAAAATGGAGGGAAGAAGAAATATTTACGTTTATAAGACCTAAGATATATATATATATATATATATATATATTGAGAATGATATGCCTAATCCAATTTGAAGGGAAAAGAAAAAAGGAAGAATGGCTATACACTCTTTGAGTTGTCTTTATCAACATTTTGAGTGGGAGGCCAGAGGAAAGTATACATGGTTGAAGCAGCTATCATTCCAAGAATGGGAGCAAAAATATAGACCCAAAGACCGCAAAAATCCTTTGAAACAAGGGCAGGGCCTATGCTTCTTGCAGGGTTCATTGAAGCCCCTGTTATGTTCCTGCAAGACACAATCTTAAACATTGTTTATTGATCCCTAAAATGAATAATAATGTAATTAATGGCTCTTAAAAATTTGTTATCAATTAATTACCCTGCAATTAGCATGTCAAATAGCATTGCAGACCCAACTGCAACTCCAGACAACTCGTTAATCTACATTTTTAATCATATTCTCCAATAATTCAACCAAATTTTATAAAGATAAACGATTGTCCAAATTATATATATAACAAAAAAAAGCTAAAACTTCAGAAAAAGTGCAGTTTGAAGTATACATACTGCTTTAGTATCAATAGCAACACCACATATTGTGAGCATTAGAATGAACGAGGTTATAAACTCCCATATAAAGCTTTCAAGATCAGTTGCTCTACCCTCATACTGAGTTGTTGTAATCTTGATATCTATTTTCTCACGGTGGAACATCACATTAAGGGTCAGGATTGCCAGTGTAGATCCTGCCAACTGTGATGCTACATATCCTGGAACCTACACAGTCACAGGCAAAAAACAACACCATTTTAAAAATGCGACTAGTGCTACCCCGAGGTTTGAGAAGGGACGGTAGGGTATTTTTTCCTCAACCAGATGTCCCTAGTTCAAATCCTAACCTGTCTCCATGGGTACTTGCAGGATATAGCAAAAGCAATAGTAATAGCTGGATTAAAGTGACCTCCAGAGATATGGCCGAATGTGTATATCATCACCATCACAACCAGACCCCAAGCCACTGCTATACCAACAACTGAGAGCGGCCCATTTATACGGTCAACGATCAACGAACCACAACCTATTAATACAATCACATAGGTTCCCACCATCTCTGCAATTATCTAACCGTTCAACAACTTCTTATTAGGATTTTGAGTCTTGAGCTCATACACTGAAACTGAAAGGCAGGGAAAAATTGACAAAAATAGGTACCTTATGGGCGTTGTTTGGAGAAACTACAGGAATATCTGTTGTTGATGCTTGTGAAGGAGTAGGCTTTCCTTCCTCTATTGTTATCAGGTCAGGAGTCGTAATGACCACTCTAGGCTGCTTAGGGGAAAACTCATCAAGAGGAGAAGGGGAAACAGCTGCCATTTTCAACAGAGAATTCTTCCTTCCAATTTAGGTTTTGGTATATATATGTTGTTTCGTTACTTCCTAATCAAATCACAGCATTGCCATTGTCAATGGAAGACAAATAATTGTTCCATTGAAATTTTCGGATATATTTATAATTCGCTGTCTTAGGTAATATAAAAAATTAATGTTGATCATTAATACCTATGTTCATTTCCATTGAACTAATCATCAAAGAAATGCTTAATCATCAAGGTCAAAATAATTTTTTGTTTATGAACTGTGGACTGAAGTACTCTTTGGAATCCGACCAAAGCTACACAAATGAAAGATACAAATTTTAGTGTAGAAAGTAGGGTAAAAAGTTTATTTTTATTATATATGTTTGTGTCTATAAAAAAAAGAGCTGGAATACTGCTACATCAACCCTCCCCAAAAACCACACATGTAAGATGTTTCATATACCGGATCACCTTTGTTCTTATATGCGTGTGTATGTGGCCAAGCGAGAGCTTGCAAGTTTAGCGTCGTATAATACACATAATAATAAAGTTAAAATCATAAATATTATATTGTTATAGTTTGAATTTCTTTCTTTTTTTCCCCTAGACTATATGGAAAATTGTTGAAAGAAAGTGTAATCAAATCACTCCCTTTTGCATTTGCTCTTCATTGAGAGGTCTATGCGGGCATGTGATCCCACATCCGCACGGCAACAAGTAGAGCAACTGCATGCTGGTTATATAAAGAGATAGGGAATTAGTTCGGAATTTATCTTTGCGCTTGGGGCAATGACGCAGCTAGTGAGGTTCTAACCGAGGTGGTCTATTGCTGGTTGAAAACTATTTCCAGACCCCCTCTTCGGCCTGGGTTCAGCTTTGGCCGTTGAGAATTTCTGGAAGAGTTCCCTTTGGGTAAAGCCCTGCAATTTTTACTTCTAAACTTATTTGGGTTCTTGGTAGAAAAGTGGATTACAGATTGGGTCCGGCTTGAGTTGAACTTTTTTAACAGCAAAATAAATTTTCTTTTCATTTGTGTCAACCATGGAATGATGGAAATATAAAATTTCGAATAACTTTCATTTCTTTTAGGCTGTACAGTGAATAATTATTTGTTATGACAAAGTAATGTTTTTTACATTTTATGATATGTATTTTGAGTAAATAAATATTTTTTATTAATCATGGTGCATTTTTAACAAAATATTGTACTTTTTTTACTTTTTTGCTATTTTTCGCTGACTATTATGAATGCACCGAAACAAATTGAGTTGGTAGTTTTAGTGCAACATTCTCTGTACGCACGACAAATATTAGATTTGTAATAAGTTTTTATTCGATATTTTTTACAAGAGCATTATTTTTGTTAAAATTCTCTCAAAAATTGGCAAAATAGGCGGGTAAAAGAAGTAATTAGAAATATTCCTTTATTTTATATATATATATTTATTTATTTCTGGAGTGCTTAAAAAAATTTTAAACTTAACTAACCAAAAGAAAATTAACATAATCAACTTAATTAATAATTATTTGTATAAATTAGTGAGCCGCCTAAAATATTTTATGGTGAAGTTATGATGTAAATTTAACATTATAATTATATATAGGGAAAGTGACATTTTGTAAAATTATTTCGTTTATGAAATTCGTTTCACATGCTTATTTTTTGGAAAATGTCAAAAGATTATGTTTATTTTATATATATATATATATAATTTTTTTTCACTCTTATCTTATTCTATTTCTTTGTTCTTTTTATAATTTCGTAATCGCACACGTCATTTTGAAAGCGCCAACCACCAAAACGCCGTGTCGGACCTTGCTTTGTCCATTACGAGTGTAGTCCAAGTCTGTAAGCATGTACGTACCCACTTCTTCCCTTCTCTTTTACCTTTGTTTTATTCTTTCTTTATCTTTTTCTAATAAAATTGAATAATTAGCATATTATTAGAAAGAAATCATTTATGCAATCAAATTACGGTTTTAATTTGTTAGAATACATCACTTAATTTCATTTATATTGCAATAATGTATAATAAAGATCTCTTGATCAGTTAATGATCAAACAGTTAATTTAAGAACCGAGTCCTATTTAGTACATCACCATGATGTGATATACTTTTTATATTAGCTTGGATTTTATCTTAAATGAAACGATAGATGTGAACTCGGTAGAGGTTAAAATCAATGATATGATTTGGGTTTATTTGGACCAATTAATGCTAAAAGATTAGTATTTAACCAATTAGCTAGTAGTTTACTATGCTTATCTGCCTTTTCTGGTTTTAGTATTTAGGCCACGAGAGATTCTTAACAGATTTAATAATATTATTATAGTAAATATAATATATATATTAGATAATAATCATAAGGTTTAACTCTATGATTATATATCTATTTAAAATAAATAGAATATTTTATAATTAATTTATTCTTAAATATTTTTTTCATTAACTAATGCAAAATGATAATTTACTCATTATGCTATATTATGTTTTTACGTCTTCTTATCAGTTTAACAGTATATGATTTACAAGTCAATTGACAAATACACTTAATCACGCCAAGGCATAGTTCAATGGTAAATACATAAATGACTTGATTATAAATTTAGGTTTGAATAACATTCTCTGATACTAAAAAAAAAAAAAAAAGAAAAACACTTAATTACTAATTTGTAGTAGGGGTGTGCATAGATCGGACTGGGATGAAAATTATATAATTTTCAGTCCTGTTCTAAAATATCGGACATAGAAAATGGAGTTCTAATCTATTTGGATAGGACGGGACGAGAATTTGAGTTTATGGGACATGACAAAATGGGTCGAGTCGAGAATCAATTGAGATTTCTTGTAGTCTTACTAAATTATCTTTTATCAAAAAAAAGATAAACTTATTGTATTTATCAATTACAATCGAATAAAATTCATTTATACAAGTCTTAATTAACTCAATCATTGAGTATACTAGAAGATTTTTTAAGTGGTTATTTTCTTGTTAACAAAAGCCTAAATGTAATAAAACAAAATAATGCAAAAACTATATACAATTTAACTGTACATGTATTTTTATGAATTTTAGCTTATCATTGTATTGCCATTGTTTTCTTTAAGTTGATTTAAATTTGATACTTAAGTTAATACTGAATATTATCTAAACATATATAATGATAGCATTAAGCATAACTAATAATCCAATAATTAAATTAATTATAGTTAATAATTTCTTTTGTATCGATTAATCTTTCCATTTATTGTTTAATAGAAAAAAATTATTAAAAAAGATTTACTTAACACATATATGAAATAACAAAGAAAAAACTTATGTTGAAAAATATGTCTAATTACTTGATTTATTTTATATTTAAAAAATGCATATTCTTATTATTTTTTTGTATTATTACTACTTTAATAGCAATTGGTATAAAAAAACAAAAAACTAAAAAAGACAAAATGATTTTTATATACATAATTTGGAATTTATAAAAAAAAGAAAACTATAATTTTAAAGAAAAAATGAGACAGGAATTCTCAATTTTCAGAATGGGACGGGATGAGGCAGAACTTGAGTTGGTAAGGATTAGTTTTAATCAAAGAATTAGGCCCAAAATATAATTACTTTTGGGACGAGATTTGGAATAGAACTATTAAATTAGTATCGATTTTTTCCCGGGATGAAAAATTCCGGACTGTTTTCGAGAATGATTCAGAATTCCCGTGATCTCTTGCACACTCCTACTTTATATTGTCTTGGTTCTGTGGCTCGATTTTCGAGTTTTGATTACCAAAAAAATTTACAAATAAAGCCTAATGCTTTGTTTGAATGAGTGTAAAATACGAGTGAATGTTAAATAAAAGGTAAAATGCATTATGATTTTCAAAATTCTTTATTTGATTTGGATGAAAATGACAAAGAGGATGTAATTTATTTTACACATTTCTAGCTAATTTTCACTTCATTTTGAAAGGAAAAAGAATAAATATCAATTTATATCTTATGTTATTTCTTCCCTCTTTCCAAACATAGCATAAAGATTGGCATTCTGTAGCTATCATTTTGGTTAAAATTATCTTCAAAGAAAGATGATTGGAATGAGATGGAGTTTATTGCATTGAATTTAGAGCGAAAAACTTATTATCTTTATGGCAGTATAAATATAAAAATATATAATTATAGCAATAATAATAATAATAATAATAATAATAATAATAAATTTTAAAATTATCATATATTGCAGTTTATTTTAATATTAAAATCTTTTTACTTGAAAAAAATATGCATTATCAAACATTTTATAATGGATTATAACTTAATTGACAATAAAAACTGGATATATAGGAATAGTTTTCAGGTTCGATCTCCACTAAATATAATTACAACCAGATACCGGTGATTTATATATAAAAAAAAAAAAATCTTATATGAATTATCGATTTTTCTGCATTTTCAATACCTATTAACAATTTAGTCACAGTTGTAGAAAATCCATCTTCTATAGTCTATTATCCTGAACAAAAATTCTTCAATTTTTTTTTTTTTTTTGAGTTTTATGTAAAAAGAAATTATCACATATTGAGAACGGAAGGAAATAGAAAAAATCAGAGTGAATGATGCTTCTGATTTTTTCCACTACTACGCATTAGATAACGATCCTTGGAGGTCGGAGATCAGACCGCTATGTTTAACTCGTCTGGGTCTGGCCAACGGTCTCTGTTCCCAGCCGCAAAGTTCGCTGATCTAGTGTTCATTCAACGGACGCGATCTATTATCTGGACGCCACGTGTACAAGTGGCGTGTGCCTCTCTGTTAATCCATTGGTTTTCGACTTCTTGGCCTTTTTCAAGTCAATTCTCAGAGTTCTCATCAACTTCACTCTCTGCAAGAAACAAACGCAAAAAGAGAAAAAAAAAAAATGTTAAATCCAGACCAAATTGGCCGTCCTCTGATGGAATACTCTTTTCCGGTGGAAAACGGCGATCCTCGAAACCCACTCTTAAACCTCTCCACGGTGCAGGCGAGAATGGATTCTCTGCAGCGGTTCTTATCAGAATCGGTCAACAACAACACTATAATTAGTAAAGAACATATGGATATCGTCTCCTGCGAGATCTCCACCGCCATCCACCAGATTATCATCAACGGTGCCGCACTTCTCTCGTGTTCTCAAGTGGTTCAGCCGCCGACCGCCGTTAAACCGGATGAGAAGCTTTTGGATCTACCCGATCTGAAAATTTTAACAACAAAACCTAATGTTTTAAACCATAACTCGGAGAAAGTAAAATCCGCCGCCGCAGCGATGGTGGCGGCTTTAGAGTCCAATTTAAAGGTGGAGGAAGGAGATGAATGTGATCTGGATTATGATATTGTCGAGCTAGATGAGGTGGAATTGCTGGCGGAGCATGTTCATTTCTGTGAAATATGCGGCAAAGGATTCAAGCGGGACGCTAATTTGCGGATGCACATGAGGGCCCATGGAAATCAGTTCAAAACTCCAGAGGCGCTCGCGAAGCCTGATAAAGGAAACGAATTTTCAGCGGAGGTAAAGAAAACTAGATTCTCTTGTCCTTTTTTGGGATGTAACCGAAACAAGAAGCATAAAAAGTTTAGGCCACTAAAATCGGTGATTTGTGTTCGAAATCATTTCAAAAGAAGTCATTGTCCAAAGATGTTCTCCTGTAACCGTTGCAATAAGAAGAGTTTCTCTGTTGTGGCGGATTTGAAGAGTCATTTGAAGCATTGTGGAGAGTCCAAATGGAAATGCTCATGTGGGACTACTTTTTCTAGAAAGGATAAGTTGTTTGGGCACATAGCATTGTTTGAAGGCCACGTGCCTGCTGTTATTGGGGAAGATGATGACAGAGTAGCTAAAGACTGTTTGGTAGCTATGGAGGAAGATGAAGCCGAAGAAGGGATTGTTAAGGGAGAAAAGGATAGAAATTGTACGGATGATGGGTTTTTTGAAGAATTGCTTGATGGGCTTGGTTCAATTGAGGGATATAATTTGCAGGATGTTTTGGGATCCTCTCCTTGTAATGATTGGAGTAGTGGAATTGAAGAATTTTATGGAGATGGCCATTGCTGATCAGGTATATGTTCAGATTCTTTGTAATAATGAGAGAATTAATAATAATTGTATACTTGGCCCACCCCTTTTTATGTTTAGCTGAGTTTATTTGTAACAAGGATTAGCATATTCTGCAGCACAAAAATTGGCTGTTAGCATATTCTGCATCATAATTCACCATTGTTTTCTTTTTTTTTTTTTCTTTTTGGTGTGATTAGCTGAATAATTTTTGTTGGAGGATTTGAGCTAGAAGAGGAAATTTCTGTAGCATGAGAAGAAAAGATTCAGTTCTATTTGCTTTGCATGGATGGAAAGAGAACAGAACAGCTAGTGTACCTTGGTTGTGAAATGGGGATTTCAAATTCTCCATTTTTCATCCATTGGTGTATTATTTTGCTTTGGTTACCAAACAAGTGAAAATGCTTCTCTTGCTATTTTCCATCCTCATTTTCTTTCCTCTCATAAAATCCTCTCTCCTAAACAAAGCAGTACTATAGTTTTAACTTCTAAGAAAGTTGCTTGTGATGGAGAATGATCACTGTCTAATGCATCTTGGACAAGATAACAAATAATGCATGCACGTTTGCCATTTTACGGTCAGCGCTTATACATGATAGTTGGTGCAAATTATTACATCAATAAAGATATTTGGCTCAAGTGAGCCTAGCTCAACTATAATCTCATTTTACTGTGAGTACTTACACATAATAGTTGGCGCAAATTATTACATCAATGAACATATTTGGCTCAAGCGAGCCTGGCTCAAGCATAATCTTTGATAGTTGAAATGTCCATATTACCCTTAATAATTTTTTTTATTAGTTAGATGAAAAATACTAAATTTGAATTTGAAATTTATACCGAAAATCTAACAAAACTTTAGTTAATGGCTCCAAAGTCAGGTAGCGCGTTCACATACCATACCATCTGAACCATTGGTCCTCATCGGTTATGTTGTGTCTCGAAACAATAATATCTAATTTGCTGCCCTTCAAGATCCAATTTAAAATAAAAGTTGCATAGATAACAAGAACTTGGGACTAAACAATAAAAACTATTTCATGCACCAAGTTAGAACTAAATTTTGGGCTTGATCACCAACAAACGATACATAAATAAGGTAGATCATATCAATTGAATGCTTCGGATTAATAGAAAATGTAATAAGCTTTATCCCATACCAGATGTCTTGTTAAAATTTCAGGACTGGTCAACTTTCTGATCTATTGAAAGTCCTTACTTCCGAGTTCTTTGACTAATCTTGTTAGACAATTTATTTTGTCTTAATCCCTAGCAGGATTCAAAAGGTTCAAATTATGAGATCTATTTCCGAAAATAAATTTGTATCAATATACAAGCCTGAGAAGAAGAGCTTACCTGACTTTTTTTCTTAGAGGTGGTTCTAAATTTCTTATTGTCTCCTTTATGTGTCTCTGAGAAAAGATGGATATACTTCTGTTCCACACGATCTTTTTCCTCAAGCATACCTAGCATCTCATATGCATTTGCCACTTTCTGCACAATTGATTTTTCTGGAGGTTTGCGGTCAAAAGCTTCCAGGCCCTTGAAAAGCTATGAAATCCAAGTAGAGAGACTGAAAAAGGTTAGTCCAATGTTATTGCAAAGGGTTGATTATTTTAGGTCAATTGGTTTTTCCATTTAAAGTTCCAATGTTACTAAGTGTTAAGAAAGCTAAGGAAAAACTATAGTTGTGTGTATTCATCAATAAGATATACGAGTTTACATACAAGTGATTCCTAAATTATTTAGGAAGATAAATCCTCGACTATTTAGATAAAAATCCCTAAGATCATGCTATGTACATAATAAATAGCGACTTTCCTTAACACTATGGAATATTCTTATTGGGGTGTTTATTAGTAATCCCCTACTGAGAATTCCTTATCCTAGTAGGAGCAGCTAGAGTACTGAGGCACTTTTTTTTCCCCATAAAACTACTTGCTTGTGGGAATATTTTCATAGACACAAAATTTGAGAAAATTAATAATTCTATTGAGGCCTATTCTCTTCTAAGGCTGGTTTATATAAGAATGCTTTATACATAAAGTATGAAAAACTTAATGCAAAAGCCACTTTTTTATCTTCATGTACACCACCTGTTAATATATTCTTTTCTGTTATCCAGTTGTTACACTGAACAAAAGATCTCTATTTCCTAGCATCTGTTGCGGATTAGATTAAAGAAAAAATTAAACATTATTTCAATAATGGAGAGCAGGAGAATCTTCAACCCTATGTGTTAATGATCAAAACCTCGAGACTTTTGCTCAAAATTTTCAATTCTACCACCCCCAATGAATTTTGTAGCATGATTACCAAATTTCATAGCTTCATGCGGTTATTAATAACAATAAAGTGATCTCAAATAGATTCTAATGGGTACAAATGCAAATGAATTAATTTTCAAATAAATAAAAACAACATCAAAAACATGATAAGCAGCTTGAAATCGGAGCATACCTTTACGAGGCATTCTAGCATGTTATTTCTATAGTATATAGATAGCATGAGTTTGCATAATTCCCAAGGCACCGAGTGAAGATCTGTACCAATTTTCTTCGACCAAAACAAGTGTGCTTCATCTGCTCTATGATCCATATCTAAAGCGCGTATTAACTGCCCATATGTTCCCATTGTATTTCCCTGCCCCTTGCTCAGCATCCATTTAATTACCTAGAGGATATTAATCAGTAGCTAGAAACAAATTTCAGAAGGATAAAAGCATCATCTATTGGTGTTGTAACAAAAGGGCTCATGCAACCTTGTCTTAGACTTCTAAACTGAAAAGTTATGGTATGACAAGGCAAACTTTATTTCAATTGTTATTGTTGCTGTTCTGTTATGTTTTATATAGCTATATCACTATCCATATCAACAATGCCTTTTCTATTACTAAGCCAAGAAATAGTTCTCTTCTCATGGATCTTACTTGTATTATTCTTATGTAACCAACAACATCATCACCTTTTTATTTTTGTCAATCCATTAAGATTATACATAATAATTCTCTTGAGGGACTGCTCAGATGACTTGGTAAGCCCTTGAAAGCAATAAGGTACACGAACAATTAATATGTAAGAAAATAACATTGGGATTTTATGCAGGAAATGAGAACGTAGCAGAACCAACAAAGGAAATCAAAAGTAGAAAATGACAGTCCTAATAAGACTTCTTGAACAAAAACACCAATCACCTACAGTTCTTTTCTTTTGCTATAATTCTGCAGCTCTAGGACCAGAGGTGTTGTTCAAACCCCTCTAGACCCTAAATTTATTTTACATCCGAATTTCTGCAGGCAATCAATCATCAATTTCTGAAATGATTAACTGTACTCAACTTTTTTTATCTCTTGTGCTATGCCAAATGATTAACTGCCCATACAATAATGTGGACTTTAAAAAGTATCCCAGCTTTATTTTGTCAATTTAATTAGATAAATATTGCCCCCAGCACCATTCTAGTTCTGATCCATCTTGGATTTATTCCTTACAATTTAAGCTAAAAATTTTATGTAGATGCTAAAATATAGGAGAATATGTTTAATCAATTGTTAGTTTAAAATGGAGAGAGTTTGATGGTTTGCAAAGATGCTAAAGTTTTGTGGAATTCTGCTTTTTTGTGATTTTATTATGCAGATGATAAGTAGAAATTTGCATATTTTCAAAGATAAATAAAATTATCTTAAATCTACTGTGGGATAATGCATCCTTCATGGCTTTTCTGTCATCCTATGCTTTTGAAGCCTTCAGAGGAATGTCATTACATGTTATTTGGCTTAACAGGAGGAAGCTTCTTTTCTAGTCTTTGATTTTTCTATCTGTTGCTTGTTGCTGCACTCTGCAGCATCATTTAGGAAGATGTCTTATCCTCTATTTCTATGGTTTCCTCCTTCAATAAAGGTTTCATTTTTATCCACAAAAGACAAGAAAGAAACATTCACACATAATCATGCACATACATGAAGGGGGAGAGAGAGAGAGAGAGAGAGAGAGAAAGAGAAACCTGAACAACTCTGTGCCACTGCTGTTCCTTTTCAAGAGTGAGCAAAGCCCTCCTAATTGACCCAATAGGAAACTGGCGCTCCCATGCAACCCAGGCATCAAGAGCACCATAAACAGCTTCTTTACTGTCCTTGAGATTAAGAAACTGCAGAGATAAAGTTTTCACCAGCTTGTCAATCCATCTTTGCTTCATGTAGGAGAATGTCAAGATCAAAGACCAATCCTTTGATTCCATTATAGGAAAAAATATGAAATTCAAAGTAAATGTTCGTTTAACAAGTTCCCATTAAAAAATGAGCTTGCAACTTAACTAATCAATGCCTTATATACAAATATATAAGTGTTTGTGCTGCTCAATGAATGCAGATAACCCAGTACAAAATCAAGCATCACAACTCTTCTAGAAAATACTTTTCAAAAAAACCAGAAAAGAATAATGTGTGCACAAAAGCCATAAACAGACATATGCACTTTTAGGAAAAGTGAAATGTTAGGGAGAAGAACAATGCATGACAGTAACAGCCAAATTGTCTGGCACAAAAATTAATGCAACTAGAAGACCTGAGTTGCTAAAATAGTTATTAGCATTCAGCATGCATAAATTATATTCTCAGGTTACATAAATCATATTTCCACACAAATCTTTATCAGTAGATAAGAATACTATAAATGTTTTTGCATATGCACACCATGTTCATAAGAAAGCTGATCTTATCCTTCCTGGAAACATTTTCCCCGATCTGGTATTTCTGCACTCCTCTAACATTCTGGATTGAATTTTCACATGCAGCAGCTTTGTGATCAACACGATTCTAGAATGTCACAACCAAATAGATCACTTTGGGTCCATTCAAATTTAGTAGCATAAATTACAAGTCATATCTAATCATTCTAAATGACAATATTAAAAAAATATATGACAAATTAATATGAAAGGGAGAGATGAACCGAACTATCTAAACAGGGATTAATTAATAGACTACAAAATAATCAGCTCATCATAGTGCTTATATTTATGTGAAATACTAAAAAAAACTTTTTTTCTCTTGCTTTCCTTTTGGTCATTCTGCTATTCTCTTCTTAGCCAACTTCAGCTGCTCCAATAATTACTTCCAGACAAATGCGCAAAATCTCTCCATGCTGTGGCATTTTATAACATAACTAAGCAGTTTAATATGATTCTTTGCAATTTCTTATGCTTCAATGTTCCTATCTGTACCTTGGTTGCTGTTCTCTACAGGACAAACAAAGTCCACCAAACCAAAAGGAGTTATCAAGACTGGATGAGAGAGAGAGATTCTCTTCATGGCTTACTAGAAGCTTGAAAACTCCTTCCAAGAAGTGACCAATTTCCATAATACAGGTCTCTACCAATTAAATAAGTGCGTACGTTCCATATGTCTATTGAAATACAAAATTTTAATCAACATCCATTCTTAACCTCTTGATTTTCGTTCTTTTAGCAATAGACACTAGATCAACTTCCTTTACTAGGAATTCATGCAGGCTATGCATCAGGAATTATTAATCAACATCAACACATCCTAGACACAAATCCTAAACTTTCAACAACCATGTCATTTTCTATCAAATTACTAATGAAACCATATATACATTCTCAAAATAAGTTCAAGGACATTTTGTAGAGTACCTCTAAAAGGAAGGTAGATCTAGTAACGTTTGTTTTATAAATATGATCTTGCAGCATCGTATTGTAGCCGCAATTAGGACTTTGAACCCTAGCAGCTCCTACCCCAGTTAATCGGCTGCTCTGTAAATCATCAACTAGCTCAAAATCAGAATCACTGCCTCCAAAAATCACAATAAAGCACAAGTGCAAAGAGAGATACTCACAAGGGAAGACATGGCTGGTGATCTCCACATGGACCCTAAATGTGTACAAATCTCTGAATACAAAACTAATAAACAAATAATAAGCAAAAGTGTAGTTCGCAATCTAAATAATTATTAATACACAAAACTTTGACAACAGAGTAGAGACACAGAATTCCTATGAAAAGGAGAAAAATTTAAGAGAAAAGAAAATGTAACTGTATTTATTTAAAAAATTAATCTTAATAAAATATATCAAAGAAAAAAATTATATATATTTTTAAGTGCAAATTTTTTAGTTTGTCATGACTAAGTTTACTTTAAGATATCTTAAAAGTCATTAGGAGTATCATTGAAAATTCCATTATTTCCCCTTATTGCCACATTTATATATAAAAATAGATTATTATAATTATATATTATAGATAGATTCTCTCATTTTAAATATTTTGCTATTAATGTCATTACGTTTATATTTTCCTTATCCAATTATATTTCCCTAGTCTCAACATCACCATGTATATATACTTACATCTATTATATACGATATGAAAAACAAATAGCAAGTTCTTGTCAGCAATGGTAATAATAATCTGAACTTTTCTATGCGCACCCATTTATGTCCAATCAAGTTCATAGGCAGTTACAATGCTTATAGTTTAAAATACACAATTCATTATTACAGATATCTAATTTGATAACTAACTCAGTTCTATTAATTCAATTCCGTTAAGTTTCCATCAATCTAAAGCATCATCTATACATTTTCTTTTTATCAAACCCAAGTAGAATATTACACAACAAACTAGAACCTAGCAATTTGTATTTCCATTAACGGGCTAGAACCTTATGCTTATTTAAAACCATTGATCACTTCTAGCTATTATTAAAGATGATTACTTCAGTTAATTAGCTACCAACACTTTTCTAGGATTTTCTTAACTCTTGTTTTATCAATTTCTGTGATTTTCGGCTTTAAGGCCTATTTGTCTAATTGCATCTATCAATATCTCAAGTATCGAAGGACATCTAATTGCAAAACTAATTACTTATTCATGACCTACACATCAGACGCAGCATTCTGCCTGCTGTAATAATCTCCGGTCACCGAGGCCACCGCCTGCGTCTCCGTCCGCCGTGGCCGGAGGGGCAGTGGCTATCAAATTTCTCGAGATTCAAACATTAGTCGTGGTTTTTCATGTAGAACTCAATTCCCAAATCAATTTCACCGTCCAATGCCTAACTTATCAAAATCCGAAAATTCCATTCAAACTGAAACCGAAATTCTAAACTCCCTTCAATCTTCATTCAATGACCAAATCAATCAAGAATAAGTTAATCAAAAGCATTGAGGGTCGACCTTTGACCAACCTGAGTAAAGGGAATTGCCACAAATGCTTGAGCTGGCCGGAAAATCGAGAAAGAGAAAACTGTCTGAGGTAGCAGCGTCGCAGGGGAGAGCCTTGTTTCGCGTGGAGCAGGCTTCGATCGTTGAAGGGATGGCCGGAGTCAAGGTTCGCCGCCTTGGCCTCGATAACCGGTGGCCGAAAAACTGATCGGGTAGGGGAAGGAAAGGAGATCGCGGTGCTGCGATCGGGAGAGGAGTTTTGGGCTTCTTTCCCCTTTTTGGTTGTTTCTCTCTCCTGTTTCTGGTTGGGCTCAATTCACTGGTTCGGTTCAAGTCAAATGGAAACTTCTAGATTTTAACGGGTTTCCATGGTTTATGCTAGGTTCGATCGGCCTGGTTAGTGGTTTGGTTTTCCTTATTTTATTATTCTTATTATAAAATTCTATTTGTTATTATAATAAAATGATATTATTAAATTCAAATTTTAGAATTTAATAGGAAAAACTTTTGAAATTTTAAAATCGTGTTCTTTAAGCTATGTACACATAATTCTATTATACTAATTCAGTTCCATAATATTTGTTATATTTGAAAAATAGTTTGTTTATGAGATTTTAAGTAGTTCATTCATTTTGAATAAATATTAAGTTAAATATTAAGTTAAATCGCAAGGAAATTAGAGTAGAGAGAAAATTATCAGAATGATAAAAACTGCCTCTTAATTGCAAAAGACATAAACTCAACATGTACATCACGTTTCTTCAATGCCTGCCACGAAGAGTCAATACCATCCCAAAACAATTAGACTAGCCTGCAAAAACAAAATCACCAAAACCCAAAGCTTATCAAAACTCCTAAAAACATTCCAAAACCACCTTTGCTCCTCAAACCCATTCTTACCCACTCTCTTAGCCTTCTCAACTGTAGCAAAAAAATTACAACCACAATTAATAATCCGTGACTTAATACTATTATAATTTAATCCATAATTTGTTAATAAGATTAAATTTTGAAAGAATTCATGATCAATCAAGAACACCTAGCCTGCTTGCCATGGCTTCTATGAGCACCCGAGTGGTCTCTCCCTCTTCCTGAGCTTTATAAATATTGAACAGAAACAAACCTCACCCTAAACTCCTAATTTACTGTTATTTCTTCGTTCATCACCTGTATTTCTTAAATCCCTCGATAAATCAATAATTTACACGATTAAACTAAGCAAGTACTAAACGACAAAGGAGAGAGAAGCAGCGAAAAGATGGGATCGAGAGTTAAGGACCAAATGACATCACATCACAGCCGCTACTTAGCAGCCTCGTCGTTCGCCCTTCAGTCAGCGACGGTGCTGGCAGCGATTACGAGCCCGATGTGGTCCGTCGTGATCCTCCCCCGTATTCTCGCCAAGATCGATATTCCGACATCCTGGATGGAGGAGTTGTAATGTCGGCTATGGCCAGTGTGTAGCCCAAGTAGCAGTGGCGAGTTTTGGTACGATTTGAAGGTGGTGATGGTGAAGGCGGCGGTAGAGAAGATGCAGGGGTTGGAGATGTTGATGGCGAGGGCGGATATGGTGGAGGTGGTGCATGCGAAGGTGATGGAGAGAGAAAGTTTGTGTCCTTCATATTCCCAGGGGTCTTTTTGTCATTTCCTTATGACTTAACTGAAAACACCCCCAATTGGACGGAAAAACTACTTAAGTCGACAGATGCAAATTGGACCGAAAAACTACTTAGTTCGACAGATGCAAACGTGGCATTGAATTTTGATCCAAAATAAATGGATAACTTAAATAATTTGGTCGTGCCTCAGATATTAAATAATTAATTTCTCTTAAAATATTTAGATATAAATAATTGAATTTAAATCTAAGCAAATTACAGGTGGCTTATTCTATAAGTTATCAAAAAAATAAACTATTTATTTTTCATCTTAATACCTAATTTATTTATCTAAAATAAGTAATTTTAAAATTTTAATAAAGAATTATAAAATTTTTATTTATGTTATTGAAATATCTATCATGTATTTACATATAATTGAAGCTATATTATATATACATAAAACTTTGTTATCTTTTTAAATATAATTCTATATAAACTTTTATTATTTACAGTAACAATTTTAATAATAAAAAAATTTCCATAATTAAATAAAATAATTCAAAATAATAAATATAAAAGAGTAATATTCTAAAAAATACTTAGAAAACCCATGATAAAACTATGACACCTGATATTATTAGATTCTAATATTGGTGTGATTCAAATTCCAACACCCGCCTTTACATGGTTTTATTTTTATAACCAAGGTCTAAGGTGCAGGCTTACCCATCTGCCTTAATAGTGCCAAACACCCTGATTAGCTCTACTGTAATATCAAACAATAACAAAAAGTAAAAACTATGGGAAATGGCCTGAAGATGATCACGAGAACATTGCATCTCCTCTATGCTATTATCATTTTTAAAACCATGTAAGAATTTTCAATTTACTAGGAAAAGTAGACATTTTTTACTTGTCAAATTTGTCTTGCTATAGACTATCAATGTTGGTGTAATTCTAACAGAATCAATGTCATTTGCTTATTAATTGTCAATACGAAAAGAAGCAGTCATGTCAGTTTCAATGGAGGCTTTAGCAATGGCTGGAGTAGATTATCATCAATGGGGTAAACAAGTGCAACAATGGGAGCAGGACGATGAATTCGAATCGCCTCCACCCCATTTACTTGCAGAAGAAGAAGAGATTTGTGGAGATTTGCAAGTGGAAATGAAACAAATTAAGCAGAAGTTTGAATGAAAGAATAGCTAAAAGATTGAGAGGTGTAATTGTTTTGATGGTGAAAGCCATTGTTGGGCTTTTGATGATTACTTGTTTTGATATATGTGAGAGATATTATAAGCCATAAACCAGCCAATATGTTTGATATGTAGACATGTATTTTTTTTTTTTTTTTTTTACATTTTTTGCATTTATTTTTTTTTCCTTAAAATCAGAATGGTGGGTTACTAAGCAATTTGTTTTTTTTACTATATTTAATTAAAAAAATATT
Source organism: Jatropha curcas (assembly GCF_041381405.1). Taxonomy (NCBI): domain Eukaryota; kingdom Viridiplantae; phylum Streptophyta; class Magnoliopsida; order Malpighiales; family Euphorbiaceae; genus Jatropha; species Jatropha curcas. The sequence continues at coordinate 27,404,489 of NC_143153.1, forward strand.
AAAAACTAATTTTTTTACTATTTTAAATAATAATCTTACCAATTATAAAATTAGTAATCCTATAAAAATATTGAATTTAATAGTATTTAATAAAATATTTTATAATATCAAAACCGATACAGTTTCATCGGTTTTCTTATTTATATGATGCGAGAAGTGAAAGATCTCGAATTAGAGTTCTCTTAATCACAATAATTTTCACTGATTTGGTCAAGTATCTCAAACTTTATAAATTTTTGAATTTTATATTGTCATTCCTACTACCATGTGTAGCATCAAATTTTGACCAAGAAGCTTGGTTTATACTAATTTCTTTTTAAAAATCTTTAAGTAAGTATAAACTATATATACATATATTCTTAACAATCTTTGGCTAGGAATGGATGTTTTGGAGAAGTCTATTGAATTAGGTTTAATTTGTTAATTTGTTAAAGTTCCTTATGTTTTTTCCTGATAATTTTAATTAATAAAATGTAAAATTTTGCTACGCTGAGACGAATTTGGATAGAGGAAAATATTTGTATGTCATTATCCGATAAAGCTGGCATCATGGCGTTGATCATAACTGAAAAAGAAGCACGTGTTGAATATATTCTTTGTTGGCCAATGGCATGTATATGTATATGCACGTGTTATAGTCATACTGGTTGAATATATTCAAGTAAATTGATAAATTTCTGAAATGTTTCACGAGAATATAGTTTTTTTTACGAGCAAATTAATTTATTTTATTAATATAAACCAGGAAAATTCACAAGATTATGGTTGTTGATACCATTTTCCTTCCATGGAAAACGTTTACCATTTTAAATTTCTCGTCAAACCTATCACAAGCTTCCAATTTTGAATTCATCTCTTCACTTCACTCATGTGATTTCTCTAGAAAATGTAATCGAGTTCTTGCTTCCCTTTCACCATTTATATAAACAAAAATTGTTACATTGGAATACTGTAACAAGGCAAGATTACTCATTAGTCTTTACTCCTTATAGCCTGCAAAAAAAAAAAAAAAAAAAAAAAAAAAAAAAAAAAAAAATCATGTCAGCCTCAATAGAAGCATTGGCAATGGCGGGTGTGGATTATCAGGATACATGCCACGGCGTGCATATTGAAGAATGGGAGAGAGAGGACTTAGCAGAGCTGCCTCCGCCCCCACATTTACTAGCCGATGAAGAGAAGGAAGAAGAGGAGATATGGGGAAAGTGGAAGTTGAAGAATATGGTTTCGGCTACGGAGTTTGCTGAGTATGTAATACCCAAAAAATAGAGTGGAAAGGGAGCAACGAGACCAAAAAAAAAAAAAAAAGCATATGAGGTCTTTTTTTTTCTTATGTTTTGTATTTGTTTCATTGATTCAGATTACATATTCAGTGTCTTATCTATTTATTTATTTATTTGATTTTATATTGAGTTGATACGATTCTGAAAATCATTGTCAATACTCAATGTATAGATGTAGTTGCTTCTTTACCTATATATATTTAATTCTTTCCTTTAGCTCTTGTTTTGATACGAGCATGAATTAATAGTCAGCTTCGTGTCGTTTTTTTCTTAATCGGCTCGAACTGAGATTTAAATTCGCATTTTGATAGAGCGAGCGATTTAGCAATGAAGCTTTGTTCACTTTGAGCGGTCAATGATTAAAGATGAGTGATTGTAAGCATTCAATTTTAAGATAGCTTTATTACTAGTTAGCAAACAATCTTTGTTTTTTTTTTACGAAAATAATGTAGGATATTATTAACCTTCAAGCCTTCAAATATCAAAAATACAAACAGGTGGTCGATCAGACCAAACGACCTTGCCTGTCGAGATGGTAACGGCTCTAGCAAGCATATGAGCAGCACCATTCGCAGACCTACGAACAAAGACTAATCTCACATCCCTCAACTCATCGAGAAGAGATCTACAGTCTGAAATAACTAATCCAAAAGCAGAGCCATCACTATAGTTGGGATCAGTAATAGCCCGTACACAAGTTTGAGCATCTGACTCCACAACCACAGAAGACCACCCCACTTCCTTAACCCAACTCAAAACCTCTCTAATAGCCATTGCCTCAACAGTACATGATTCAAAATTACCAGGGATGGACATTTGCAAAGCTCGGACAAAGGCCCCATTCGAATCTCTAATAACTGCACCTATACCAGCATAATCGCCATTAAACAAAGCACCATCAACATTCAATTTAAGAATTCCTTGACTTGGTTTAGACCAAGAAGCACACGCTACCATCCTACCCACATCACCATCAACACCATTAGCTTGGGTCCAACAACTTAATAAATTATTTGCTCTCCTCACAACCTGAAATGATGACAACCTCTTATCCCTCCATAATAAATCATTTCTTGCCTCCCATATAGCCCACAAAATCATTATCTGCACTTTAAACTCAAACTCACCAAGGGCAGTAGCCATGCTCTTAAACCAATCCCAAAAGGACAAACAATGACCAAATCGAAATCCAATTGAGGAAGACTGCCAACATTCTCTGGCAAAATCACACTGCACAAACACATGAAACACATCTTCCTCACAATACTGACAAAATGCACAAAGACCATCAACATGCAGATTTCGTCCCTGCAACACTTTAATACAAGGAACAGCATTATTCAATAGCCTCCAAATAAAATTAATACACTTAGGAGGAATATGCAAACCCCAAATTCTCTTCCAAAGACCCACCTGCAATAACTGCTGTTCTGTTGGCTCAATAAAAGTAAGATGACGATAAGCACTTTTAACTGAATACACACTTTTTTTATCAAACCTCCAAAACCACACATCATCACCACCACACCTACTTAAAGGAATAGAAATAATTTCAGCAGCATCTTGAGGCACAAAATTATTAGAAATAACCTCCATATTCCAGCGGTGATTCTCAATAAGATCTGAAACCCACAGTAAACCAGTAGCAATTGGCCTAGGCGTCACAATTTTCATTGAAGATACTGACGGCAACCAAGCATCCTGCCAAATGGAAATAGTAGAACCGGAACCTACCCGCAAACAAGCACCTGCACAAACAACTCGCTGGCTTTCCCAAAGACTGCGCCATAAAAAACTAGGTCTGTTACCCAAACTCGACTCAAGAAAATTAGTGAGAGGAAAATACTTAGCTTTCAACAAAGAAGCCACGACAGAAGTCGGATTCATGAAAATCCGCCAAGCTTGCTTACCTACCATGGCTAAATTAAACTCATATAACCTTCTAAACCCAAGGCCACCCAAAAACTTCGGTCTACACATCCTCTCCCAACTAATCCAATTAATTCCCCTCCGTTGCTGCATATCACGTCCCCACCAGAAACTACACATTATGCTTTGAATTTCCTTGCAAAGAGATTTAGGAAGCAGAAACAAATTCATAACATAATTAGGTAAGGCTAGTAGTACAGTCTTCAACAAAATTTCCTTCCCCGCTCGTGACAAACAATGCCGCTTTAGGGAATTTAACTTCTTCCAAACTCGATCCTTGATAAAGCCAAAGACCTCTCTCTTATTGAGACCAATACGAGTTGGTAAGCCCAGATAGTAACCCAAATCTGGGTTTTCTTCCACCCCCATAACACCACAAACTTGTAATCGAACCAATTCCGAAACATTCTTGGAGAAACATACAGAAGATTTGGAGAGATTAATAAGCTGACCTGATGCTTGAGCATACCCATTAATAATTCCTCTCACCATAGCTGCTTCAGAAGTATCAGCCTTAAAAACAAGCAAACTGTCGTCCGCAAAAAACAAATGGTCAATAAAAGGAGCCCCACGAACTATAGAACAACCATGCCACAGTCCTGCATTAACAGCAGATTGAATCATGCAGGAGAGACCCTCCGCACAAAGAATAAATAAATAAGGTGAAAGTGGATCCCCTTGACGCACACCACGAGACAGAACAATAGGACCCAAATGGTTACCCTTATGCAAAATCCAATAAGAAACCGTCGAAACACACCCCATTACCAAACTAATCCACTGATGGTTAAACCCCATCTTATCCAAAACGACAGTAATATAACTCCACTCTAACCTATCATAGGCTTTTGAAATATCCATCTTCAATGCCGTATACCCATCCTTACCACTCCTCTTATTAAGAAAAAAATGCATCAACTCAAAAGCAATAATGCTATTATCCTATATAGAACGGTTAGGAATAAAAGCACATTGCGATGGAGAAATAATGTTAGACAAAATCCGCCGAAGCCTATTAGCAATAACTTTGCTCATAATCTTATACACAACATTGCATAAAGCTATTGGCCGTAAGTCACCCATACTTTCAGGGATATCCTTCTTTGGAATAAGCACAAGGAGAGTATTATTTAGTTCACTAGGAAAAACACCCTGACTCAAATACTGGATGCAAACCTGTGAAATTGAAGGACCAATAATATCCCAATAATTTTGATAAAACGCTGGATTAAAGCCATCCATTCCAGGAGCTTTATCAGGCTTCGTAGTAAATACCGCCACTTTAATCTCATCCGCAGTATACGGAGCCAAAAGATCAGCATTCATATCCGGCGTCACACATACAGGAACATGATCCACAATCGGACCAACATCACCTACATTAGCAGTAAATATATCAGAAAAATACCCCGTGATTAGCTTATCCAAACCCGAATCATCCTCCACCCAAACACCCTCAGCATTCTTTAATTTAGAAAATTGATTCTTTTTAAAACGTATAGATGCAGCCATATGGAAAAAACGGGTATTCTTGTCTCCCTCCTTAAGCCAAAACGTCTTAGACCTCTGCTTCCAACGAATTTCACGATCATTCAATAAATCATGAAAATTTTTTTTAGCCGCAATAAAACTTTGAATATCTGCAGGAACTCTAGAACCCCGAATGACATTCATAATCCGTCTATAATCTGCCAACAAATTCCTATCAAAATTACGTTGCTCCACACCCCACCGGTCCAATGCTGAACTACAAAAAGCCAATCTGTCTAACAAGTCCATATCTTGCGAAGCAACCCAGCTATCATGAACCAATTGACGACAAGCTGAATGCCTAACCCATGAATTTTCAAACTTAAAACGTCTAGCCACTTGACGGGTCATATAAGTTCGAACTTCCAAAAATAACGGTAGATGATCAGACGAAGAGGTATCAAGAACATGAGCACGTGCCAAAGGAAACAGACCAACCCAATTAGCCGAAGCAAGAACGCGATCAAGTTTCTCCTCAATAAGAACATTAGACTCTCGACCATGTTCCCAAGTACATGGGTAACCACCCATAGGAAAATCAGTAAGACCAGCATCTAAGATAGAATCACGAAAACCATTAATCAAACTCTGAGGCTGCCGACGCCCCCCTTTCTTTTCATGTTGGTGAAGAATATCATTAAAGTCACCCAAACAAACCCATGGCAGCTCACTACATTCAGCCAAATTCCTAAGCAAATTCCATGATTCAGAATGACGATTACGATCAGGTTGCCCATAAAAGCCAGTAAGCCTCCACTCACCCACCTGATCAACCACTACCTCAACATCAATGCATCGTAAAGAAATATTAAGCTGACGAACTGATAAAACAGACTTCCATAAGAGCGCTAAACCTCCACTATGACCCACAGAATCAACCACAATACAATCATCATAACCCAACAAAGTTTTTATTTCATTAATTTTATTAAAAGAACAAAGAGTCTCAATAAGAAAAATAAAAGTAGGCCTTTTTTCTAAAACAAGAAATTGAAGACATTGAATATTTCGTGGGTTGCCCAGCCCACGACAGTTCCATGAAAGGCAACTCATTTCTTCCGGCGGCCCTGCATTCCGGGGGCGGCCGATATCACATTAGTTGGACCAGTAGGCATACTCGTTGAAGAAGCAAAACCTTGAGTCACTCCTTGGAGCTGATCCTGACCCACACGTTGACGTTTAACATCACCAACCTCAAGCTTATCACCCATACCAGGAGTAGAAACCTGACCAAGTCCTTCTAGGGATGAACTATTTGCATTCACAGCAAGTGGACTAGAAAATATTTGTCCTTGATGCACTCCACCAAAACTTATCTTATTCAAAATAGAGACCCCATGCTGGCCCACCATATCCGCAGCCATCACACCACCAACACCATCCTTTTTACCAGACCTGACATCAGAATTGTCATCATTACCGCCCAAAGGACGCAACCAGCGGTCACCAACAGGCCTTTGCACCCGACGGTTTGATGCACGCAAGTTCTGAGAAAAACGACGAACAGCTTTATCAGGTTCAAACTCAAGCAATTTAGGGCAAAAACGTTCAGTGTGGCCAAGAAAACCACAGATAAAGCAGAATACTAGAAGTCTTTCATAAGAAAAGTAAACCGTAAAAGACTCCCCCGTGGAACGCTTGATGCTAAACTCCTCCCTAAGCGGCCGACGAACATCCCACTTTACTCTCATACGCATATAGGAGTCCCAACTAATCTCAAAATTCTTCGAATCAGCCTCCATAAACTGGCCAATCCTATCCCCAATATCTTTTAAAACTCGTTCTGACCTAAAACCAGAACGCAACCCCTTAACTTGAACCCAGAGAGGGACAAAGAATAATGGAACATCAAGGGGAGTAGGATAACTCCCAAGCCTTTCTAGAAGCAACAGCTGATTATCAAAAGTGCATGGACACATCGATAGCACACGATGGACGTCAACCTCATGGAAAAACTGGAAAACATAAACCCCTCCATTGATCTCACGAATCTGCATACCCATCAGTGGACGCCAGAACGATGCCAAAGTATGTCTCATTGCATGGAAATTAATTATTTTTTCAGTCAAAAATCGCCCAACAAGACATAGATTAGGGTCCTCACTCTGATCCTTTTCAAGCGGTTCATCATCACCATAAACTAAGCCATCATCCTCATCCCCATCCACAGAAAGATTGGCCATATCGACCGAAACGCCGTCCTCATCAGCCATTAGAGAAAAAATGAAAAAACCCTAAAAAAAATAGGGACGAAAGACTCCTACAAAGGAGACTAGAGAAAGGCCCACATTTTTTTCTAGCAAACAATCTTTGTTAATTATATTATTCAGTATGCAATATTCATTGTAATATTTTAAGGTTAAGGAATTGTTCTATAAAAAGTTATCCCATAATGTCTAGGATTTGATTATAATTAATTGAGTTTGTTTTTAATTAATTTATATTTAATAGCTAATCAAACAACTATAACATTATCCAATGTTTCTACTTTAAACTAATATATATAAATAACTAACCGATAACAACTAATAAAATAGTTGAAAGTTACTATTACAACATCTAAAGTACTTAGAGTGGATATTAATTAATCAAACTCTCTCTAGAAACAAATTTTCTCATTTATCATATTGGATTCAGGATGCATGATTGTTATCATTAAATTTCATGTTTCATATGATCTTATGTCTAAAATTGAATAATTTCATGAGGATAATGATTAATTAAGAGTTTCTGTCACTTTTGATCATGTACATGCAATATGTATTTTATTTGTATATATAATACACGTTGAGTTAATTAAAGCTAAATTTTCATTCTTTTCTATTTCTCTCGGCGATTGGTTCATTTTTCCTTTTTTGGTGCACTCATGCGAATTTAAAAAAAAAAAAAAAGGAAGAAAAATAAAAGTCTCCTTTATCTCCCTTCTTCTTGGGAATGTCCGGGCGATGGTATCCTTAAGTTTAATGTTAATGGTTCATCGAGGGGCAAGCCTGGCCCAGCAGGTGTAGTGGAGTTTTAAGAGATTCCAATGGCTATGTATTATGCATCTTCTTTAAAAACGTGGGTGTCATGGATTCAAATGAGGCAGAATTAATTGCCATTCATTTCGCATTGGATATCTACTAATCCTCTCATTTTCATTCCTTTCCTCTTACTGTGGAATCTGACTCTAGAAATGCAACTCTTTAGCAATCTAACAATTGTGTGAGACATTGGAATTGGTGCAAGAGATTTAACAAAATTGACTATATTGTTTCTTCTTTAACCAGTGTCAGATTTTATTCATATATCAAGAGCCAAGAATTCTTTTGCAGATGTGATTGCACGAAAAGGGGTTCATGCGGATAGACCTTTTATAGCCTGGCTTTAGTTTTCTCATAGTATTATTTTTTCGCAAATTTGCTTTTCCCTTTTCATAAAAAGTAGCTGAGTTTTTAATCAGCTTTTGGTGTTTGTGGTTTTGTTATTACAGTAGGTTTTTACTTTTCACGTCCAAATTAGGTCTTTTAGCTGTACAGAGAAAGCTGATGGCTTGGGTTTAGCTATTGGGGATATGATTTTTTCCTGCTTGCAGTTTTATCTTCTTAGTAATAAATTTAATTCTCTTTTACTGATAAAAAAAAATATTGACAGTGAAGGTTTGAAACTATAACAAAAGTTTAACCTTTTTTGTGAAAGAACCCTAACAACAATAGCAGAATAATAACACAAACAATTTCGTAAGATCTTTTGTTTGGGCAGTTTCTAAAGCATATTTAACCAACGAATTTACATGTAGTTTTGTGAATGATGCTGTTTAGTTTCACGCGGTAGAGATCCTTGTCATGGAGGTGTAACGTAAGTTTGCCTAGGGTTTGATAAAATTGTAACATCTAAAATCATAGCTCCATGTCGACCAATTGCCTCAGAAAAAATGGTTCATCATATGCTTATTCAATACGTCAGCCTGTTCATTTGGATCGTAATTCATTTCCAGATAAATTTCATATTTTGAATTCATTTATACAAACGGATCGTATAGTTTTTAGACCGTGGAAAGATTTGCTTTTAAACATTTTTTCTCCCATTACTTGAAGGGCACAAAAACCAAATTCAATAACATAAACACTCTGATTTTGATAAGGAATTTGACCATATCTTTATTCTACATGAAATGATATATAGCGTCATGTCTGTAATCAGCTGCAATAAAATCTGATGGAAAATGATATATAACGTCATGTCTTTAATCAGCTGCAACAAAATCTAAGGGATCATATATATAGATGATCACGAGAACATTGCATCTCCTATGATCATTTCTTAAAAATATCTAATCCTATGTCAGAATTTTCATTGTTTGATTTATGAGCTAATTAATCAACCCGTGAACTTGAATTTGTTAAGAAAAGTAGACGTTGATCACTTTTCAAAATTGTCTTGCTATAGACCTCAGCATTCCTCTATAAATATTGGTGTAATTCTAACAGAATCAATGTCATTTTCTTACTGTCAATACAAAAGCAGCAGTCATGTCAGTTTCAATGGAGGCATTAGCAATGGCTGGAGTAGATTATCTTGAATGGGGTAAACAAGTGCAAGAATGGAAGCAAGACGATGAATTCGAATCGCCTCCACCCCATTTACTTGCAGAAGAAGAAGAAGAAGAGATTTGTAGAGATTTGCGTGTGGAAATGAAACAAAGTGAAAAGTTGAATGAAAGAATGGCTAAAAGATTGAGAGACATTGCTTTGATGGTGAAAACCATTATAAGGCTTTTGATGATTTCTTGTTTTGATATTTGTCAGAGATATTTTAAGTCATAAACCAGTCATCCCTTTTTTTTTCTCTCTTAACATCAGAAATTTTGCCCTGGAGGGAAAGTTGTGAATGTTACAATTTCAAAGTAATGGATGTTCTGGCTAATTTCTTTTGAATTATTCTTTAATTGGTTGTTTAAAAAAACAATAAAGAGCTACAGACAGATCATTATAATTTGTCTTGTCAGCCCTTGGTTGTAATTTACATAATTCTCATTTTAGTATTACTGAATCAAAATTAGTTGTTAGTAAAAAATATATTTATATCATTTGACTGTCTTCTCTTGTTAACATTAATCATACTTTTTTTTTTAATGTAGTTTAATGATCCTAATAGAATTGGAAGAAAGAGATCCAGATTACTCCCATTTTAATGTTTTTTAACATTTAAAAAGTTAATTTTAAAAAATTAGAATAAATTAAAATCCTAAAAAAGAAACCAAATATTGCATTATTTCTTTGTGATTGTTTCTGATGCTCCATTGTAGGATGGCCATGTCCGTACTAAATTTGCTTTAAATTCACTCTTTTGTCGGCTATATTCATTTAATTAAACCCAATTAAACATATGCAAAAATGTCTTAGTTTTATTATATCTAATTAACAATTTCCTTTCAAAAAAATAACAATTTATTAAAAATAATTCTTTATAATTTTATTTAATAATTTTTATTGTTATAAAATGAATGCTGCTTCAAAAGTATTTAAATTGATAATACTCAACAAAATGTTTGCTTTTAGTTAATAATGCTGAAAATATTTATTTTAAAATTTAATTAATTATTTATTTATATAAATAAAATTGAATAGAAAATATCCACTATACTAAAACTATACCTAATGCAAATATGAAATTGGATATTTACTCTAATTCATAACGTTCTCAACTTCATTTATAAATACTTAAATCTTATACAATTGTCAATACTCTTATCTATTGCCATCTTAATATCATTTGTAATATCAAAATTCCCCCATAAGCAGTTGGCTTAAGATTGCATATCTAATGAAATTAATGTTTGATTTTCTATGTTTTTTTTCTCCCCCAACAGTTTTTGGTTTCTACTAGAATTACACAATTAAAAAAACGCTTAAGGTTCTATACAGCAAAGTTTGTTATTTTGGTTTCTGTTAACTGTTTTAGTAACATTTAAATGTTAGCTGTTTGAATAACTTTTCATGAATCGCTAAAAGTTAAATATTATATGAGTTAACTTTTCACAAAACGCGACCCTAATCTTTAAAAGCCAATTCAAATATTATGTCACCGAATAAATTTTTAAATAACGTTTAATGTTTTAACCAATCAAAATACTAACAATTACTTAAAAAGTTGTTAGGAAACACCTTCGCGGATCGCGGCATAAGTATAATTACAAAGTTCGTATTCATGCAATATATTTATTCTTGATAAAGTCAAAGACAAGACAACACTGAGCCATAGGATCCTTGCTTAGTTGTTTATATACGGTAAATGGTCAAAATTCTAAATTGGCGGTAGGCATATATGCATGTGTTGTTGAATATAATTAAGTTAATTAATTAAAAAATGAAAAGATCACCAGGACGAAGTGGAGTTTTTCCTGTTCATATTAACACAAAAAAAAAAAATTATATATAAACATTCATAATAAACGTTTGCCATTTTAAATTTCTCTCCGTGTCTATCATCTCAATTGAGCTTCCTATTTTGAATTAATCTCTTCATTTCACATGTGATTTCTCAAGAAAATGTGGGTTTTTGCTCTTCCATTTGCTCTATATAAAGACCTGTGAATCACATAGGACTATCATCTTCATCTTCATAAGAAAATTGAGGGGGGCAAATACAGTATTATAAGAAACAAATCAAGATTAGGTATAATTAGTTTTTGCTCCTTGTAGCCTGCAACAAAAAAGGAATCATGTCAGCTTCTATAGAAGCATTGGCAATGGCAGGTGTGGATTATCAAGATATTTACAATGGCGTGCATATTGAAAAATGGGAGCTAGAGGACTTACTTGAGCTACCTCCGCCACCACATTTACTAGCGGATGAAGGGGAGGAGGTGGAGGAGGAAAAGTGGAAGTTGAAGAATATGGTATCGTCCGCCGGCGGTGGAGATTGTTGAGTAGGTAAAATCGAAAAAATAGCTAGGGTGGAAGGGAAGGGGAAGGGTGAGACCTATAAATAATTAGTTATCATCGATTCAGATTCTATATTATTCAATGTCTTATTTATTTATTGAGTTGATAGATTAATTCTGAAAAACATTGTCAATACTCAATTATCAAAATTCAAAATGTATATATTTAGTTCTTTCCTTTGGCTCTAATCTTGATACGTGCATGTCTTATTAGTTAAGAGTGACATTCTTCATTGTCAATACCAATGAAAAAATCCCAGTTTGAAACATTATAATATCTCTTCCTTTCAATGGAATTTGTATATCCAATTTATGGTTGTGTTGAATTTATGATTATATGTCTATTTAAATTGCATTATTAAGATAATGTCAATCAATTTCTAAAATACTTAACCAAATTTTTGAAGAATAAAAATGATAGGGGATTTGTCAACTTTCTTCTAGTAGTTATTTTCCATCCTTGTATTTGTATATAATGAAAAAAAGAAAATAAATTTATTTTCCTTCATTTGAAAAGGGTAAAATTTTAGAGAAAGAAAATATTACTATTGAAATTGACAGTTATGTCCTTACTTAAATAATGAGGTATTTAAGGAAGGGTTAAAATTTGTTAATTAATTGGGCATTTGGGTAATTTAATAAAAAGAGCGAAATTTCCACTTTTCTCGTTAATTATTTTTTCTCTAAATTAGAGAGATTGAAAAAATGTTGGCCCGGGTGAAAAATAAGCAAATATTACTTCCTTCAATATTTTCCTTTCCTTTCCCAAAGACAAGAAATTATCTTTCTCTAAATATTTTTCATAGTTATTTTCAGTCCTTAGAAAAAACTGTCATCCAAACAACGGGTTCAAGTTTATATATTAATTAATCAAACTCTCTCAAGAAACAAATTTTTCCATTTATCATATTTGGATTTAGGTTGCACGAATGCATATTGATTAAATATCAAATTCACAAAAACATGTATAAGAGTGATAAGCTAACTAGTTCATTAGTTAGAGTATCGACCTTTTAACATTGGTAGCCGTCAAGCCCGGTAAGCCAACTTGCTTTGGAAGCATTGAGTTTGTTGAAGGAAAAATGCAATTCAAGAGCCATTGCTACTTAGAGAGTGATTTGATTGTTTACTTGCCATTCAAGCTTTGCAAAAAGATTTTGTGAATTGCTCTTATTTTGGTTCTGCGATTTCTGACTGTCAAACTCTATTAAGAAAGTTTTCTTCTTTATCGTTTTGATTTTGTTAAAAAATTAGTGAACCGGATTGCTCATTTATTAGCTAAAGCATCTGATTCTATGTTTGGTTTTATGGAGCGTACAATTTGCTCTCCATCTATTATTTCTCATGGAATGCTTTTTTATCTTAATAATTATAATAATCAAAGATTTGCAATTTTTCAAAGAAAAAAAATTCCAATATGAATTAAAAATCTCCAATAATCATATCCTAATTAATCTTTGCATTCATATTTGTGAGCCCAAATGTGCTTGCCATTTATGCAAAACTTAGCTATGAATCTACCATTAAGGATTATATCAGCGGTAACTTAGTAAAAATCTGATTAACTTCTTCTTAATTTAGCGATAATAGGAAATTTCTTAGAAAAATTATGATTATAATCTTGAGAAACAATGTCATCGGGATTTCAACTTTAGGAAAATCAAAAGTTATAGACCATGTTGTCATTTGCTGACAATTATCGGATTTGCAGAGATGCAGATAATTGTCATTTGCTGACAATTATAGACCATGTTGTCATTTTTATGCAAATGAATAAAAATGACTATATCCGATAATTGATACCGATAGTAAAAATGGAAGATAAAATGAGATGAGGTTTAAGATAGTTTAACCTGTATGGCAGAAATGGTTTTTTGTTAGAAGATATGGCAGAAATAGTTAATACTGTGTTCGGAACTGCTGTTTAGGTAACTTTTCGCATTTTGACAAATGTTATTATTTATAGTGTTCGGTAACATAGCGTTTGAACTAACTTTTAAAGGTTAAGATAACATTTTATCAAAAGTTAACTCATGTAATAACTAAACGCTACTAAGGATGTGTTCGACACTAGTATTTAGAGTAGCATTTAGTGTTTTGACTTCAAAACACTATGTCTCTAAATTATTATGTGGTTACTTCATATATAGAGAACTTTCACAGATTTATGGAGTGTTTTCTAAAACGTTATCTTACCTAACGTTTAGCATTTTATTCTTTTTATTATTATTATTATTATTATTTACAACCTTATCCTTATCCTTAATTAATTTAAAATCCTCGTGTTATTACATTACGTGTTTTATTGCCTTTATGTTTGGTTTATTTATATTTGATAGTAAAAAAAAAAAAAAAAAGTTATTTATATTTTTAAGCTCTCATAATTTGAGGTGTTATAAATTGTGAATGTCCCTCCAATGGGGTAATTTTTTGACTATATATACTAGATTTAAGACAATGATACTCAGATAAGGATTACGAATCGTACATTATCTATTAATTTGAATTTATTAGGGGTCTAATATCATTATTTTAATATTATTTATTATTATATATTAACATATATATTTGTATTTAAACTCAAATAAATATTAAAAATTAAAAATATTGATCCCCTAAAATGTTAAAAATTTCTCATTTATTTATAAAATAGTGAACTTTTCAATTTTTGCTCCCTTAAATTTTGAAAAATTAGGTATTGTGAAATTATTTTTTTATAATGAAACTAATTGAAAATTCTAGGTGAATATTTTGATGTCCTTTTTTGTTATTTTAAATTTATTACCAATTAAAAAGCTGTCAGATATTAGATAGCATTTGATAGTCAAAACGCTATATCTATCAATTAGATTATTCGGTAAGTTAATAATTATAATAGCTGTTAAAGGTTGGAGCGTTTCATCAAACGTTAAATCCCTTAACGTTTTAGCGTTTTAAATTTTATTTTTTGATACTCTTATTCATTTAGTTTGTTTTTCCCTATTCTTAAGTTTTACAATTCTACTTGCAATAACGCTCCTTTTAATTTGGTACTCTTGTTATTTAATTAAATTTTCTTTCTCAAATCTCAAAAGGATATATGTCATTTTAATTATTTAATTATTTAATTGTATTAAAACTGCATATTGTCAAAATTAAATAACATTAGAAAAAAAAATCTCCTCTTTTCATTTTAATTTTATGAGAAACAATCTTTTGTTATAGAAAAAAAATTGAAATAAAAAAATGATAATAATTTAGACAAAAAAAAAACACTTAGTAATATATATATATATATATATATATATATATATATATATATATCTTATTTTTATTAATTAGTCCATTTCAGTTCTATGGCCATAATTTAAAATTTTAAGTCAATATTTTAATATCTTTTTTTGTCATTTTAATTTTAAATGCTTATCAAATATCTATTTTTACCAAACACTTTTACTTTAAACCATTACATAAATACCTAACAGCTAATAACTAATATCTAACATCTCAAAGCTACTAGAACAACTACTGTAAAAGCTAGTATTGTCGAATAAACCCTTAAAAAATTTTCACCATTTTTTTCTTTTTTTTTTAGTAAAAAACATCGATGTTTTTCTTATTTATTAAGTGTTTTTTTATTCCTTAAAAAATTTAATGGACTGAAATAATATTGTGGATTACACAATAAATACCTCTCTTTTTAACTCATCAAATTATAAAGATTCTTATGGTCAAGATGACTCAAATACAAAATCTTTTGTTATCCGTATTAATGAGAAGGCTAACCAAATTATATCTAATTGATTTCTTTTTTATCATATGTCGTTATTAAATTGGCTTAATATTATATATAAATCAAATTATATTCTCTCCTCAAAATTAGGAAAAAGAAGTACAGTAGAAAATATTAAATAGCACTAGGGCATATGTGAGCCCCACTTAAGATGTGCATTCCATCACATGGAAACTATAGTTTGTATATGGCTTCTATTTATTTCATGTAAGAAAATTAAAATTATCCTGTAATTATTAAAGTTTCAAACTAATAATCCATACAACTATAAAAAAATTAAGATTGAAATATTAATAATTTCCTATAAAAATATAAGAAGTGAAAAAATCTCGAATTCAAATTCTTTATACAAAAATATTAAGTTATTGATAATTTGAAATTATTAAATTTTTAATTAAGAAAAGAGGAGGCTACACAAATAAATGGACAAGAATGTAAAACTTAAGTTTGGAATAAATTCAATTATTAACTTCCATTAACATGGGATTGGAAGAGAAATAGTATATCGTATTTTTTTATAATAATGGAAATAGTTGTGTTTAGCCAATTTTTAGGCCAACGTTTGCAAGAAGCTATGGGCTCTAGGTCCAAAGTATGGCATCTCATATCATTAAAAATATAGTGAATACAAGTTTAGCTTCGTTAGCAACTGAGCATACCCATTTCCTTAATCAAATAAATTTTCTATTTTATAAATCTTATAGTATAATATAAATAATCCATCTTTTTTATTTTATAAATAATACATCTTTAGTTGCATTGAAGAAATAAATTTAATACGAAGTATAAAGTTTAGATCAGGAATTCATTTTAGAAAAGAGTGGCATAATAAAAATATAGGAATCATTATGATTTTGGTGATTTAAAAAATTATTTAATTTCAGTGATTACTATTTTAAATGATAGTTCAAAAAATCCAATTTTTTCTTAATGGCATTAGTTCAAGAAATGTTCCATTTAATTAAATTAATTTTTTTCATGGCGTGTGATGCACGTTTGTACGCTTATTTTTTATACTCGTTTACTTTTTTTTATTTTACATAATTAAAGTATAAATTCTTATTTAGATTACAATAAATATAGTGATTTTTAACAATAAAATGAGAAACTAATCTAATAAATCAAATAAATATTTATAAATAATAGTAATTTTTATTTTTATTTTTTTAGCCAATCAAAATCATGAAATCATTTAAAAAATATATTAATAAAATTATATTCCTTAATAGAAAGAACATGATTTGAATTAAATAAGATATCAATATCATTAATCAAATTTGAGATGTTTAAAAATAATATTTTTAGCCAATAAAATTAGAGGGCAATTTGTATTTAAAGAAATTTAACCATACTCTTTTTAAATCAAAATCTTAATTATCTAGATATATTTATTTAAAATAAATTTAAAAAAATAAAAATTTTCAAATGGCTCATATTTACACATATTCATTTAAAATAATAATGTTAAAGATAAATTACAATAATAGGAAATAAAAATAAAAATAATATAATAATAATAATTATTAAAATTAGAATTAATAATTTATATAATAATATAATGAAATAAAATAGACATAATAAGATAACAAGAGCAAAACTTTAAATTTTCAAATACTTAATTATATATATGTATTTATCTATTAAAAAATTAAAAAAATCCAATCAAATGATATATATATATATATATATATATATATATATATATATATATATATATATATATATATATATATATATATATATATATATGTTAATATTTTTCAATTGACTGTTACTAAAGTTATTTCAAATTATCTTAAA
This sequence comes from Jatropha curcas, assembly GCF_041381405.1. Taxonomy (NCBI): domain Eukaryota; kingdom Viridiplantae; phylum Streptophyta; class Magnoliopsida; order Malpighiales; family Euphorbiaceae; genus Jatropha; species Jatropha curcas. Next base: position 27,421,725 of record NC_143153.1, read on the forward strand.
TTTTACAAAAACAATATAGGAAATCTCATTATTTTCCCTCATTTCCACTTATTTAGTATAGATATAGATATATAATATAGATATAGATACATTGTATATGTAATATTGATGTCCATTTTATTGCGACATAAATGCTTCCTTAACCAAGTTGACCTAAATGTGGTATATTAATTTTTCTATGTTTACATTATAGTATTTATCAAGATTTTATATGTTATTATGTAATAATATTAATAACCTTTAATGTGGAGAGGAATAATATGTTAGAAAGGTTTTCAAATAATTAAGTCATTAGGCACATGAAATTATTAAATTATAATCATACTAGGAAATTGCTTTTTTTTTTTTTATTGGTTAAATGAGAAATATACAATAAAAATGGGTTAGGAACAAGTTACGAGAGACAGGTCCATTCTCAAAAGGCTGTGCAATTGAACTTTTAAATTTTGTAATTATTATGCCCCTTATTTACAATTAAGGAACTCATTAAAATCTGTTAATTACACGCGCGTTGACATATAAAATAAAAATAAAAAATGAATTAAATTTTGTTCATAAAAAATTCAGAACTGCTCTGCTCTATTCACCATAGTATCTCTATGGCTAACAACTCAACAATACGATCGATAAAGGAAAAATCATTGCACACATCTAATACAAAACATTTAAATGAGTATTCTAAATTGGTAGGAAGGAAACAATTAAAACTTAAACCAAATCAAGCATCGTAATTTAAACTTTTCCCGATCTCTAGTTTGAGGAAATTGAAAAGCAGAGATTTTCCAAACAAAACCCCAAACCAATTTTAAGATTTTAGATTATTATTAGTTTCAAAATAAAACTCACCAAACACAGAAGAAATATTGAACTATAGATTCTAGAGAAACACAAAATATTGCAAACGAAAATAAATCTTAAAACTACAATAATAATTGTACAAGAAAAAGAAGAAGAAGAAGAGTATTCATATCAAAACTATAACAATAACAAAACATTTTCTTCAGAAGAGGATTCTCTCAAACCTTTAAAATCTCTCTATTTACTGGCGTGAGCTTTGTCTTTGATCAAATCGATGTTAGATGGATTTTCTTCTCAGAAAAGGACTCTCTCAAACTTTCAAAAACTCTCTATTTACCGGCATGAGCTTTGTCTTTGATTAAATCGATGCCAGATGGAGAGATTTGTGCATGCAATATAGAAAAATTGATGATATTAAAATTAGTTTTAGTGATTTTAAGGATCCAAAATCAAAATTTCAGAAACTTTATTGTAAAGAAATTAAGGAGGAGAAGAAGAAAAAATTAAAAAGAAGATGAAATACAATTAAATACATATCTATTGAAAGATCAGAAAGTAGAGGAATAAAGAGAGAAAAGCGAAGAGAGATTGAAATAGGAAAAATTAGAGAAAAACGATCTCGTTTTTGCCATGCTGGACTTTTAATCAAGTAGTCACGCCCCATTCCATTATTAGTTTCACACGCTTTTTTTCAACTTTGCGAGGGGCATAATAGTTACAAAATTTAAAAGTTCATGTGCATATTAGGTCCTTCGCAAAGTTAAGGGTAACAAATGGTTAAAGTAAGAAAGTTCAAGGGATTTTATATTTTCGGTCATTTTCAAAATCATTTGAAATACTTATATTGTTATTATTGATACATTAAACTATTTAGTTATTCCGCAAAAGTAATATCATTTTTGTTATAATTTTCAATTAAAAAAAACGAAAGTACCATTATCTACCCTATTAAAAAATTATATAGATAAAATTTATTGTTAAAATAGAATTATTTAATTTTTTATTAATTTACGTCAAAACAGAAATAAACATATTTTTTGGAACAAAAAAGTAGTATTTTCTTACTATAGAAAAATTAAATAATTTAATAGGTTAATAATAAACTTATTTAATATATTTATAAAAAAAAGAGATAAAATAGTAATTAAAATCAAATCTCAAGAACTAAAATATTAATTCTCTATTCAGAAAATTCATCCCACAAGCCAAAGAGTCAATTTGAAGAGTTAACGAGAGATTATCAAGCGCCAAGAAACCAATCAACATGTCTAAGGCAGCATTATTTTGGAAAAATTGACAAAATTAGAATTAAATTGAATTAGCTCAGTAATTTTGATTCAATGTTTAAACTCTTTGATTTTATTTTAATTTTATACGATATCAAAAATTTTAGTTCTATTTAATTTTAAACATCTTAAGAGATAAATAAAATCTACCAACTGAATTGGATCAAATCAAATTGGATTAGTTTGATTTCACTGTGTGCACATTTTCAACGTTTTAGATTTTTTTGTAAAAAGAATTCAATTGATTGGGTCAATTTAAATCAAACCAACCGAATATCCATCCTTAATAAAGCCAAGTTCGGTTCATTTATGATGAAATGCACCTGTAGTACATGATAAAAACTGAATTCTGCTCCTTGCAATGTATCTATTACATATATCACATGCATTCATCTGTTTCCAACCTTTATTTGCGAATAATTTATATATTTATTTGCAAATATCTAGATATTTTATTTTATTTTTTTAAAAAGGTACAATGATCATATACTTTATTGATTTATTTTATCCATTTTATTGATTCTGACACTTTTAACTTTTCACAAGAACTAAAAAATATTTTTTTTTTAAAAAAAATTGAATCACTTCAACTCTAAAAGTACTTGATTAAATTATGAATTAATTAATTACTTGTAATTAAGGGAGATAAAGTTTGATAAAAATATTTAAACAAGGGTAAAATTGTAATAAAATAATTAATACTACTTTAATTTTCTAAAATTTTATATAAGTAAAACCAAAAAAGTCAAAAAGTGTTAAAATAACTAAACGAAGAAAGTATAATACTGCAATTTAAGCATATTAATTTAAATTATAAATCATAATTATATATACACATCTATTAAATATGGAGACCCTTATTAAAGGCAGAATTACAAATTAGCAGTACCTTCATTCAGATAGAAGTGTAGTTTAATGTAATTGTAAAAACAAAATAAGAAAATCGTTAAACAAATTCAATTCTAGGAAAAAAAAAGTTATAATTGATTAAATCACCGTTAATTGATTCTATAGATAAATAGTAAATTACGTATAATGTGATTGGTCTTCATACTAATATTAGAGTGGAGTGTTTCGAATTCGAATTCGAGTCCAAGTCTCCAATATTATTTCCGTAAATTGATCATCCTAATAAATTAAATTAAATAAAAAATATATATAAATAATTCTTACATAATGGAGATATTAAAAGATAAGTTGGATAAAGTAATTAATTCTTCTTTAAGTTTTTTTAAATGAAGTGAGAAAAAAAAACCTTAAACGAAGTTAGACTAAAAATAAAGGTAAAGTTAAGAAAAACATAATTAATGCTTTTTTTTAATTTTCTAAAATAAAGTAGGAAATAAAATCTTAAGCAACACTTATAATGAAATAGAGGTAGTGTTCAATTGCAAATCGATGGAAGTGAAATTAATATCATAATCAAATCATTTAATAATCATATGAATAAGATAAAATTTAATAATAATATCAAATCATTTAATACCTTTGCGCTATCTCAAAACCAATATTGGTTACTTGTCTTGTATCTAATGTAAATAAAAATAATATTAAAAAAATATCATTTATTACGCTAACACCTGTTGGCTTTTGTTTTCCTTCTATTCAAATCCTCAATTTTTGAAAGTTTTTTTTTTCCTTTTATTTAACCGTTATTTGAAATAAATGAATTGCATAAATTTTGTAAATTCATTAATAAATCTAAATTTTTGCATTTGATATAAAAAATTAAAAAATTCAGTTTTACAAATTTAATTTTACAAAGTCAATTTTATAAATTTAGCCTTCTTTACTATGTCTGAAAAGTTTATCTGACAAGTTAAAAGTTGATTGTTTGAATAAAAAAGAGATGCTATTTTTTAATTTTTAGCTATGCCATAATATGAATAAAAAAATTTAATTTCAAAATTTTTGAATTAAAAAAATTTTTATTAATTTAGCGAGTTTGAAAAAGAATTTTTCCAATTATATAAGTGATAATATTGCCCTAGTTCATTGAATCTCCTAAATCCCAATGAAAAAAATGAAAATCACGAGTGAAACTTTAGAGTGGTGGCTCTTCCATAGGCCAATCGGCCGAAAAGCAAGTCACTTCATTAAATTATAACCACTTTCTTTTTCAACCTTTTCAATCGTATAACGATTAGTATATGTGGGTAACAATCTAAATTATTTTATTTACCGGTGGTAGTTTATTTGATCTTATGTGATATATAAAAAGTAAAAGATCTTAAGATCGAGTCTTTTTGATTACAATTGTTTTTACCAATTTAATAAATTAAGAGGAAAATACTCCTGTTGTGACTAATTGAACTTCCAATGAATCAAAAAAAAATTATTTTATTTGCTATAAGAGAATGTCTCGTTTAATCGATAAGTACCAATATTAGATTTTAGGGTGAGGATTTAATTAGTTTGATTTAAATTTTTTGAAAATGAAATGATTAAACTTTTTGAAAAAGTAAAACCAAATTTATGAAAAATATAAAAAATGTTAAAAGAAATAATTTGGAAGCAAATTAAATAATTAAAGTAGTGAAAAAAATATAATATATACATATACACATGAATAATTTTTTAAAAATATTTTATATACTAAAATAGTTAGAATAAATATTGAATAAAATGGTAAATATATAAAGGCTTATAAGCGACACAAATCAAACTAATTAAAGCTAGTTCATAACCTTTTAAAATTAGTTGGTTAAGCTCAAATTTATCTTTAGCATTCAATTTGACCTCCCAGCAAATTTAAGTTCCTAGTAGACTCAATTTTCTAAAACAGTCTAATTAATTGGTTAGTTCTAATTCTTTAACGGTGGTTGCCCCAAACCTAAATAAATCCAAATGTCTTTTTAATGAATTCTAGCCTTCATCCTAGTCATTCCACATTTGTTGCATAGCTCAAATATTTTAATAAATATTATATAAATATATTATTATTATGATTATTGAGGTCATTTATGATTTTTTTTAGAACCCGCTCTATACTTTTAGGATTGGACTTAAATCCAATTATTTAATTGGATATTTATTTAATTATAGCTCATCACATGTTATTTTCATTTACGTGATTAATTAAATTTTATTAATTAATCAATTAAAAGAAAAAGACAGAGGAAGTGGGCTTCAGTTGAGCAAAACAATGGGCACTCTCAAATGGTTGTTTGGTGGTATACCAAAGGTCTTCACATGGGAGGCTAAAGGAGCTAGGGATGTAAGGTGATTCGGTGGATATTTTGATAATTGCTTGTGAAAATTATAAAAGGAGTAATCAATTTAATTTAAAACGACACCATGTAGAAGTCGTAGTCAAATTCTCCCGCGAATTAACTAAATCAAAATCAATTTAATTTTTCAAACCTTGTCTTTATTTTTTTTTTCCAAAGCTCTGTCTTTTTATTTTTGCTATAATTACAAGCTTTCTTTATATTGCAAGCAATATTTATTTTTTACGAGCAATCAAAACTCTATTTTACTAGTTTGTGCATGTATATATATACACGAAAGAAATTATTCATGTGATTGTGAATAACTTTTATATATTTATACTTATTAACTAATGATTTAAACTTCTAGATTAGATGGATAGTTTTCTGAAAAGAGATATTATTAGGAAAAAAGAAACCCAAATGACGATAACTTTACAGTTAAGGTGTCAATATAATTAATTAATAAAGAGAGAGATCACGGATATTATGATATAAACTCCATGGAAATATGCCACCTGTGAACTATAGCCTATTCCATGAACTCACCATAACCAAACACATTTCACTATAAATATCCTAACTCTTGATAGTTTCATGTTACAAAGCAATTTAGAAAGGAAAATTCTGGAAGAGTTGGAAGTGCCATGCCATCGATTGAAGCTCTAGCAATGGCTGGTGTAGACTGTGGAAAGTGCAGCATCAGCCTTGAGGAGAGGGAGCGAAGAGACAGGGAGAAGACGCCGCCGTATCTTCTTGCGGAACCAGAGCCAGCTGCAGGAAATGACAAGATGGAAGAGATATGGAAGGTGAAGGTAAAGATGGAAGTATTGGCTAAAGCAGTCACTTCTTCGATTCATATTATGAATAACAAAGGAAAAAGTATGTAGAGGCTCTTGTAACACCCAAAAACTCTAACTTGGAGTTTTCTTTATTAGCTACCAGTTATAAATTTTATTTCTATGTAATACTGTTTATGGTATTTATTATATGAAAGTAACTATATATATAGTTTGAATTAATAATTTATATCTTCATTATTATTATTATTATTATTATTATTATTATAATAAACTAATTTTTACAAACTATTATTTATCTTTCAGTCATTAATTAATATCTGTTATCAACGACAAACTGTTATTAACAACTAATTAAATGAAAGAGGTTCATATGAGTTCGGTATTATGATTATTATTAACTGAGTTTATACTCATCATCTTTTTATTTTATACTTTAGAAAAAAAAAGTTTTATTTTTTCTTCTTCCTAACTCAATAGAGTAATCATGTACTGATTAAGTCCTGCGTTTTATCTTTTTATCATGCTCTTGCATTGCATTTGATATTTTACAGTTATTCTAAAACACATGCAGTTATATTGGAATTAAATTTTATATATATATATATATATATATATATATATATGAACGGGCTTTTGGAAACGGGTGATGATTGGAAACGGGTGATGACAATCATTCTTGACTCCGTGCATATTAGATTGTTTAGTGTTTTCTTAAAAAGATAAAATAAAGATAAATAACCATCTATGATATAAATATATAAAAGCTCAATCAAGTTTATTTATGGCAATTATTTATGTGTCATGATATTGTGATGTGGATTTTATATTTTTAAATTTTTTTTAATTATCTGAAATAAAAAAAATCAAATTATAAACTTTTATTTTCTTTATTCAATAATTAATAATTATATAATAAATTTATTTCATTAATAAAAAACTTTTTGTTTTATTTGCTTTGCAATAATTAATAATCTAAATAATAATTTTTTTATATTAATAATAGAACACTAATTAGTTTTTTCAATAATTAATAATCACACTATAAATTGATATAACATTTTGTTATTTTATAATTTAACTATCTCTATTGTTTAAAAAAAAATTAATTCCCTTTGAGTATTATATATATATATAAGCACTACCTCTCCTAAGTTTATCATACAAATTCTTATATTCTTTTTTATGTTCAACATATTTGTAAATAGTGATAAAAATTAATACCTAACGCAAAAGACGTCTATAATTAATGATTCATGAAATTTCTTTATTTTTCCATTTTAAGTAATTTTATAGTTTGAGTAATTGGTAAACAATATTTCTGTTGACTGTTTTTAGTTTAGTTAAGAAGGTAAGCTTATTGTTTTTAATTTATTAGTCTAGAATTTATAAAAAATGTTTAATTAGTAGTTTTTATTATCATAGTCAAAAAAAAAAAAAAAAAAAAGATGAATGTCAAATATTATTTCTTTTCATTACATTAATTTATTTAAAATTTTCAACCAAATTTAATTTATATTAATTACTCGACTGGTTTAGTTCCCCAAAATTTAATCCTCAAATATATTCAACCGCTTCATCCATTTTATTTGATTTAACACCAGTAAGCTATTTAATCCTTTTTAAAATAAGCACCGCGCTTTTTTTAAAATTAATAATTAAAATATTTGACTATTTAATCCTTCATATTTAATTTAATATTACTACATACCCTTCACATTTGTTAGTATTAAATTATTATTTAATGGGTTAAATATTTTCCGATCCTTAAATTATGATCAAGTTAACACTTAAGTCTCTCAATGTTTAAGTAATTATTTTGAAGGACCTAAATAATATTGCAGTTACACTGATGTCCTTCCATCCAATATAGAAGTAATCCCTAATGAGAAACTAACTTTCTGGTTTTCCCTAGTTTCAGCACAATTATCACTGCTCCATAAAAATATACTAATTATAATATAGCACTGAAAATAACAAGCCAGCAAAATTTTCTAAGTACTTAAGGTACCGAAATACCAAGAGTAGTTCAAGCTTTTATGATATTATTACATTTGTCTTCAGTGCTTCCATGACTTGGTCAAATCACAAAGAAAGCCTTCCAGCTTCAATTACAACCATTCTTCCTACCACTTTTGCTTATCCCACAGCTCCATCTGCAGAAAAGATGAGACTTTTAACACAGTATCAAAGTTAAAAATAAATTCTTACTTTAATAGAAACACCATTTTCTGTGTTCCAGTTAGGTAAATTTTATAACACAAAAGGAACCAATACAGAATGATAGGATTAAATGGAAGCAAGATGTTCCCACCAAGTTCTTTTCAAAATAGATGCTGTTCCTAAAAGTTGACAGCCTATCTCAGATTAATTAAATCCAGAAGATCATTTCCAGCAATTGCAGTATGAAGAAACAAAAACATATAGACCCTATTCAGTTGTGGAAAAGAGTTTTCTGTTTTCTATTTTCCATTTTCTATAGAGATAGAAAATTTGCAAATGGAAAAGAGAATTGGAAAAATGGAAATTATGTTCATGTACAACGTATAATAAATGGAAAGCTATTTTCTAACTCTATAAAATGGAACATGTATACAAATTATAATTCTTTTCCATATTTATATTTTATATATGATTTATTATTTATATTTTTCATATTATTCTTTTTTTATGTTATAATTTTTACATTAATTTTTCAAATTAATTTTTTTGCCATATTTTTTATTTTTTTTTATTTCAATTATATTTGTTTAAAAATAAAATCACATATTAAGCTAATACCTGCAGTAAATAGCAAAGAATCAGGAAACTAGATCAAATGAACTTACATTGGTCAGGTAGGAAATAAAAAAAAATAAAGCCAGAATTCACAAGGCATAAATTCTATGTTTTTTTATTCACTCACTCAAAATATAAGGACATGTGCAACAAAGGAATTTCAGTTCACAATATACCACTATAAGCTTTCACACCTGGATATATTATATAGAGATTTCAAGTATTTACCAAGAGATTATAAATTGATTCCTCGAGAACTCTAAAAAGACTGATAAGAAAGGGTGAGAATCAAATGTTAAATTGGGCAATCTTATCTAATGGTCATATGTAATTATCATTGGATATCTTTTTATGCTCATTTTCACAATTAGATTTTCACCAACAAAGATGTTCCCATAAGATTCAATTCAAACCAATAACACAATACTATGCATAAACCCATAGAAAATGACCAAGAGAGCAATGACTGTTCAAAACGAAATGCAAGGATATTAAAAATATGAGCAATACTCAACATAATTAGTTAGCCAACTAGAGTCCTGAAGTAATTTATCCAGCATGAAAGGAAATTGAGACAAATGCTAGAGCTATATTTTCAAAGGACAGTCTTTGGTTCACAACTAGAGTGATGAAAGGAAGAGTTTGGCTAGATCTTATGATCAAATCTTGATGATACAAATATATGCAAATGATATCAAAAGCTTCCCCATATACATGATTTATCACTCTCCTTCCCTTCCCAACTTCATACTACTAGTAACATTACCATCAAAATATGCACCAAGCATACTTCAAGTTTTCTTTTCTTTTCTTTTTTAATGAACATCGGGGGTGATTTCAATAACTCTAATTTCTGTGGCAATGCTATGAACATCTAACAGACATGAGAATATTGCCAAACAGTTCACTATCTTGTAGGAAGATCTAACCCCAGAAAACAGAGCAATAACATAGAAGCAAATCCAAAACATCAGAACCCTGAACACGATTTACCAAAAATATAACACTATAATGCTCCTTTTCCCTTTCAATGTCAGAAAATCTCCTTTAGCTTTTCATTTTCTTCTGTTGGCACCAAAAAGCTTTAAAAAAAGGGATAAACATGACAATAATAAAACAAGGGGAAGCGTTGTTTCTCTCTAATTGTTGTATTGTGAGTGTTACAGTTATATCACACAGCAGTTAGTTAGATTAGAAACGGATAATTTTTACATAAAAACAATACATATACTAAAAAGAGAATTTTAAAATTTGAAACGATGGTAAAGAAAAAAAAAATGTAACAATATGTAGTCCTTTGGTTTCAAGAACATTTCTTGCACTGGAAACAAAGGCTATATAAAGTCAAACTAATAAAATGCCTGAAAATGATTAACTAAAAGAGAACCCAAAACTAAAAAACTCAAAAACCTAGTTGAATTGTACTTTAACAAACTTACTATCTAAAGAATCTATTTCAATTTGGCATCAGGAATTATTTCAAGACTATATTGGTGGTTTTCAGGTTCTGTTGCCATCCCCATTTTTTACTCATCCCCAATTGTACAATTTTGACAATTGTTCTAACTACCCCACCACTTTTCCTTGGTTTGTTTATTTGAAATTTTCGTAAAAGAAGCCCCACCATCACCATAGAAGTGAAAACTTCCTCACGTATAAACATCAAAATAGTTAAAACAATGAGTTGGGAATTGGAGAAATCTCCATTTCAGTAGTAGCCATGCTTGAAACTGTAGTTGCAGAAACATTAGTGAAGAACAAATTCAAATTTCTTGGAAAATAATGTTTTAGCTTCAAAACCTTTAGAACACCAAAACTCAGAAAAGAAAGAGGCATAAAATAACATAATTCGATTCAAAATGGACTCACTCTAACAAAAATGAACCTAGAGTTAGAGTATGCCATTAAAAACTAGGAAGACCATACAATTTTTTTCCAAAACAAATTGCCAATTTAACCATCTTTATCTTGGAAAAGAAATTTATTTGCTTGCCATGAGAGCAACCAAGTTTAAACAAAGAAGCCACATTCTGAAAAGAGTAAAGGGACCCACATAAGCATACAAACAGAAAGACAGATTTTTAATGTTCTAAAAGCAGATAAGTACCTCATGCCATTAATAATAAATTCGCAAATCTAAAATAGATACCTAGAAAGAGTACCCACTAAAACATGAGAACTATCGAAGGCATTTTCAAAGTTACTTATATCTGCCAATGATAGCATATAAGAAAGCTCAAGCTCAAGAACCCAGCACTAAAAGTTAAACAAGGAGAAAGCAATCAAGTAAAGACGGATCATAAAAGCCATAAACAATAGCAACCAAACTATCAAAGGAATTTTCAAAGTTACTAATATCCGCCACAACAGCAAGCAAACTACCAGCTCAAACAAAGACCAAACCACCACCGCCCCCACGCCGCCCGCCGCCCCCCCCCCCCCCCCCCCCCCACAACAACACACAAAAAAATAAAAAAATAAAAAAGAAAAAGAAATCCAGCTATCAACCTATCCATCAAACACCAAAACCACAATTCCGAAAAGGCAAATAAATGAACAATCAACTAAATGAAAGAAAATAAAAATAAATAAAAATAAAAATAAAAAAAAACATGAAAACAATCTCAAACATTACTTCACCTCATCTAATTTTCTCTTTCCCAGAACTCCTTTTGGTAGCCTCCTTAACCTTCTCAATATACCCTTCAATAGGAGGAGTCAAGGTAGCCATAAATCTATTAACAGGAAAGGGAGTCAAATCAGGAACCAAAGCAGCCGCCTTTAACTTCTCAGGCAATGCTTCAATAGCTTCTTTCTTCAATCTCAAAAGGGTAGACTCAGCTGCTTGTCTTGCCCTATGTTTTCTCATCAAAACCCTACTATATTCTTTAGCCAATCTTTTCCCATCCTCTTCAGTAAGCTCATATTTAGGTATTTTATCAGCATCCACCAACCCAAGTTCTATGAGGTCGAATCCAGGAGTACCCATTATCATAGGCTCATCAGGAACACCCATAGCTTTCCTACCCCCTTTTTTGAGAATCTCTTTTTCTCTCTGTCTTTCAAAGCTTGTAAGCCCCAATTTTTCCCGCTCTGCTTCACGCTCACGTTCTTTGGGCTTGAGGAAACGAACTGGAGTTGGCGCATTGATACATTGCTCATATAATCGGTACTTTTCTGCGTCTTGACGCGATACTGCTGGTGCTTTTGATGGGTCTTGACCTTTTTTAATGGAGATTTTAGATCGTTGCTTTGGTTGGCCATCTTTGATCTTTCCCTTTCCCTTTGCTGTTCCGCTTACAGAACAGCTTTGGAGGAGGTGGAGATTAGCTGTTAGGGATTGGAAAGGTCTTGATTTTGCAATTCTAAACATTTCTCTGTTGTTTCTGTGTTTATTTCTGTTGTTGCAGGCTTAACGATGTTTTCTTTTTCCGGGTAAAGGATGTGTTTGGCGAGGTAGAAAATGTGAGAATTGCGCGAGAGAGAAAAGAAATCGAGTTAGGGTTTTAGGCCTTTAATTATTTAATGGGCCGGGTTAGCATGTATCAGTCATAGGTGGGCCTATGCCCACTAAGAATAAAAGTATTTCTTAAAAAAGAAAAAAAGTGAAACGCATTAATAGAATTACAATTCCCCTATCTCTCTTTATCCTATCTCCTTTCAATTATTCTTTTTATTTCAATTAATTTTGGTAAAATTAATTATTTAATCTGTCTTTTTAAAAGTACATGAATTTAAAACTTATCTAACAATTTGTTCCTTTCATCAAATTTGTATTAGTTTTATATGAAAAGATGAAAATCACCTCTATGTTTATGTAAATTAATAAGAACAGCCTCGTCTTTATGTAAAACTAGTCATCAAGTTGTGCTTTTATGAAAACTTTTGATATGCAATTTCATATTGGAACCAAGAATAAAAAATCAGGTATTTTGAAGTTTTACTAAAACTCTTTTGTTTTCATAAAATAACTTGCAGAAAAATATTTTTCAAAATTTTTCGTTGTTTGGGGGCATTTAAGAAAATAAATCAACGGAAAATATTTTCCTAGTCAAAGGAAAATTAAGTTATTTTTTAAAAAAATGACTTTCATTTTTCAAGAACGTAAAAAATTTTTCAGACTTTGACAAACTTATTGTAACCTTACAAATTCATATTTTTTTTTAATTTATTAATCATCAGTATTACCACCACTCGCCATTCATCACCAATCGCCACTATTGACCACCACCATTGTCACATCCACATTCTCATAACATGTCATAAGCATGCATTAAATTATTTTTAGAGTCTAATTATGCATTAAGTATGTTTAATTATGATTCTGAATGATTTATAGTTATTCGGGTAAATTACAGTGCCATAAGGGTATTTTGATAATTTATAGTGTCATGAGACTGTGTTATAAAAATAGAGTGTAATATTAGTATGTCAATTAATTATTATGCAATGCATGTGTTTATATATGGTTCTAGCCTTAAATTTAAAAGAGAAAAAAAATAATTTGCAAATATTCTATAATAAAGATAAAATAAGCTAAATATAAATTACTTTCCATGCCACTACAAGACAAATCTAACTTTTCTTATTTATCATTTTTTCCTACAATGCGACATAAGCATCTTATCTAAATAAAATCACATATTCTATCCTATTGCAATCTCATCAACCAATAAAAAAAGAGAGTTTATGGTGCACCACAAAGCATGTAATTGCACCAGATGCTCACAGGCTTCAAGCATGTGAAGTTAGAGATTCTCATTTCTCAAATCCACTCCTCTCTAAATGCCAACTTTTTCTTCTTTCTTTTCATTTTTTCCTTTTCTCTTTCTTTCTTCTTTCTCTCATACAATACAAACACTTACCGAAATACTCTAATGCCTAAATCCCCTCTCTAAACTCAACTACTCCTCACCATATTTGAATATGTTATTCCTCGTCTCTTGGCCTACAAGCTAATATAATTTATTTCAAGAAAATCTAAGTTTTCAAGGTAAAAATTTACTCTTTCAGGTTACTACTTCTTTTCTCTCTATTTTTTCTCTTTTTATTTGAAGATTTATTCATGTATTTTAAACTAGGACAAAATATATAGCCACTGTCCCTCTAAAATAACTACTTAAAAATTATGTTTTGATATTATATTTCTTGAATATAAGTGCTAAGGATGCTATGTATGTAATTTGGTTATGATTTAGACCATTTTTCATGCTTGTAAGAACCTTTGTGACTATATTTTTATGATTTTATGTTTAGTTTATCAAATTAAATATTTAATCTTGATTATATGATGTTTAATGATGATTAATCAAAAGTTGATTTGATTTAATGTATGTCTAGTGCACTAACTATGGTGGGCCAAACCATGGAAGGACTAATGTGCAGCTTTGACATTTGATGAGGGCTACTTGGAAAATATTCCAAGGACTAAAAGACAAATTCTCTAAGCTTGTGGAGTATTTGGACAAAAGGAAGACTTTGAGGACTTAACCCAATGACTAAAATGTGAATTTGTAGTAACTAAATTGTAATTTGTCCTTAATTAAGGTGATGATCAATTAAGATTAATGATAATTAAGTAGTAGTAATAAATTAATTGGTTAGCAGTAATTAAATTAAGTAAATAGATAGTTAATTGGTGATATCTAGATTAATTAGGTACTTTATTGGTAAATAATAGGAATAATATAAATAATAAGATTTTATGACTACTCCATCAATTAGGTAGCCAATTAGAATAATTTAGGAAGCTAAAGAAATATTGGATTTAAAAATCCTCTTAGATCAATCAATCAATTAATTGATCCACTTAAGTCCAAGTTAGGAGAATATTAGAAAATAAGTGAAATATGGATTAATTAGGTGGTGATATACCATGTTTAATATTAGTGCCTTGGGAACTGTGCTATAGTCTTGGAATTTGTGCCTATTAGTGAATTACAAGTGATTATGTGATAATATGCTACGATTATGAATTTAATTGGATGATATGAATTTTTGATGCCATAATAGAATATTTATATTCTTGTGAAATTAATATAGGATTATGCAATTACATATAGATTATAAAAAATAAGTAAGATTATAAAAAATAAGTACGATTATGTGTTTAATATATGATTTATGGATATGAAATTATGATGAAATATTTAGTAGAGAAAAATATGATTTTTTATGAATAAAGAGAATTTATGAAAGAGAATATTTTTTCGAACTGTAATAAAATACTACAGTGTAATTATGAGACCGAACTTTTATCTACGAACACTGATATATATGAATTATGAAATGAATTAATTACAATAAATATTTTATCGGCCTTGGTCTACTTGGTTGAGTCAGTAGTTGTATAGAGGTATAACATGTCATAGGAATACAGTATTGTCTATATGTGACACACAATGTCTTATAGGGCTAACGAACCCCATTTTATAGGAGCTAACGAACTCCAAATTTTTATAGGGGTTAACGAACCTCATTTTCTGGATATGACCATTTAATTCCGACTGATCGGTAGTATGATGTTATATGGGCTTTCGAGCTGAATATTTATTATCGAATTCTCGATCTGTTGTTTGATTCTTCTAAGTATGCTAAAGGCATAATTAAAAATATAGTTTCTATAAATTAATTAAATAAATAATTATGTTGTTCTTATGAACATATGCTGATTTATGTGATATCATGATTATGTATGTCTAATTTAGTGATGTATGATTATTGGATTTAATTAAGCATGCTGACTATGAATATTTATATTACGCGTCTGAAATATGCTATATCATAGTTATGCTGCATGATTATAATAAAATATTGTGTTTTATAATATGTGATATTATGACTGCTTATGTGTATTTTCTTGCTATAAATGAGAAATTAGCACCACTAAGCTTTATGCAAGTCAACGCGCATGTTGCTGGTTTGAGGTAGGTGATCCACAACAGCATTAGACTATTCAGAGACCCCTTATTCTAATATAATCAGTTTTTAATAGTGTCTCTTTTATTTCGGTTTTTAGAAATCTAGCGTCATGTAAATATAATTGAGGCACTAGAATATTTTTGTTAGGTCAGAATGTTATGAACTAAATATTTAGAACAATAATTTTATTTTCAGAATCAGAATATTTTATGGTATGTATTGAATATCTTAAATGCTTTCAGTTAAAAAGAACTAACTTATTTTCTGTGCTGAATTTTTTTGAGATGTGTTGAATGATGGGTTGAGAATGTATAGTTTGTTTTGGAAAATATAGTTGTGGTGTGGACGGATTTTTGTATTTTTGTATTACTAAATATATAGGGGAAAGTCTTGCAGAATTTCTGTAGGATTTCTCCCAAAATTTTTCCAAGTCATTTTTTTAAAACTAAAAGAAATGTTTTTGACATGTCAAGTATTAAGCATGCTAATTTAATACTTTGGTGTTAAACCTAATGTGACTCTTAAGGTCTTATTTTACGAAACCAGATTTTGGTAGCACAATCACGGGTCATCGGCGACTTTCATAATTTATTTATTTTTGTATTATTCTCATGTTTAACAATAAAATTTTTAAAATATGAAAGTTATATTATTATTATTATTATTATTATTATTATTATAGTCTTATGAGTTAAAAATTTTAATATTTTTAACTAATTTTTAGTATTATAAACAAAAAATGAAAAATAAGTTATTTGGAAAATATTTTTTAACGACAACCTTTTCCTTGGAAAATACTGTCTTAATTAATTTTAGCCTTCGATAATATAATATTTATCATAGCGTTTAAAGTTAGATAATATAATATTTATCATAGCGTTTAAAGTTTAGAGTTTGAGGCAGCGTTTTGTGAAACGTTTTTTGTATTAACATGCAAGATTGTTTAGTTGAGATTATCAATCACAAGACAATGACTTCTTTAACATTTGTTGAACTTCGTATCAAATTTCTACATCCAAATCAAAATTTTCATACGTATCAAATTTCACAAGTGCTTTTAATTGGTAAATAAAATCAAAACTAGTCCTCAAGGGGATGAATGATGACGGCTGACCTTGTAGACTGGCATATCTTGCCATAACAGAGTGAAACAAAAGCATCGGCAATACATACACAATATGTAAATTAATGTAAGAAAAAAACAAAACTACAATGTCTTGATGGAAAATGATTGAATTAATTTCTCTAAGGCTCATGAAGAAATCCTTTTAATTGCAAGAGACTAGAGATAAAAAAGGGTTACGTTGAATATCGTTTTACATAAGAAATATAAGTAGATTAAATTTATAATAAAAAAAGTAGATTAAGTTTGAATTTGTTAAATTTAATTTTCAAATAGAATTATAATATGAATATAATTCATCAAAAATATATTACCATTAATTTTTAAAATTAAAAAATTATCCAATCAAAATGTAGAAAATAAAGAAAAAACTAAAAAATTTCTCAAAAAAGAAAACAAAACTTCTGGAGTCTATCGATTCATCGCAAGTAGTCGAGAAAGACTATTCTCTTATAAATAAAATACTGAATAAAGAGAAAACGAAACTTCTGGAGTCTATCTAATTTGAGATATAATTCCCAAAACTACATTAAATAGGCCTCTAAGTGCTAATGTACACTTGTTCTCGATTCTACACTTTAGAGCTTGTCTGCTAGATGTATACTATACGAATTTGATCATATTTAACCTTTTAAATTTTACCATATTTTAATTCCTAAAATTTTAAATTTTAAAAAGTATTTCAATCCTTAAATTATATATATATATATATATATATATATATATATATATATATATATATATATATATATATATATATATTTAAAGTATTGTAATGGAGCTATGGGCTTATGGTCCTGTGTGGAAAGCAGATTGCAATAATTCACTCATCTTTTGTCCTCTGCAATTATAACCTTGACGAAAGTCTTGTTGGCTAGCAGCGTTTGAAATAGTGTTTAGTATTTTGACAAGTTGAAATACTATTTTAATTAATTATAGCGTTCAGTAATATAATATTTACTCTAGTTTTTACAGTTTAAGACAATGTTTTATGAAACGTTATCTTCATTAACATTTAGCATTTTATAATTTCTTTATGATATCTATACCCATCACCTATTTTTACTTTGTTTCTCGCTTTCATATGTTTTTTTGTCATTTTATAATAAACAACTAATTAAACAGTTATTCGTACTCAACACTTTTATTCTAAACTGCTATATAAGGGATAACCACTAACAGTTAATATTTAATAGCTAACTACTGGTAAAACATTGACAGCTATTAAAACAGTCAATAGTTACCAAAACAGCTAAATTTATTAAACAGACCCGAAGTTATTATTTGGTTGGTAGAGTTCGAAGTAACTAAGAATGTAAGAATTATAGCAGTAAGTTCTAAAGGAAAATCATTTATTTTTCCAAAAGAAAAAAAAAAAAAAAAGACAATCATTCATATTATCAATTCTAGTTATTTTGGTAATAATTGAACCTCATCATAAATTTAAATCCAAATTATTTATTTGCACCACCTCTTCTCCAGAATATAAATTTCAAATTAAAAATTTGGCAGGAAGAAGGGTGGAAGGTCTTTCATTAAGGCAATATTTGGATTTATGATTCTTAAATATAGAGATAATCACTATTAACAATAAAATCTAACACATGAATATAGGAAATTTAATGGTGATGCACCATTTTATTTATTTATTGTTGAGGCATAACACATGATATCAACGAGAAAAAAAAAAGGCTAAAATAGGGAAACAAACATAAAAAATAATAAAATCTTAGTCCCACTTGTGCTTTTTTGGAATAAGTATAAGATCGTGCTTGTTATGGATAGTGAGACCACCAGCTTCTTCCATTGGAAAGTCCTCAAATTTCTTTCCATTAGGGAGCTCAAAATCAAACCCATATAAAAGATTAGCCAATGTGTATTTAACTGCTGTAGTACCCATTGCCAGACCAGGACAAATTCTTCTTCCAGCTCCGAATGGGACCAACTCAAAGTAGGACCCTCTGTAATTATTCTATTAGGAGAATAACTCTTATATAAGTCATTTTCCTAATTAGTGTTTCTTAATTCTCTATGGTACCAAAATATAATATTTTAACTAATTCCCCATTTCTTAATCACTTTCACTTACACAATAAAAAAAATATATTTGATAAAAAGAAAAGTAGCATCTGCAATTCATCAATTAATATATGTATGACAATTGTGGCTCCATATGGTTATCGTTTAAAATCAGCTTAAATTTTTTATAAATAAATTTAAAAATTTACAGAAATATATTGTATGTGCGTCTAATGCATAAATTTGACTCTAAATTTTTGTCGATTATCTTTGTAGTTTCTTGAACTTTGCGAGAGTCCAATTATAACCCCACACTTTCACATTTCACTGATATATTGTCCCTTGCCAAATGAAATATCTTTGCTAGAATTCGATATCAATAACCCTACATTTTCATATTTCATTTTGATCAGGAGTATAATTATTATTGAAATGTAAAAGTGCAGGGTCATGAAAGGTTCTCTGCAAAATTCAGGGGGCCACAAGAATAATCGCTGAAAATTATAAAGTCAAATTTATGCATTAGGTCATTATTTATGAGAGTTGAAACTATCCGTTGTTTGCTAAATTTATGTAAAAAAGAAATTCACCACTTACCAATTAGACAATTTGTCAAATTAAAAAGGAAAAAAGAAAGAAAGGTTTAAGTTAAGTTCATTCATATATATATATATATATATATATATATCGGGGTGATGTCCGCCCTTACGTAAATTCATTCATGTTGCATGTATATAATCATCACATGGATATCATTTTAAAAATTGATTTAATCTAATCATCTAACCTATAAAAACACTTGACTTTGAATTTTTGAATCCAAAACCTAGCTATGATTACTTGAATTAAACATGTTGTTATACAAATTCTACTAATTTCCACCTCAAAGGTAACTCACAATTTCCTGTGCATAGAAGTTAAATTCTTTAGTTTTTATTTTTTTTTTCATTTTTATTTTCATTACTATTTAATTATATTTTTGATTTCATACGCATTATTTAATGAGCAGTGCTTTAATATCTTCTCAGAGATTTTTTCCTATCCATTGTTTGAAGATTTATAAGTGTAACTACCGTTTTCAAGTTTTGGAATGAATGAAATTGAAATAGAATTAATTTACCTCCTCAAATAATTAAAAAAGAAAATATAGGATTACTGATGCTCCATTTATTTCTCTAAAATAACTTGCAGAAAAATATTTTCCATTGAAAACATTTTCTTTGAAAAATATTTTCCTAATGACTTATTGAAACACCCCGAATTTTTATTTTCGAAACCTTTGAATTTTTATTAAATCAAAAATCAGAAATTTTGATCGTGTGGGCTACAATTAGAATAAAAATCCCAAATCGAGCCCAGGTTTGCGAGTTGGGCCTAAGCCCAAATATATCATCAGAAGTTTCGATTTGAAAACAGTTAAAATTTTCAAGAAATAATATGAAACTCCAGCAATTTAATCTATTATGAATATATATAAATTAATTAACCCAAAATCAAATATCATTACTATTAATATTTTTAATTTTTATTGAGTAAATGGAGAAAAAGTTAAGGAACCTAAGTAAAATAATTAAAAATAAATCGAACCGGACCCAGAAATCAAATTAATTTTCGAAACCACACGAATAACCTAAAAACCAAGAAAAAAAAAAAAAAAAACCAGATAACAAAACAAAATCGAGCTAAATCGCTGAATTGAATCAAACCGGTTCGAATCGAACCGAAATGACCCAGATTCTTCTAGAATCGCCTTTCTTTCTCTTTTCTTTCTTCTTCCCCTTCTTCTTCCTGGCACGCGCGACAGCCCCTCCTCTTCCCTTTCCTTTTCGCTTCCGGCCACCGTTCGACAAGAATGAAGTGGCGATCGATTCCTTTGGCGATACTGGGCACGATTCCAGTCTTCCCTCGCTCCGATCGAACCTTCAGTGGCGCGGATATGGCTTCCTCAACTTCTTCGCGACGCAGCTGCAACTCCGGCGAGATCGAGCGATTCCGGCGACGTGAAGCTTCAAGGTGAGCTCCGATCGACTCCTCCATCCTGTGTGAACGTTTTCCATCCAAGAAGCGACGGTTTTAGTGGAAGAAATCGAAAACACCATGGCCGCCGGCAAGGAAGGGACTGTCGGGCTTGTTTCGGCCAAACGAGCCACTAGTTCAACAAACCGATTGTAGATTTGGAATCCTCACAAAAATTGGAGTCGGGTGGTTGTAACCCTGCAACTTTCTGGACACTCGCGACTTTTCGGCCACCGTGCACGGCGGCGGGCGGCGGCGGTCCGGTGACCGGCCGGCGACACTCCGGCGAGGCCCCGAGAGACAGAATGTTCCTCTCTTCACGCTGATCACGGAATCGTTGCCCGATTCTCAATTGGTACGTTCTAAGATTCAACTCTTAATTTTTGTATATAAAGAATTAATTGAGTAACGAATTTAATTGAGTTATTAAATAAATTGAATTGAATAATAAGAAGTTAGGTTATTGGAATAGTTTAAATATATATAGACAGTTATGGTCTTTTGTAAATATATTAGGTTGGAAGCTTGTGAATTTAATTGGGGGATTTATAGGAGAATTCGAACTTAGGATTCACTTGTTAGAAATTGTGATTATATTAGGTTGAGTATATAATTTAAAAATCACTATTCAACCTAGCTAAATATATTTAATGTTGAAAATCTAGGACATAAGTCATTTTGGAATAATTGTCATAAATCGAAACGTGAAGGACGAATCGGAACTAATTAGTTAGATAATTAGATGATCGAATCTAAATAAATAGTAGTTATAAATAGTTACTGTTAAAAATGAGTTTTAACAGCTTAACAATTTAATTACCATAAGTTTTTAGTTTGGTCGGCTTATGACTTAACAAATAATCTTGTATGAGTATTGTTGTTTTGGAAGGAGGATGGGATTTTAAATTGATTGATTGCCCGACGGATGGGCTGTGTGCAATGATTGATAAAGATATGATAATATTGCGATATCTGAGCAGGTAGATAGTCCAATTTTTAGGGGAGGTGCTGCCGAAATTTCGATAGAACTTAGATAAATTTTGATTAATAACATAATTAATAAGTCTTATTTAGATTAGTTCTATGATTTGGTACATAATAAATATAGGGCTCTGATTAGTTATTGTCTTTATTATTCATTTAATCATTCACATCTTTATTTATTTATTCTCATTATTATTGTTATTATTGTTATTTATATTATTATTGTTGTTTATTGTTAATGCTATTTATTTATTTATTTATTTATTTGCATTAATTTTGGATGTTTAATTGTGCATCGCATTACGATGTCTAATTGATTAATATGTCTGCATTTAATTGAAATGTTTGATTACTTGTGCTATGAATATACTATGCCTTGTTTGTGTGGAATTGGGATGAAGTGGACCACCATGGGTTTGTGAGGACGGTCTGTGATATGGATCCTGATTATGATATGATATTTGACCGTCGGCCGGGAAAATGGGAGATCGGCGCCCCCGTGTGCACCTGATGATATGGGTTATATAGAACCACAGGATGGCCTCTTGTTGTTGCGCACCTGATAATCTAGATTTGATTGTAGCCCGCAGGGTGGCCTCCTGTTGTGAGCACTTGATGATCTAGATTGGATGGAGACCACCGGGTTGCCTCCTGTTGGTATGGAAAAGAAAAGAGAGAATGGAAATACAATGAGAGGACTGGTCAGTGAGGATTAGACCAGTTGGCCGTATGGGGGATCGGCTCCCTGGTGCACATGTATGAGAGGGCGAGCCATGTGTGAGGACGGCTCGTTGGGGTTTCAGGTGGCGCCACTGACTAATTTCCACGTGATGTGATTATATGAAGATGTTTATGATTGTGAGTGCTGGTGATATGCCATTTGTGTGACTGGCTGAGTGAGCATATAACTAGTCGGATGACTAGATTAATATGTGTACACATTTGTGTGACTGCGTGTGTTGTGCAATAATTATTACTCCTTAGAAAACTCACATGTCTTGTTTGATTTTTCAGGAAGTAGGTTTTTCCTTTAATCGGATTTAGGCTATGTTTCTTCGGCGTAGGGCAATAAAGAATTTTTCCTAGTTCCATAATTATTTTGCTATGTATACTAACAGTTAGTGACTCCGCAGTTGTAGGATTTGTATACTTTTAATCGTTTATTATTATAAATGTGATGCATTGTTAATTGGGTCCGATCTGTGGAAATGTTGTAACTGATAAATTTGGGCCGAAATTTAATAGAATCTTGAGATTTATTTTTCTATAAATATAGGCTGAATGTTTTAAATATTATATTGAAATCATAGATATTAGTGATTTAGGCTTACTACGGGCCTCGGGGGCCTTAAGCTTACCTGGGCCCTAGTGCCGGTCTGGCCCATAGAGACGGGTCGTGACACTTATTTTCCGTTATTTGGTTATAATATTGAAAATTAGTTAAAATTATTAAAGTCTTTATCTTATAAGAGCATAAAAAAGATTAATAATAATAGAAATTTTATAATTTAAAAATTTTATTGTTAAATATGAGAAGAATACAAAAAAAAAAAAAAAAAAAAAATTATGAAGTCAGGTGGATGGTGGTGGTGGTCCGTGGTGGTAGCCGGGGGTGGTGGTCGGTGGTAAGTAGTAACTAATAGTAGTGACTACAATGATTAATAAATTAAAAAAAAATATGAATTTATAAAATTTGTCAACGTCCGAAAAATGTTTTACTCTCTCGAAAATGAGAAATTATTTTTCTTAAAAAATGACTTAGTTTTCTTTTGACTAGAAAAATATTTTTTGTTGACTTATTTTTCTGAATGCCCAAATAATAAAAAACGGTGAAAAATATTTTTCTGTTGAAATTAAAAACCACTTCCATACACTGGCAACATTGCCATTGTCGTTGTATTCATCTTTGGTTGGCGTCATTTCTTTAGAATCATCACTACTAGCGAGATTGATGAAAAACCATATGATCTTATTCTCTGCATCTGAGACATCAGAATTCAAATTCTTATAAAAGGAGTCTCAAGGGGTTTCACTGTGGTCATCACGATTAAAAATGTGGACCAAAGTGATCTCTTAGTTTGCTAAGCTCACACGCCATAAATGCTTCTTCCTTGAAGCGATGGTTTCCTCGTCAAGTTTTGTGTTACAGATATATTCTCCAATTGGAGGAATTGGGGTCATGGTTTGAAAAGAACTGAGAGAATTTCAGAGTAAATTAGGGTTCTAAAAGCATCTTTGCTTGTCTCGAGAGTGAATATGAGAAAGAAAGCTAAAATGGGATCAAATAAAAGATGATAAAAAATTATTTAGGTCATTTTATGTTGTCTTGATGGCATTATTATTAAACCCGATCCCAACAGTGCCCCAAATAAAAGAATCGAATGGATGAGTTATTGGTTTAATCAATGAGTTAATGATTCAATTAGCGAGTCATATAAAAGAACCGTCGTTGCAATTGGTTTAATCAATGAAACAACCGTCGTTGTAAATCATTTGGATTCTCTAAAATATGTAGATTTAAATCTAAAGTGGATGTATTTATAGTCATCTAATTAATGCTAAAATATTTCTTCCAAAAAAGGAATGCTAAAATATAGGGAAAACTTATAAAAGAAAGTTTGGGAAAATTTTATCTATACCGGATCTATGGCCTCACTCATAGATCAAATAACGAGAATAAAGTTTTTTTATTGAAACGATGATATTTCTGACTATACACTAAAAAAAAAAAATCGAAACACTTTTTAAAAAATCCTTACTATCATTGATTTGGTCCATGAGCGGGGCTTTGAACCCTGTCTAGAGAAGTAATTTTCAAGAAAGTTAAATTCTTACATCTTTTTAATTAAATGCTAAAAACTATACATGTTTAGAACCGATCTAATAACCAGAAAACTGTGTGTGGACTATGCAGCAGAACTTAGTAACATAGAGAATAATAAAATACTCAGTTAGGTCATATTCGACAAAAGTGTTTGAGGTTGTGTTTAGTATTTTGATTGGATTAAAATACTATCTTAATTAATTATAGCCTTCGATAATATAATATTTATCATAATATTTAAAGTTTAGAGTTTGAGACAGTGTTTCATGAAACGTTTTCTTTATTAACGGGAAAGATTCTCTAGTTGAGATTACCAATCACAAGACAAAGACTTCTTTAACATTTGTTCAACTTAGTATCAAACGTCCCTTTCTACATCCAAATCAAAATTTTCATATGTATCAAATTTCACAAGTGCTATTAATTGCTAAATAAAATCAAAACTAGTTCTCAAGGGGATGAATCTGACGGCTGACCTTGTAGATTGGCATATCTTGCCATAATAGAGTGAAACAGAAGCATTGGCAATACATACACAATATGTAAATTAATGTAAGAAAAAACAAAACTACAATGTCTTGATGGAAAGTGATTGAATTAATTTCTCTAAGGCTCATGAAGAAATCCTTTTAATTGCAAGAGACTAGAGATAAAAAAGGGCTAGGTTGAATATCGTTTTACATAAGAAATATAAGTAGATAAAAATTTTAATAAAAAAAAGTAGATTAAGTTTGAATTTGTTAAATTTAATTTTTAAATAGAATTATAATATGAATATAATTCTTAAAAATATATTATTGTTAATTTTTAAAATTAAAAATTATCCAATTATAATGTGGAAAATAAAGAAAAAACTAAAAAAATTCTCAAAAAAGAAAACGAAAATTTCTGGAGCCCATTGATTCATTGCAAGTCGTCAGAACTCTTACAAATAAAATACTGAATAAAGAGAAAGTCTAGAACTTTCATATATATATATATATATATATATATATATATATATATATATATATATATATATATATATATATATATATATATAAAACATAAATGAGGATGTGAAAAACTAAAGATTTAATATTAATATCAAATCTAACTTTAAACTTATTTATTATTACAAATCTAATTCATTTGATTACTAATTAAAGTGTAATAAACAAAATAAATGATATGGAAGTATTGAATAGGAATTTTTTACTTAAATTGGAGCCATCATCGAACTAAATTTGAGATATAATTCCTAAAACTACATTAAATAGGCCTCCAAGTGCTAATGTACACTTGTTCTCGATTCTACACTTTAGAGCTTGTCTGCTAGATGTATAATATATGAATTTGATCATATTTAACCTTTTAAATTTTACCATATTTTAATTCCTAAAATTTTAAATTTTAAAAAATATTTCAATCCTTAAATTATGATTATATATATATAAATACATATTTTTAAAGTATTGTGATGGAGGTATGGGCTTATGGTCTTGTGAGGAAAGCAGATTACAATAATTCACTCATCTTTTGTTCTCTGCAATTATAACCTTGATGAAAGTCTTGTTCGGCAGCAGTGTTTGAAGCAGTGTTTAGTGTTTTGACAGGATTGAAACACTATCTTAGTTAATTATAACGTTCAGTAATATAATATCTACTTATCTTTAGAATTTGAGATAGTGTTTTATGAAATATTATCTTCATTAACATTTAGCTTTTTATAATTTCTTTATAACACCTATACACATCACTTGTCTTTACTTTATTCCTTACTTTCATACATTTTTTGTCATTTTATAATAAACATCTAATCATCGTAGCCAACACTTTTATTCTAAACCGCTATATAATGAATAACTATTAACAATTAATATTTAATAGCTAACTATTCGTAAAACACTGACAGCTATATATTAAAACAGCCAACAGTTACTAGAGCAGTTAAATTTATTGAACAAACCCGAAGTTATTATTTGGTGGGTAGAATTGGAAGTAACCAAGAATGTAAGAAGTATAGTAATAAGTTCTAAAGGAAAATCATTTATTTTTCCAAAAGAAAAAAAAAAAAAGACAATCATTCATATTATCATTTCCAGTTATTTTGGTAATAATAGAACCTCATCATAAATTTAAATCCAAATTATTTATTTGCACCACCTCTTCTCCAGAATATAAATTTCAAATTAAAAATTTGGCAGGAAGAAGGGTGGAAGGTCTTTCATTATGGCAATATTTGGATTTATGATTCTTAAATATAGAGATAATCACTATTAACAATAAAATCCAACACATAAATATAGGAAATTTAATGGTGATGCACCATTTTATTTATTTATTATTGAGGAATAACACATGACATCAACGAGGAAAAAAAAAAGCCTAAAATAGGGAAACAAACATAAACAATAATAAAATCTTAGTCCCACTTGTGCTTTTTTGGAATAAGTATAAGATCGTGCTTGTTATGGATAGTGAGACCACCAGCTTCTTCCATTGGAAAGTCCTCAAATTTCTTTCCATTAGGGAGCTCAAAGTCAAACCCATATAAAAGATTAGCCAATGTGTATTTAACTGCTGTAGTACCCATTACCAGACCAGGACAAATTCTTCTTCCAGCTCCGAATGGGACCAACTCAAAGTAGGACCCTCTGTAATCAACATCACTGTTCTCAAATCTTTCTGGGTAAAATTCTTCAGGGTTCTCCCACTTAGATGGTTCTCTTCCAAGTGCATAAGTGTTGATGAATACTGTTGTGCTTGGTAAAATGTCATACCCACCAATTTTGCATTTTTTGGTGCAAAAATGAGTGATCAGAAGTGGGACTGGTGGGTGTATTCTGAAGGTTTCTCTTACGATTAATTCCAAGTAATTGAATTTATCAAGATCTCTTCCTTCTACTCTGTTTTTATTTGGTCCAACAATTCCTCTTATCTCTTCTTGTACTTTTTTCATTATTCTTGGATTCTTTAGTATCTCTGTGAATGCCCATGCGGTTGTCACAGAACTTGTATCAATGCCACCCACAAAGATATCCTGCCAAAAAATGTATTATAGTTTTAGAAGATTAGCCTGGAGATCCACAAAAAAGAAAGAACATTATTTGAAAGAAAAATTGAATTTGATACCATGAGAATAGACTTGAGATGGTCTTTAGTAAGTTGGAAAGAAGCACCTTGGTCTCTCATCAGCCCAACCAAGACATCAACAATATCTTCATGTTCAGGCTTAGGTCTATTTGGGTCCAGATGCCGCTCAAGAATTTTCTGAAAATACGCATCAAGGTTTCTGAAAGTTTGTTCTCTTTTAGCAAGAGCACCAGTCAAAGAATCAATGAATCTTCCAGCACTAGGGAAAAAATCCTCCGCATGAAAACTGTTTAACATATCCATAGCTTCACTAATCACCTTAACAAAACCTTGTTGGAACTCCACTTGTCCATAGCTCCTTCCGAAAGCAACAGTACCCATAATACCATCAATCATGTTAAATATTAGCTCTGTAAGATTAACTGGATTAGGGTATGCATTTGTTAAAATATTGTTTAACTTGTCAATCTGCTCTTCTCTTGCATACCAGAACATATGCACTCTTTTCATACTCAAAAGCTCAAAAATAAACAACTTTCTCATTTCTCTCCAGTAATCAGAATATGGAGAAAATGCAACATCCAAGAAATTATATGACAGTCTACCGGGCCCGACCGATAAAGGGCGACTGCAAGTGTCAAGATCATGGTCTTTCATGGCTTCTCTTGAAGCCTCTGCACCAGAGATAACAACACCAGGTGATCTCCCTAATTGAACTCGCATGACAGGGCCATATTTTTGTGACAATTTCCACATATCGTAGTACGGCCTGTCGCCTAACTGGTGAAGATTGCCAATAATGGGGAGTCGTGTTGGACCTGGTGGTAGTTTAGGACCTTCAGTTCTCTTCTTGCTTTTGAAGAGAAAGAGGGTGAAAATTGGAAGAAGAAAGACTGCAAGAATTGGAAGCCATTGTTGGTTGAGAGAAATTAGATTTGATATAGACATTTCCTGTTGTTGTTAATCTTTTTTGGTGTGGTTTTGATTTGAAAGTGGAGTTGATGAGTGAACCCTTTAAATACTGCAGCAATGTAGTGAACCAGAGACATGATATTTCTTTACGAGGAAATATAATAAATATATTAATTATAGCACACATTTTTTTCATTATTTAATATTTGCAGTTGTATCACCTACCTTGTTACACATGCCATTAGTCATTTTAATAGGCATCACCGAAGTTGAATTCAAATCAAAACCGAATAGTAATCGAGTTAAAATTGCCATCATACTCCAATCAATGGCATCCGATTTCAAACCATAATCAAAATCATATTTTTATTGTTTGGTTTCGGTTCTTCATTTTCTAAAATTAGAATCCAAGATTCTAATTTTAAACTATGAAAAACTAAAATTTACAAGAAACACATAATATATTTTTTTTGTTTTGTTATAATTTTTAAATTAAATTTTAAAACTTTTAATTATTAATTTGGTTTAGTTTGTCCAATAGTATTATTATTATTATTATTATTATTATTATTTATTCAAAATACAAAACTAAAAAAAAATAATAAGTTTAAAAATGATTATCTAATTTCGGTTTCAAATCAAAACGAAATCAAAACCGGTGGTTCTGAAACCATCTTAAAGTGTGCCTAAAAGTGATTTAAATTTTGATTCAATCCTTAAAGCTTTTTATAATCGAAATCTACAGTTTTAAAACCGAAACCAATGGCTCTGAAACTATGAACATAACTACCTCTCTCACTCTCCTTAAAATAAGACTCGAACGCGAAACCTCTAATTCCTCACACTAGTGAAAAGACCAACCATACCACATCTTGTTGGCATAGAATCTTATATTTTATTATTTGATTGAAAATAATTACATAGTTTGAAATGTTATTTTTAAAATAAAATTAAATGATTTAAATTCCATCGTTCATATAAAAGTATGTAATTAATAAAGATCCCAACTCTGAGCTGAGATTTCTCTCTCTCAAAATGACGAAATTGAAGTAATGATGAAATTCATCAATTTTATGAATTACTTTTTCTCAACCAAATAAAAAAATCCAAGGAATCCACATAAATGTTTAAATGTGTGTTTGGAAAGGTGGAAAATAGCTGAGAAAGGAAAATAATTGAGTAAAATAACTGAGGAAAGTTATTTTCTTCTGTTTGGATTATGTTAAGAAAATTGCAGAGGAAGGAGAATTTGTACTGAAATCCTCTTGGCCCGCAATTTTTCAATCTCTCCGAATCGGAGATAAAACAACAAATTTTGTGGGAGATTTTCAATGTTTGTACAAAATTACAAAAAAAATTCATTTTCCTATCTCCAACAATTAACTCCTCTGTCTTGTTTCCATGTCGCTGCAATTCTCCACAAATAGCAAATATAGAGGATGGAAATTGGAAAGAACCAAAATATTATTGTTGATGCTTTATATTAAAAAAATAAATATTATTTTTTTTAGACTGTGATTGATGGTATTTAATTAAATTAAATAGTAATTAATTAAATATATTATTTTTATTTGTCAAGTAAACTTGTAACATTATATAAAATGTTAACGTTAAAACTGCAATTATGCAACAGTAATATTTTCTTTCCTCTCTTTATTTTCCTTTCAATCTAAAGTGGAAAATATCCAAGGAAAGAAAATAAAACAATCTTCTTTTATTTTCCCTTGTTATTTTCCTTTCTTTCTTATTTTCCGTTCTCTCTTTTCCAAACAGCGAGCAAATTTTATGACTTCTTATTTTATTTTTACTCTAATATCAAAATATTAAACCATAGTCAAAAATCAGACTTCAATATATATATATATATATATATCCGTCAATAAATATCCTAAATCTCCTTATATTTTCTTAAATTTTCAGTATCAACCTATGTCATTTAGAATATTTATGCATATAAATATAAAGGCGGATTTTCTACTATATATTCATCGAAATTTTAGCAACATCTCTCTGTATAAGAGTGTTCAAGTGTACAAACTGGATAATCTAATATGCAACTCAAGAAAAGGGAGATGTAAAAGATATTCTAACATAAAAACGACATTTTCATAATTATATTCTAATAAACAAATTTATTTCTAAATTATCTATCATAGACAATCCAATGTCTTCTCATCATCCTGCTGAGAAAAATACAAAATGTGTAACAATGATTAACTATCTTAAATTTTATTTGTTTAAAACCTAATCTCAGAAACTTAAATAAATCCAATTCTAAAAAAAATTATACAAAGTATATTCTCACAAATTCAAGAAACAAATTAAGTTCGAAATTTAAATTCCTATATATATATATATATATATATATATATATATATATATATATATAATTCCCTAAACAAATAATGACATAATAAAAGAACCAACAATTTATATTCTACTCTAATTTTTTTGAAATGATATTCTGCTGTAATTAAGTTAATTATAATTATACAATCAATCACATTTTAAAAATTAAGTCATTATACTAATTATTTAATCTAGTTAATTAAATATATTATTTATTATTCATTAATTAAACCAATTTAATTTTATATACTGATTAAAATATTATTGTACAATAACATTACACTATTTGTTCTAATAATATCTATTGAAATTAATCAACTCCAAAAAATAAAAAATAAAAAACAATTTCAATTAAAATCAATCAACTTCTAATATCAACAATTACATAAGATAAATAAATAATTAAACAACAAATTACCAAAGAAAAATGAAACATAAATAATAGTAGAAAGTGAATGAATAATAGTGGAAAGAGGAGTTGCATATTTTCTCGGACGTGTGTCATGGGCATTGATGAATAGTGCATATTAATGAAATACGACCACTGTTGATTGATTCTGGAGGGCGAAAAAATTGCCTTTTTAGTTTAAATTAAAATTACAGACAAATATTTCAATCAGTAATGTTTTAAAATATGCCACTAAACTAGTTAAATGAACATGCTACATGTCCGTTACAAAGCAAAATTGCTTCACTAATTATCTTTAATTAATTGTTTCAGTTACGAGATGAAATAGTACCGTCGCTATTATTTGTACTTTATTTTATTTTCCGTTGCTACGGTAAACACAGTCCGCCACTAAAATATGACTTTCTTTTCTTGGAAATTTGTTCATTATTTTAATTGAAAATTTTCAGTAAATTAATTAGTTTATCGTTGATGATAATCTGTGGTTATTTAGTGTATCTAATTACCATTTCTTGTAGTGGAATTGTAGAATTGATATCTATATGTAATTTTTTTTAAATATAAAAGATAGATTTAGTGATACCTTAGATGTCAATAAGTCTTAGGTTTGGATCTCACCAATATTATTATAAAATCTAAATTTACAAAAAAATTCTTGACTATTTTTTTTAAGTATAAATATCAAATATTATTCCTTACCACTCATCTAAACATGACTTTACTAAAAAAATAAAAATTAAAAAGAGAGCTCAACATTGAGAATCTTCTCCCTTGCATGATACTTAGGGCAGATCTACAATGGGGCAACGAGGCAACTTGCCCCACTGGCTTTTTACAGTTTAATTTATAATTTTTTACGTTTTAGTATATATAATTATGTTAATATGTGTTTGTTTCACTGAATTTTTATATTTTAGCCCTGTTGAATTATTACATTTATACATTACTCCTACCAATTTAATTTTTTGGATCCACTGATGTGTATACATATATAGTGAAAATTATAAAAAAAAATCTTTTTAATTAACAGTTGATAGAAAATTACTAATTCCATCAGCTTCGATTTGAAGTTTTTCTTATCAATTGCTAACTTTTTTGTATTTATATTTTTTTTCAAATTCATTGACCTTATAAAAATAACTATTGGTAAATTTCTTTTTTTTTTTGTAAATTAATATTTTTATAGTCATGTTATTTACAGTTATTCAATAATAATAATAACAATTTTCTATTAAAATATTATTTAAAAAATTAACTAATATTTTTATTTATATAATTATAATAAAATAAAAAATAATATATTCACTTTAAAAATAAAATAAATATACACAATACATCATAACATATAAAATAATTAGATCTTTAATGGTCATTTTATATTTTATTATCAACCACTGCTAAAACCGTACCAATTAACATTCATCAGCTAATCGCTATTAACTACCAGCCACTAGTTATTAGCAACCGCTATCCACTTCAGCAGCTGTAAACAGCTAAACCAAACCAGCTCTTAATTGTAATTTTTTTAAAATCTTAAGAGGAAAATTTTTTCTATAATATATAAAAAAAATATGAGAGAATGACTATATATGTCATTATTATTAGGCCAAAATTATTATTCTTTAATATAAGTTATTTGAGCCAATCAGATATGGTATGATTGTCTTCTCATTTATACGAGCAATGAAAGGTCTCGAGTTCAAGTCTTTTTGACTATAAAAATTTTTACCAATCTGATAAATTAATGGTGGATTAAGAGTTTTTACCAATTTGGCGAATTAAGGGTGAACTACCTCAATTATTTAGCTCATAATGTTAATTTCAGTCCATTAAACATGCGAGCGAATAAATTTGAAATTTTGAAGTTGCTCGACTATTACTCTACGTATTCGTATTTTTTCAAAATTCTGTCTGCAAAAATTCCCGCTAGTTAGTGTGAGTCGCCTTTGTTGAAAACAAAAGAAAAAAAAAATTTAGCTCAATCCCACATCGGGGAGATGAGCTTTTGAGAGTGTTTGAATTGGCCATAAAAGAAAGCCAATGTTTAGGTTTCTAAACACACCAAAAATACTTGAATGTGTTTTATATTAAGGATTTAGAGCAAGTCTCTTGGAGTATAAAATATTTGGGGTGTTTTGAGGGTGTCGGGTAGAAAAATATTTTGTAATTATGGTTGTAACAATTTGCCGCATAATGAATATTTTTCTTGATTGTCGTTTGGCAACGGCCGTGGTTTTTCTCCACTTGGGGAGTTTTTCACGTTAAATTATCGTGTTCTCTTTAATTTCTCAGTCATTATTTTATTTTCTCATTTGTTCCTGCTTGAAGCCGATCCGAAGGGCAGGAAAATAGCGATTTTCCTAACAAGTGGTATCAGAGCCTAGTTGTTAGGCGGAGCTTTTAGTATTAAAATAATTTCTTGTAATTTAAATTATAAGTATGCACTGTGGTTACGGCTTAGTCTGATCTTCCACATCACAAATACTGTTGTTAGAAATTATTTTATTTTAAAACAGGTGGAGTTTTGGATGCTTTGGTGTGCTTGTGTACCGGTGGTGAAGGTCCTGACAATAATTATTGAAGTTATTCTGGTACGAAAGTTCTGATAATATACCGTGCACGTAACTTCTGTCTAGAAGGCCTGATTTTATGTGGGACCACTTGTGACCCCTCCGTCCAACTGAGATTTTACGTGGAATGGTAATATTATCTAGGAGATCATTGTGATCTTTCCTGGGTATTGCCGAATTGGTTTACTTCATTAATTATTAGGTTCACTGTTATAAGCACAAGTAAGCATGTCAGCTATGAGATGTGAGATTGAGAAATTTGACGGGAGAATGAATTTTGAACTGTGGCAAGTGCAAGTCAAAGACGTGTTGATTCAGTCTGGACTGCATAAGATTTTGAAGGGTAAACCAGTCAGCGGAAAGAATTCAGGAAAAGACAGTAGCAGTGGAGACTCAAAAAAATCCAAGATTAGCGATGAAGAATGGGAGGAGCTGGATATCAAAGCGGCAAGTCAAATTCGCATGTGTCTAGCAAAAAATGTTCTTGCTAATGTGCTTGGATTGTCCACGACAAAGGAAAGGAGTTGTGGGAGAAACTGGAAGAGTTGTACCGAGGAAAAAATATATCCAACAGGTTATATTTGAAGGAGCAATTTCATACGTTGAAAATGACAGAAGGTACAAAGCTGTCAGATCACCTGAGTGTTCTTAACGGCATCGTCTCTGAATTAGAAACTCTTGGAGTGCAAACCGAAGATGAAGATAAAGCTCTCCGACTCATCCTGTCACTTCCTTCGACATATGAGCATATGAAACCTGTTCTGAAATATGGTAGTAAGGAAGTGGTGTATGCGGATGTGGTTAGTAAGCTCCTTACTGAGGAGAGAAGACTGAATGAAATGAAAAATAAATCATATGAGGATTCAGCTTTATTTGTCGGTACCAAGAAAAAGAATAAAAGCTTCGGAAAGAGGAAGGTTGTCTGCTGGGTTTGTGGTCAAACTGGACACGTGAGGAAGGATTGCCCGAACGGTGGAGGTGATTCG
Organism: Jatropha curcas; assembly: GCF_041381405.1. Taxonomy (NCBI): domain Eukaryota; kingdom Viridiplantae; phylum Streptophyta; class Magnoliopsida; order Malpighiales; family Euphorbiaceae; genus Jatropha; species Jatropha curcas. Next base: position 27,456,784 of record NC_143153.1, read on the forward strand.
GCTAGAAGCTCTAACGTTGTTGCTGCCAATGTGATCTCCTGTGGTGAAGGAGATGATGTGATCTCTCTGTAATTAAGAGATGTGTGTCCTCCTGGCATGATTGCTACCCATTGAGATGCCATGAAAGAGGACGGATTATTGGTAGCTGGTCCACAGAAATGCACACGGCATTGGTTGACAGTTGATGCAAAGTGTGTGGTAGAAAAAATATGTCGATGGCTAATGAACTCTTGGAAAAGTCAACAGGAGGGTTGCACCATAAACTATTAGCAGGATCTGACATGACCGATGGAAAATTCTTGGAGTCGGTAAAGTGGTTCCAAGTGGCGATACTCTTTTATGGTGGAGTATGATAATTCTTGACGATAAGAATTATGATTGACGATAAGGGTATGATAATTATCATAAAAGAATTATGATAATTCTTTTATGGTGGAGTATGATAATTCTTGACGATAAAAATTTAGCTCAATCCCACATCGGGGAGATGAGCTTTTGAGAGTGTTTGAATTGGCTATAAAAGGAAGCCAATGTTTAGGTTTCTAAACACACCAAAACACACCAAAAATACTTGAATGTGTTTTATATTAGAGATTTAGAGCAAGTCTCTTGGAGTCCCTTGGAGTATAAAATATTTGGGGTGTTTTGAGGGTGTCGGATAGAAAAATATTTTGTAATTGTGGTTGTAACAATTTGCCGCATAGTGAATATTTTTCTTGATTGTCGTTTGGCAACGGCCGTGGTTTTTCTCCACTTGGGGAATTTTCCACATTAAATTATCGTGTTCTCTTTAATTTCTCAGTCATTATTTTATTTTCTCATTTGTTCCTGCTTGAAGCCGATCCCAAGGGCGGGAAAATAGCGATTTTCCCAACAGTTAGGTGGGCACGTTTTTATTTCTTAGACAGTTTCTCAATTATTTAATTTTGTCCCTCTTATTATGGAAAAGAATAAGCTGGTCCCTAAATCAAGATCTCTTTTCAAAAATTAACTATAAAATTTTTAATTTATATATTCATTAATAATTTGATTTTTCTATTTAGAGCCAAAATATTAATGAAATTATAATTTTAACATCTCATACTTAGTTTGATTATAATTTAGGAATCAACTTCTCAATCAATTGATAGTTAAAAATGCTATTTTAGAAGAAAAGATTAAAGCGTTAATGAAATTATAAGGAATGGATCTCATTGTTACTTTTTGAAAATATAAATTCTCGTGTGTTAGTTATAAATTTGGGGATTAATTTTAATTTTTTTTCTCTCCTTATTATTCAACTACCATTATTAATCTACACGATTATTTTTTTTTTTTTTTTTTTTTTTTTTTGCGACTCCTTCATCCATTTATAATGGTTCTACCAAACTCGTTTTTTTTTTTTTTTTTTCATAACTTTGGCAATTTTCTTGTCTTTCTTGTAGACAATTATTCTTGAATTATCACAAAATTCAAATGTTAAAACATGATTACAGCTTTGCCTATTTTTCCACTAAAAAGGAAAAATATCCGCTATTTAGGCGGGCACGTTTTTATTTCTTAGAGAGTTTTTCATCAGACTCAATTATTTAATTTTGTCCCTCTTAAATTTCTCATCCTTCTCTTAAATTTATATATTTAGCAACTGCTATAAATTAGTATTAAAAACATTTTTACAATTAGAGTATCAAATGAAAGAAAATAAAGATATTTTAATACCCATATGTTAAAAGAATGTTTAGAGTGTATTGGGATTGATGCTTCCACTTATCCCTCTTAACCAGATTACCTATAATATTTTTAGTGAAAGTTTAGAAATCCTAAAATATCCTTGGTTATTGGTCGATTGATAATAGTTTGAGTTTTTAATAATCGATAAATTAGAGTTTTTTTAATGCTTTTTTGTTAATTGATTAAAAAAATATTATTATATTAATATATTATTTTAATTGAATTTTCAAAAATTGATTATTTACCATATTAATTGTTTGAAAAAATAAATTATTATTTTAATTTTAAAATAAACTTCAAAATGCAAAAAAATAAAACAAAAATATCTAGAAAAGATATTGTTTCATACGTTTATATATATATATATATATATATATATATATATATATATATATATATATATATATATCACTTTTAAAATTTTGAATTTTTTAATTTATATCTATTTATCTATATTGAAGTTTTCCAATTTATATGGTATAGATAAATGCAACATTTCAAATTTTTTTTTCTTTTTTCATGAATATTGGTTGTCAAAATGTCATATACTTGCAAAACAGGTTCTTCCATAAACACAAGAACCGCGCATACGAAAGGATTTTATATATCTATATATTCTCTACATCTCAACATAAATTAATGAAAGCAAGATACTCTTAAAAAAAAAAAATCAAAAAATGGATATAATTGGAGTTTGTAGATCTCAATACCATTAATCTAAACCGGTATCAAATCCAAAATCAAAATGATCTTTTCTGTTACCGATTGAAATTTATTTATGTGGAAGTTCAGGTATATTTCAGTTCTTTATTATTATTATTTATTTTAGAGTTTTATTTCTTTTATTTGATTTTCATGAATTCAAATCAACATTCAATAACATAGATCATATTATTTAGTTTTTTTAAAAAGAAATCGATGCTATTAACCTTATCATTTTCAAAAAAATTAAAATCTAATCTTATAATTAATAATAATTTATTCATTTTATCGTCTATAATTATTTTATTAAATATACTTGGCTTTTAATGTTGTTCTATCATATTAAAATTAGTTTATGAAAAATATTATTCGCTTATTATTTGAATATTAAAAAATTAATACTATTGAAGAATAAATTATAACCATACTTAATACTATATAAAAATAAATTAATGAGTATAAATTACAAAATAATACCAAACAATAACAATGCAACGCATGTGGTAAAAAACACCCAGTACTATTTAAGTTTTCATACATTTTCTAAATTGACTCTGTCATGAATCAATATGAAATAAAGTGATCATAGAGAACAAAACTGGTTCCCGCGGCTCATCCCGAGCCCCGAAGGCTAAAACATATTTTGGATTGGGCTTGGTCTTGGGCTTAGGCTCGAGTAGTGAAGAGTCTCAAATATTTTTATTGGGCCGGACACCGAAGCAAAACCCCGCATATATTCGAATACGATGAATGGTTAGTTGTAGTTCCTCAAGCCGAATGTTTAACAGTTCAAGGTCAAATGGCATAAAAAAATAATTCAAAATATTTTAATTAAAATTTTAAAAACCAAGTTGATGCCAAATATGTACGTAATTCTTTTACATATAAGTAAATTTTAGTTTTCAAATCAAGTTTAAATAGAGAAAATGTTGTTTTTCATTCTATAATTCTCATGTTCTTTTTAAGTATGAGATTAATTTTATTTCAAAATTTACGACCGTGTCTTTTCATAATATTTTTACACAAATTGAATTCTTATTTTTACAAACATTGATCACAAAGTATTTCTAGAAGGAGAGATTTTTTTAAAATTGTTGGAATTAATGGATAGGTATGGGTACACCCATTATTAGCCTTTTTAACCCGGATCCATTAATAATACGTGATAATAATTAATATGTCTAATTATTATTATGTGTACTTAAATAAGTTTAAATATCCTAGTTTGATATATTTTAGAGCTTTTGTGTTTTAGTTTATTATTATGGATGGTCTATTTTTAAGGTTGTTTAGTTAATAAATCTCGTTTCTTTAGGATGCTTAGTTGTTTTATTTTATTCAAAATTGTTAGCGTATTGGACTCCTTTTTCTTTTTCTTTTCAGTTGTAATGTACAGCTATATAAAGCTAACCTTCTTCTTTCATTCATCAAGAAAAACAAGTTAGTTTTCTCAAATTTTATTTTCGAAATCAAATGTATTTCATTATAAAAGGTTATACTAATTTGATAAAGAAAAATGTCATGTCTATTTTATAACTAACAATGAAACTCTCATTACAAATTAATTTTAGTGTCCATAAGATGGCCAATTATATTCTTTATCTTAATGACTTTTAGCAAGGTTTCTTACTTCTCCAATTTATAGTTGGTGACCAGATGAGATAAATGTGGTTGAATTCCTTCAAATTTGTAAAACATGTAGATGATCAGATGAAGCACTCCAATGTAAAGTCCAGTGATCAACCAATGCTAAAAAGTTAGTACTAACAAATTAATTGACTAGTTTACCACCCTCCAATATGGCGTGATGGAGTAGATCGGCAGCCACCCTTCTCACTACAACAATTATTTGGGAATTGCGTTAACTTGTCTAGCTAGTTCAAAGCATTTCAATCTTAATGTACAACATGTGGACCACAATAGATGACTTCGAATGTGTCTAGCAATCTAGCCACATGTTCACGTTTGAGGCATCTAGCGTATTATACAATTTACAAGCCATCAATATATATATATCCGTCAATAAATATCCTAAATCTCCTTATATTTTCTTAAATTTTCAATATCAACCTATGTCATTTAGAATATTTATGCATATAAATATAAAGGCGGATTTTCGACTATATATTCATCGAAATTTTAGCAACATCTCTCTGTGTAAGAGTGTTCAAGTGTACAAACTGGATAATCTAATATGCAACTCAAGAAAAGGGAGATGTAAAAGATATTCTAACATAAAAACGACATTTTCATAATTATATTCTAATAAACAAATTTATTTCTAAATTATCTATCATAGACAATCCAATGTCTTCTTATCATCCCGCTAAGAAAAATACAAAATGTGTAACAATGATTAACTATCTTAAATTTTATTTGTTTAAAACCCATACTTAGAAACTTAAATAAAATCCAATTCTAAATAAAATTATACAAAGTCTATTCTCACAAATTCAAGAAACAAATTAAGTTCCAAATTGAGAATTAATAATCATTAGTCAAATCCTAATTGTTAATTCTTTTAAATTGAGACAATTAGTTCTCACAAGCTTCAATCTTAGTCAACTTCTGCAGGTAAAAAAATTACAATTTCACTGGCTTTTATAAATTAATAATTAACTCCTCAAATTTTTGAAAAATATTGTAAAATATTTTTTTAATAGCTGTTAGGTTCCAGACTCCAAACCCCTTCCCTCATTTCTTTAACTTGTAATTTCTGCTCTTTAATAGGTTTATAATGTAATTGTTAATGATGTATTTGAGAAAATTGTAATTGTGTAACAATGTATTATAGTTTGATACTATATTTCTTTGGGATTGATATGTGTGGACTAATCTATGGATCTATCCATGAATCAAATGAATAAGAAATTTTTTTTTTTTCATTAATATAATTTATGAGTGGACTTATAGATCGAGTCTAAGTGAGTCACTGCGAAATATAATATTCATATATTGCAATATCATATCAAAAGATTTAAATAACAAGGTGAATATTTACGATTATTTTTGTTTTGATTTGCTACCAACCAGTTTCCCAGATGAGAAATATGAATTAGACGATGAATGGATTTCACATTTCAATTACTTTACTTAGCTTGCAAGTCAAATTAGGCAAGTTAAGTTTGGTGTATAAATAGGATTTTTGTATTATTTGTAATCTTATCGTTTCTTCCTTCTTGTGTGACTGCTTCATTTAATTAATTAAGAATTATACTTGATAAGTTCTTTTAATGAATTGCACTACAGGTGCTTATTCTATGTAATACAAATATTGAAGGAATTTGCTTAAATATTAATAGTTGTGCATGGAAAGATACGTTTGGCCAAATTAGTTGTTTTGGTAGTTGTTAGCTGTTTGAGTGCCGTTTAACATTTAGCTGTTTGAATAACTTTTCATAAAACTCTAAAAGTTAAATTTTATATGAGTTAACTTTTATAAAAGATTAAATTAATATCTAAAAGTCAGTTTAAACGCTATATTATCTAATACTGTAAAAAAATATTAAATTATGCACAAGTTACAGGCGCATGATTAGAAATTGTATAATTCACTTTCTTTCTACATCGTTCCATGCACCCCTACTACGTCCACATGCAGAGGCCCTTCGCGTTGATGGAAATATTAGGTGGCTAATGCATCCACGTCGTATAAGTAATTGGTAGGTGGGTGATATGATAATGATATGGTTACCAGAATAAACATTAAAATATAATTTTTCTCATTATGTCAATATATATATATATATACTACAAAAAAAACGGATCGGTCGCAAAATGCCAAAAATCGGTCGCTAATTTCAATTAGCGACCGATCAGGGACCTAAAGATATCGGTCGCAAAAAACGTCGTCGCAAAGTCAATTGCGACTGATTTTTGGGTCGGTCACAAATTAGCGATCGATAAAATCGGTCGCAAAATTTAAAAATCGATCGCAAAGTTTGGTCGTGTTTTTATTTTGAAACGCTGTCGCATATTGGTCGTAGAAAAAGTCTGTCGCAATTATGAAAGTCGGTCGCAAATTGTTTTATTTTATTCAAAATTGTTTTATTGGACTCCTTTTTCTTTTTCTTTTCAGTTGTAATGTACAGCTATATAAAGCTAACCTTCTTCTTTCATTCATCAAGAAAAACAAGTTAGTTTTCTCAAATTTTATTTTCGAAATCAAATGTATTTCATTATAAAAGGTTATACTAATTTGATAAAGAAAAATGTCATGTCTATTTTATAACTAACAATGAAAAGAGAATAAAACTCTCATTACAAATCAATTTTAGTGCCCATAAGATGGCCGATTATATTCTTTATCTTAATGATTTTTAGCAAGGTTTCTTACTTCTCTAATTTATAGTTGGTGACTAGATGGGATAAATGTGGTTGAATTCCTTCAAATTTGTATAAAATGTAGATGATCAGATGAAGCACTCCAATGTAAAGTCCAGTGATCAACCAATGCTAAAAAGTTAATACTAACAAATTAAGTGACTAGTTTACCAACCTCCAATACGGCGTGATGGAGTAGATCGGCAGCCACCCTTCTCACTACAACAATTATTTGGAAATTGCGTTAACTTGTCTAGCTAGTTCAAAGCATTTCAATCTTAATGTACAACATGTGGACCACAATAGATGACTTCGAATGTGTCTAGCAATCTAGCCACATGTTCATGTTTGAGGCATCTAGGGTATTATACAATTTACAAGCCATCAATATATATATATCCGTCAATAAATATCCTAAATCTCCTTATATTTTCTTAAATTTTCAGTATCAACCTATGTCATTTAGAATATTTATGCATATAAATATAAAGGCGGATTTTCTACTATATATTCATCGAAATTTTAGCAACATCTCTCTGTATAAGAGTGTTCAAGTGTACAAACTGGATAATCTAATATGCAACTCAAGAAAAGGAAGATGTAAAAGATATTCTAACATAAAAACGACATTTTCATAATTATATTCTAATAAACAAATTTATTTCTAAATTATCTATCATAGACAATCCAATGTCTTCTCATCATCCTGCTGAGAAAAATACAAAATGTGTAACAATGATTAACTATCTTAAATTTTATTTGTTTAAAACCCATACTCAGAAACTTAAATAAAATCCAATTCTAAATAAAATTATACAAAGTCTATTCTCACAAATTCAAGGAACAAATATTGAAGGAAATTGCTTAAATTTTAATAGTTGTGCATGGAAGGATATGTTTAGCCAAATTAGTTATTTTGGTAGTTGTTAACTGTTTGAGTATCGTTTAACGTTTAGCTGTTTGAGTTGCTTTTCATAAAACGCTAAAAATTATATTTTATATGAGTTAACTTTTTATAAACACTAAATTAATGTCTAAAATTCAGTTTAAACGCTATATTATCTAATACAGTAAAAAAATATTAAATTGTGCACAAGTTATAGGCGTATGATTAGAAATCGTATAATTCACTTTCTTTCTACATTGTTCCATGCACCCCTACTACGTCCACATGCAAAGGCCCTTCGAGTTGATGGAAATATTAGGTGGCTAATGCATCCACGTAGTATAAGTAATTGGTGGGTGGGTGATGTGATAATGATATGGTTACCAGAATAAGCATTAAAATATAATTTTTCTCATTATGTAAATATATATATATATATATATATATATATATATATATATATATATATATATATATAAACTTAACCTATCACCTCACATATATTCTAAATAAATGAAATTAAATATTTTTATTGAAAATACATCTATATACTTACACATGTTACATGAGCATGTCAATATATATATATATATATATATATATAAACTTAGCCTATCCGAGTCTATCACCTCACTTATATTCTAAATAAATAAAATTAAATATTTTTATTGAAAATACGACTATATACATACACAGGTTACACAGGCATGCACACCGTTGGTACTCTAAAAAAAATTAAACGCGAATTAACAATTTTAGTGTATCAAATATTAAAGTCTATAAATTATAAAAATGATTGTTTTACTTGAATTCTTAATTAAAGTATTGAGGATTTGGCTCTATGATAAAACATTTCATCGACCGTTGAGAATAAATAACCATTGTAGAAAATAAAAAATTGCAGGAAGGATATATATATATATATATATATATATATATATATAAAGAAAATGTAATCCTGAAAAAATAAGGAAATGATTTATCTGCACTCAGTGTATAGATCTACATGTACAGTAAACTAAGTATAAACAACGTGAACTATTTTATTCAATTATTTTACTTTATTTATTTTTTTAGATTTTTAAGATTATTACCTTTCTTTTATTTTCTTCTCACTCTCTTTTTCTTATATAAGAAATTTTTAAGACTTTAATTTAGAGAGAAAAGATAAGGTAATGAAAAATTAAAAAAATATATGAAAAGAATAAATGTTTAATAATTTTAATATTTCAGCAAAATAATTCAGTCAAATGCATTTAATTTCTATTTTTTAATAGTAATGATGCATTGGGACTCAAGACTCAAAGATCCCAGATTTAATTCTCATACATGTCAACATTTAATTATAATTTGTATTTTTGCCCCTTTATGTTGTATTGTCCTTGATAGGTTGTAATAATTGTAATAGATTTAATATTGACTGTAAATAGTAATTGATGAAAAAAAAAAAAAAAGAATATCACTGTTATTTATCAATTCACATTGTTCGAAGTGGTTGGAACTCATTTTCCTTTAATAAAAGTTTCAAGTTTGAACTTTAGGAGAATAACTCTTATATAAGTCATTTTCCTAATTATGGTACCAAAATATATATATGCATGTTGCCAAGATGATTGGCTTACCAAAATATAATATTTTAATTAATTCCCCATTTCTTAATCACTTTCACTTACACAATAAAAAAAATATTTGATAAAAAGAAAATCAGCTTAATATTTTATTATTTTATTGTATAGAAACTTATATTTTATTATTTGATTGAAAATAATTGCATAGATTTGAATGTTATTTTTAAAATAAAATTAAATGATTTAACTTCCATCGTTCATATAAAACTATGTAATTAATAAGGTTCTCAACTTCGAGCTGAGATTTCTCTCTCTCGAAACGATGAAATTAAAGTTATGATGAAATTCATAAATTTTATGAATTACTTTTTCTCAACCAAATAAAAAAAAAAATCTAAGGAATCCACATAAATGTTTAAATGTGCGTCTGGAAGGGTGGAAAATAGCCGAGAAAGGAAAATAATTGAGTAAAATAAATGAGGAAAGTTATTTTCCTCTGTTTGGATGATGTTAAGAAAATTGCAGAGGAAGGAGAATTTGTGGGAGATTTTCAATGTTTGAACAAAATTACAAAAAAAATTCATTTTCCTATCTCCAACAATTAACTCCTCTCTCTTTATAATATAATATAATATAATATAATATACAGTCTTAATATTGGAACACATGCCATCGAATAGGTAATATTTTAATTAATTCCCCATTTCTTAATCACTTTCACTTACACAATAAAAAAAAAAAAATTTGATAAAAAGAAAAGTAGCATCTGTAATTCATCAATTACTATATGTATGACAATTGTGGCTCCATATGGTTATCGTTTAAAACCAGCTTATGAATGTAACGATGACAATTTGAAATTTAACTCAAGTCTCGTGAAGCGTGGGTCCCATCACTTCTATTGTTTATTCATTTCTATTTTAGATTTTAAGTTGGGGTGCAATTATAATATAAATTTATAGTGTTTAAAGGATCAACTTATGATAAAATCGTTATAACACGTAAAATTTATAGTATTTTAAATGAATTACTTGTACATATAATCATATATTAGTACAAATCAGGGAATTTACTTTTCAATCAAGAAATTTGACTTTTTTTAGAAATAAATTTAAAAATTCACAGAAATATATTATACGTGCGTCTAATGCATAAATTTGACTCTAAACTTTTATCGATTATCTTTGTAGTCTCTTGAACTTTGCGAGGGTCCAATTATAATCCTACATTTTCACATTTCATTAATAGCTATGTCTCTCGCCAAAATCAAATATTACTAAAATTTCATATCAATGACCCTACATTTTCATATTTCATTTTAGTCATGAGTATAGTTATTATTGAAATATGAAAATGCAGAGTCATGAAATGTTTCTTGCAAAATTCAAGAGGCCACAAAAATAATCGCTAAAAATTATTAAAATCAAATTTATGCATTAGATCATTATTTATGAGAGTTGAAACTATCCGTTTGCTAAATTTATGTAAAAAAAGACATCCATCACTTAACAATCAGACAGTTTGGCAAATTAAAGAGGAAAAAAAGAAAGAAAGGTTGAATATCGTTTTACATAAGAAATATAAGTAGATTAAATTTATAATAAAATAAATAGATTAAGTTTGAATTTGTTAAATTTAATTTTCAAATAGAATTATTATATGAATATAATTCTTCAAATGTATTACCATTAATTTTTAAAATTAAAAAATTATCCAATCAAAATGTAGAAAATAAAGAAAAAATTAAAAAATTTCTCAAAAAAGAAAACGAAACTTCTGGAGTCCATCGATTCATCGCAAGTCGTCGAGAAAGATTGTTCTCTTACAAATAAAATACCGAATAAAGATAAAGTCTAAAACTTTCTTCTTGTTTCAACTTTCATATATATAACATAAATGAGGAGGTGAAAAACTAAAGATTTAATAATAACATCAAATTTAACTTTAAACTTATTTATTATTACAAATCTAATTTTTTTGATTACTAATAGTTATAGTGTTCAGTAATATAATATATACTCTAGCTTTTAGAATATGAGACCGTGTTTTATGAAATGTTATCTTTATTAACATTTAGCGTTTTATAATTTCTTTATGACACTTATACTCATCACTTGTCTTACTTTGTTCCTCGCTTTCATACATTTTTTGTCATTTTATAGTAAACAGCTAATCATCCTAGCCAACACTTTTATTCTAAACCGCTATATAATGGATAACCATTAACACTTAATATTAAATAGCTAACTACCAGTAAAATACTTACAGCTATTAAAACAGCCAAGAATTACTAGAACAGCTAAATTTATTGAACATACCCGAAGTTATTATTCTGTTGGTAGAGTTGGAAGTAACCAAGAATGTAAGAAGTATAGTAGTAAGTTCTAAAGGAAAATCATTTATTTTTCCAAAAGAAAAAAAAAAAGACAATCATTCATATTATCAATTCCAGTTATTTTGGTAATAATAGAACCTCATCATAAATTTCAATCCAAATTATTTATTTGCACCACCTCTTCTCCAGAATATAAATTTCAAATTGAAAATTTGGCAGGAAGAAGGGTGGAAGGTCTTTCATTAAGGCAATATTTGGATTTATGATTCTTAAATATAGAGATAATCACTATTAACAATAAAATCCAACACATAAATATAGGAAATTTAATGGTGATGCACCATTTTATTTATTTATTATTGAGGCATAACACATGACATCAACGAGAAAAAAAAGCCTAAAATAGGGAAACAAAAATAAAAAATAATAAAATCTTAGTCCCACTTGTGCTTTTTTGGAATAAGTATAAGATCGTGCTTGTTATGGATAGTGAGACCACCAGCTTCTTCCATTGGAAAGTCCTCAAATTTCTTTCCATTAGGGAGCTCAAAATCAAACCCATATAAGAGATTAGCCAATGTGTATTTAACTGCTGTAGTACCCATTGCCAGACCAGGACAAATTCTTCTTCCAGCTCCGAATGGGACCAACTCAAAGTAGGACCCTCTGTAATCAACATCACTGTTCTCAAATCTTTCTGGGTAAAATTCTTCAGGGTTCTCCCACTTAGATGGTTCTCTTCCAAGTGCATAAGTGTTGATGAATACTGTTGTGCCTGGTAAAATGTCATACCCACCAATTTTGCATTTTTTGGTGCAAAAATGAGGGATCAGAAGTGGGACTGGTGGGTGTATTCTGAAGGTTTCTCTTACTATTAATTCCAAGTATTTGAATTTATCAAGATCTCTTCCTTCTACTCTGTTTTTATTTGGTCCAATAATTCCTCTTATCTCTTCTTGTACTTTTTTCATTATTCTTGGATTCTTTAGTATCTCTGTGAATGCCCATGCGGTTGTCACAGAACTTGTATCAATGCCACCCACAAAGATATCCTGCCAAAAAATGTATTATAGTTTTAGAAGATTAGCCTGGAGATCCACAAAAAAGAAAGAACATTATTTGAAAGAAAAATTGAATTTGATACCATGAGAATCGACTTGAGATGGTCTTTAGTAAGTTGGAAAGAAGCACCTTGGTCTCTCATAAGCCCAACCAAGACATCAACAATATCTTCATGTTCAGGCTTAGGTCTATTTGGGTCCAGATGCCGCTCAAGAATTTTCTGAAAATACGCATCAAGGTTTCTGAAAGTTTGTTCTCTTTTAGCAAGAGCACCAGTCAAAGAATCAATGAATCTTCCAGCACTAGGGAAAAAATCCTCCGCATGAAAACTGTTTAACATATCCATAGCTTCACTAATCACCTTAACAAAACCTTGTTGGAACTCCACTTGTCCATAGCTCCTTCCGAAAGCAACAGTACCCATAATACCATCAATCACGTTAAATATTAGCTCTGTAAGATTAACTGGATTAGGGTATGCATTTGTTAAAATATTGTTTAACTTGTCAATCTGCTCTTCTCTTGCATACCAGAACATATGCACTCTTTTCATACTCAAAAGCTCAAAAATAAACAACTTTCTCATTTCTCTCCAGTAATCAGAATATGGAGAAAATGCAACATCCAAGAAATTATATGACAGTCTACCGGGCCCGACCGATAAAGGGCGACTGCAAGTTTCAAGATCATGGTCTTTCATGGCTTCTCTTGAAGCCTCTGCACCAGAGATAACAACGCCAGGTGATCTCCCTAATTGAACTCGCATGACAGGGCCATATTTTTGTGACAATTTCCACAAATCGTAGTACGGCCTGTCGCCTAACTGGTGAAGATTGCCAATAATGGGGAGTCGTCTTGGACCTGGTGGTAGTTTAGGACCTTCAGTTCTCTTCTTGCTTTTGAAGAGAAAGAGGGTGAAAATTGGAAGAAGAAAGACTGCAAGAATTGGAAGCCATTGTTGGTTGAGAGAAATTAGATTTGATATAGACATTTCCTGTTGTTGTTAATCTTTTTTGGTGTGGTTTTGATTTGAAAGTGGAGATGATGAGTGAACCCTTTAAATACTGCAGCAATGTAGTGAACCAGAGACTTGATATTTCTTTAAGAGGAAATATAATAAATATATTAATTATAGCACACATTTTTTTCATTATTTAATATTTGCAGTTGTATCACCTACCTTGTTACACATGTGATTTTTAGTCATTTTAATAGGCATCACCGAAGTTGAATTCAAATCAAAACCGAACAGTAACTGAGTTAAAATTGCCATCATACCCTAATTAATGGCATCCGTTTTCAAACCATAATCAAAATCATATTTTTATTGTTTGGTTTCGGTTCTTCATTTTCTAAAATTAGAATATAAGATTCTAATTTTAAACTATTAAAAACTAAATTTTACAAGAAACATATAATATATATATTTTTTGTTTTGTTATAATTTTTTAAATTAAATTTTAAAACTTTTAATTATTAATTTGGTTTAGTTTGTCCAATAGTACTATTATTATTATTATTATTATTTATTCAAAATACAAAACTAAAAAAAAATAATAATAAGTTTGAAAATGATTATCTAATTTCGGTTTTAAATCGAAACAAAATCGAAACCGGTGATTTCAAAACTATCTTAAAGTTTGCCTTTAAGTGATTTGAATTTTGATTCAATCCTTAAAGCTTTTTATAATCGAAATCCACAGTTTTAAAACCGAAACCAATGGCTCCGAAACTATGATCATAACTACCTCTCTCACTCTCCTCAGAATAAGACTGGAGCTCGAGACCTCTAATTCGTCACACTTGTGAAAAGAGCAACCATACCACATCTGGTTGGCATAGAATCTTATATTTTATTATTCAGTTGAAAATAATTACATAGTTTTGAATGTTATCTTTAAAATAAAATTGAATGATTTAAATTCCATCATTCATATAAAAGTATAAAATTAATAAAATTCCCAACGCTGAGTTGAGATTTCTCTCTCTCAAAACGACGAAATTGAAGTTATGATGAAATCCATCAATTTTTTGAATTAATTTTTCTCAAACAAATAAAAAAAATCTAAGGAATCCACATAAATGTTTAAATGTGTGTTTGGAATGGTAGAAAATACCCGAGAAAGGAAAATAATTCAGTAAAATAAATGAGGAAAGTTATTTTCCTCTGTTTGGATGATGTTAAGAAAATTGCGGAGGAAGGAGAATTTGTGGGAGATTTTCAATGTTTGTACAAAATTACAAAAAAAAATTCATTTTCCTATCTCCAACAATTAACTCCTCTGTCTTGTTTCCATGCCGCTGCAATTCTCCACAAATAGCAAATATAGAGGATGGAAATTGGAAAGAACCAAAATATTATTGTAGATGCTTTATATTAAAAAAATAAATATTATTTTTTTAGATGGTGATTGATGGTATTTAATTAAATTAAATAGTAATTAATTAAATATATTATTTTTATTTGTCAAGTAAACTTGTAACATTATACAAAATTTTAAGGTTAAAACTGCAATTATGCAACAGTAATATTTTCTTTCCTCTCTTTATTTTCCTTTCAATCTAAAGTGGAAAATATCAAAGGAAAGAAAATAAAACAATCTTCTTTTATTTTTCTTTGTTATTTTCCTTTCTTTCTTATTTTCCGTTCTCTCTTTTCCAAACAGCGAGTAAATTTTATGACTTCTTATTTTATTTTTACTCTAATATCAAAATATTAAACCTTAGTCAAAAATCAGACTTAAATATATATATATATGTCACGACCCGTTTCCGTGGGCCGGACCGGCACTAGGGCCTAGGTAAGCTTAAGGCCCCCGAGGCCCGTAGTAAGCCTAAATTATTCAATCTGTCTACATGATTCTCCTAATTCAACAAAACAGTAAGCCCATATGACTTGAGATATAAGTTTTATAAAATTTTCAAACATCTGGCCCAATATCAAATAATACATAAAATTTAACCAGGGCCTATTCACAATAACTCATAATCACAATAAGGGCTTACTAGTTTACCTACAGTTAATTACACAATAATTAATTTATAGCGTAGTGCTAACAATAAGGCCCAATTTAAATACACAACCCTATAACTGCGGAGTTCAATAATAATCTGATAAAAGAGTAACTTATACAACCAAAATTAAATAACAAAAATATAAAGTTTACATTTATAACTCTGCGGAGAAGATTGCAGAGCTTCAATCGAATCAGCTGCTTCCTAGTACCTGAGAGGTTTGGAGAGAAGGGGGTGAGTTTTGCAACTCAGTGAATAATAATAAATAATACACACCACATACAGGCAAGCAAAATGCACCCTAGTATACTGAATGAACACACAACAGTCACTCATATGTCATCATATCAGCACCCACAACAATATCACCTTCAAATAATCACATCACGTGGAAATTAGTCAGTGGAGTCACCGAACCCCCGATGAGTCGTCCTCCCACATGACTCATCCTCTCACATGTGCACCAGGGAGCCGATCCCCCATACTGGCCGACCGGTCTAATCCTCACTTGACCAGCCCTCTCATTGTTTTTACATTCTCTTTTTTTTTTTTTTTTTTTTTTTTTTTTATACCAACAGGAGGCAACCCGGTGGTCTCCATCCAATCTAGATCATCAAGCGCTCACAACAGGAGGCCACCCTGCGGGCTGCAATCAAATCTAGATTTTCAGGTGCGCAACAACAAGCGGCCATCCTGTGGTTTCAGAACAAACAGAATTATCAGGTGCACACGGGGGCGCCGATCTCCCATTTACCCGGCTAACAGAAACAGAATTAGGATCCATATAACAGAATCAGAATATAACAGAAATCAGAATCAGGATCCGTATAACAGAAACAGTCTCACAAACCCATGGTGACCCACTTCATCCTAATTCCACACAAACAAGGCACAGTATATGCACAGCACAAGTAATCAAACAATTCTTTCAACGTATTACACCAATTTCATCCAAATGCACAATTATATATAAGTATAATTATAATGATCGTAACTTAATATATATGATAAAATACTTGTAATATATTGTAAATATGTAAATAAAAACATAATGTTTATGAATAAATGTTATGCATATGCAGTGTTGATATGCATTATTTATTATTACTCACTGTGGTGGAGAACGAAGCTCTAGCGTTGATTCTATCCGGGAGGAGCACTAGATGGACCCGAGCGATCTAAGCAAAGTAAAAATGACATCGGAAAAAAAGAATAATATCAGATAAAATATTTATTCATCACACTACTATTCTTAACCTATTTAATTTCTATCAATAATTTACTCTCTATAATTAATTAAATTTCTATAATAAATTTTATTTGCTACCAAAATTCATTTTATTTTCTACCGAAATTTCGACAGCATCTCCCCTAAAAATTGGACTTTCCACCTGTTTAAAATATCAACAATTTTATCTAATAACTCCAAATCACACAGCCCATCCATCGGGCAATCAATCAATTCAATTTTCTCATCCTCCATCTGAATATCAATATCAACATTACCTTAAATTCTCAATTCCTCATTTCATTCCATTCATAATATTATTATCAAAATTCCTCAATAAATTATTTCATACTGAATTTAATTTTAACTAACTAAATAACGAAAATTGCTAACTAAATATTTTTATTAATCAATAAATTAATACTACTTAAATTAATTTCACTACATAAAATTAATTAACTACGCAAAATAACTAAAAATTAAATGAACTAAATTAATTAACTACAATAATAAAATTAATTCAAGTAACTAAAATTATTAAAATTAATTTTTACCCCAAAATATAATTTTTGTCGAATTTGCGCTAGATCGGGGATTCTTACGCGTGTTGGATCGAAGTATACACGCTGCGACTGTCAAGCGGTGGCCGGAGATGCACTGCAGCAGCAGCAGAGCTGCTGTGACGTCGGCGGATGCGTAATCTGTTGTGGCGGAGCAGCTGGCGACGCAACTTCAAGGGATACGTGACAGGCTCGCCGGCGCGATGGAGGTAGTGGACTGTCGACCTCGCTGGAATCGAACGGAGAGAGAGACAGCGACGGCGGAGCTACTGCAGCGTGGACCAGCAGCGAGGTGGCGCTACGTGGCTGAGCTCGTGCTGGTGGCTTGCGTTTCTGCTGGAGCTGTTGGGACGCGACACAGACACAATCGCAGAGAAGAAGAAAGGGAAAGAAAGAAAGGAAAGGAAAGAAGAAGAAGAAGAAGAAGAAGAAGAAGAAGAAGAAGAAGAAGAAAGGAGAGGAAGGCAGTGGTGCTGGGTGGGTGGTCGGGAGGCGCAAGACAGAGTGAGGGAGGGATATGAGCGTTGAAGATAAGAGGGGAGGAGATGTTTCTAGATGGTTTGGGCTGGTTTGGTTCGATTCAGGTTCGAATCAGCCCAAATCTTGGTTTTTGATCGATTCTAGATTTTTCCAATTGGTTTTTGGTTCGGTTTGTCACTGTACGAATTATTGATTTGCATTTAAATAATTAAATACATTTCCAGGCTGTCAGTTTATTAAATTTAATTGGAAAATATTTGAAAATAAAAATTCGGGTTGTTTCAATCTTCCCCCCTTATAAAAATTCGTCTTCGAATTTTAAAAGTAGCAAGAAACTAGGATGCAATAGTCGTTTACGATAACGGTGGTTGTACTTCTCACATAATGCTGCAACTACTAAAAGTTATTACATTCACATTCAGGAGAATACTTCTTATGAACAGCTAGATATCTACCTTATCACCATAGTTAATTTAAACTTGAGTTGTACTATATCCACAAGTCAAATCAAGTAAACCATTCATAACCCAAGGCACAGATTCAACACTAATATTCACCTTTACACGTAAGAATTTAAGCTCTTCATAACCTCTGCTTAAGTAAGGGATATTAATCTCATTAGCTATATATCATGTGTCCTGCATTGATGTATCGCCTCATTTTTCTCTCATTAGCTATTATAGGCAATGATCATCATTCCATAAGAAGCTCATACACAAATCAAGTATTTAATCTTACTGATACAAGAATCCTTATTATTATTATCAATTCTACCATTACCATTCAATCCTTTCCAATTAAAGAGAACAAATTCATGGCATTACTACAAGCTTATTTCAAACAAAATCATGACATTTCTCTAGCTAATTGCTATCAACTGATAGGAGATTTTGGCTTCTATCCCAAGCACATCACCTATTTATCAACTTAACAATTTTCCAACGAAAGATAGATATACAATCTCATTTCAAATCCTCAATTATGTTCTCTCTATATTCTTTACTCCAAACAAGGTTAATAGCTCATTGAATTCCTCAACATCTGAGTTTTAATGTACCAGTCCTCAAATGCACCTAACTAATTAAATATTCCCTTAAACCATTAGATATGTCGCAACTACCATTTATAACACAATTCTATTCATTCAATCATAATTGCTACCAATTGCTAAGGAATTCAGAGTAGGTTTACATTGATTCTACATTATGTATCAATAATTTTCACTCTAATCGGTACCTCAATAGTCCCATGAGCAATTTGAATTGATTAGTGATCTAATCGACACACATGAGTTGGCACTCCAATATAATCAAGATGTAGTCTTAAACCATCCTGTTATCACATCCAATAATCCTCTAGTTTATATCCTTAGTCTTCAAACACTAACATGTATTCTCTTCATTAATTTGTTAAAACTATCCCAAATTCACCTTTTCCTTCTTATACCAAGTTTCACTGTTCCATGCAAATAGTAAATTAAAACTCAGCTTGCTTACTAATGAATGAAAATACTCTAATTACCTTCATGTTCTACTAAGGACATAAATATAACTTCCCTTCTTTATCTAATAAAACAAGTAACTTGCAAAAGTTGCACTAATTAATAGAAATTCCTTATTTTAATTGCTTTACGTCAAGAAATTTAAATTTATTTACATTCGTTGTCATCTCAAGCTAAGTCCCGTGATCCTTTATCAACTATTATTCCAACTAGATGCTATCAAATTACAGTAGTCAAAATTCTCTTCTCTCTTTCTCTCCAATAGAAAGTCTATCTTTCTTTCTGAATATAAGTACTAAATTCTTTTGTCATCGGGATTACAATCCTCGAATCATTTATCTATTTGTTTAACATAAGACATTCAATAACTTCCTACCTTTGATCTCTTTTTAGATTTAAATTTACTATTTATGAACCACTAAATTCTCGAAACTCACCTCGCAAAGACCCGATTAACTCAACTCAAAAGTTTGGTTATAACATTATCAATTATTTATTTAATATCCTATTAGAATTATCATCAACAGTGATAATTATTTTAAACCTCAAAGCCATTTTTCCTACCTTCAATAGTATACATGTTCCATCATTCTATCGTTAATAATATTTTGCTCCTTTTTGTTTAACTACATAGTCTTAACTACTTATTCTAAAACATCTTTAAACTTTCTAAATTTTCATAAATCTTAAATTTATTTACAGCATAAAATTACTATTCATGATCATTTAAATTCTTAATATCCACCTTATCTCTATTTTCCATCTGATATAACAAGAAACTTTACAATTATACAATATTGTTCTCCTTCAAATTATATTCTAATTATCATTTTTCTAATATAATTATCACCCAATATTATAGCGTTCCAATCCCAAAACCACTAATTTTCTTTATTATCCTTTACTTCCATTTTATTATACTAGCTCCGCAAACTTAGTTTGGTTTATTAAATATCCTACATGTACTAGGGTCACTAAATACTGCCTAATACACTCACTACATACTCAACTTTCACCATATTACTTCCTACATTATACTAACTATCCCTTAATTATATACACCACCTTTGTAATTCTATAGACAATTCAACACAATTACCCAACTTATCACTAAATACTCCATATTACTGCCTAATACTAACTACATACTCAACTTTTTTTTTTTTACACTCAGTGAAATTCCCAAAAATAAAAAAAATCTTTGTCTTAGATCCTTTGATGTATCATTATTCCTATTTGCATCAAATCTTATAACAATTATTCTTAATTTGTCAAACCTCTAAATACTAATTATCCTCATTTAAATCACACTAATTCATACTCTTCACGTTTCTGTAATTGATTCTTTTCTTAATATCCATACAATAATAGGACTAGATCCATCCTTACTTATCTAATTCATTAGTATAACATCAATTCAATAATTGGACAATTATCTTTCCATGTCCAATGTCATTCATCAATACTTAATCATCATAGCCCACTATTTACATAACATAATTACTTTAATTCCCTCATAGAGTCGTTAACTCCTTAGATCATAGTATCTCCCATTAAACAAAAATCATTGTTTGTAATTCACATATCATCGAGTATGCAACAATTATTTTAAACATCAAAAGACTAAATACCATTAGATTTAATTCTTACTTATACCATATTAAACCATAAGATGTCACGATCCACACAATATCCACCACTAAATACATAAAGATTAGAGTAATTTATCTTTCACTAAGAATCACAATTTACTTTTCTTATAACCACAATAATTTATATTATTCCTTATATTCACACACCTAAAAAAGAATAGTTGATGACTACAACAATACACTCTACTCTACCAAGCAGTGATTACTCATAAATAAAACTCACTTCATACAATAATTCCACCAATATTATTCTTTATGAAAAATACTCATCACCAATTATTATACCAAATCGCACCAAATCCTTCAACATTCAGACCTTATAAAAATCATGTATATCCATTCCATCCAGAAAATATTTATCTCAATAAATATAAGAAATTCCACTAACCAACATCATGTAAATTTCATCAAATTCATATACTCATTCAATACTCTAAATAAATAGATTCTAATGTCCTCGAATACGAATCATTTAGTTCTCTTATTAAATAATTAGCAACTCATTCTCAATTCCGCAGGCACACATCTAAACACATTCATGCATTCTTATATATGTATTCCACATTTAACACGTATTAAATAAAAATAGCACACTTTCATCAACTAACCTCAACTTATTAATCCTATATAACTTATCTTCTTACATACTTAAATTATATATGAATATTATTTATTCCATAAAAGGGTTTTTTTGTTTAAACCATCCCCTTAGCATCAGTAACTAAATCACATCTCTAAAGAACAAGGATACAAAATTTACTTATTAAACAACTTGACTCTAATCTGGTTGCGAACAACGCTGAAGAGGAAAGCAAGGAAGACTATGTCAAGACATGACAGGAATTACTCCGCAGTTACATCTAGACTTATGAACTTTTGCTCTGATACCACCTTTGTCACGACCCGTTTCCGTGGGCCGGACCGGCACTAGGGCCTAGGTAAGCTTAAGGCCCCCGAGGCCCGTAGTAAGCCTAAATTATTCAATCTGTCTACATGATTCTCCTAATTCAACAAAACAGTAAGCCCATATGACTTGAGATATAAGTTTTATAAAATTTTCAAACATCTGGCCCAATATCAAATAATACATAAAATTTAACCAGGGCCTATTCACAATAACTCATAATCACAATAAGGGCTTACTAGTTTACCTACAGTTAATTACACAATAATTAATTTATAGCGTAGTGCTAACAATAAGGCCCAATTTAAATACACAACCCTATAACTGCGGAGTTCAATAATAATCTGATAAAAGAGTAACTTATACAACCAAAATTAAATAACAAAAATATAAAGTTTACATTTATAACTCTGCGGAGAAGATTGCAGAGCTTCAATCGAATCAGCTGCTTCCTAGTACCTGAGAGGTTTGGAGAGAAGGGGGTGAGTTTTACAACTCAGTGAATAATAATAAATAATACACACCACATACAGGCAAGCAAAATGCACCCTAGTATACTGAATGAACACACAACAGTCACTCATATGTCATCATATCAGCACCCACAACAATATCACCTTCAAATAATCACATCACGTGGAAATTAGTCAGTGGAGTCACCGAACCCCCGATGAGTCGTCCTCCCACATGACTCATCCTCTCACATGTGCACCAGGGAGCCGATCCCCCATACTGGCCGACCGGTCTAATCCTCACTTGACCAGCCCTCTCATTGTTTTTACATTCTCTTTTTTTTTTTTTTTTTTTTTTATACCAACAGGAGGCAACCCGGTGGTCTCCATCCAATCTAGATCATCAAGCGCTCACAACAGGAGGCCACCCTGCGGGCTGCAATCAAATCTAGATTTTCAGGTGCGCAACAACAAGCGGCCATCCTGTGGTTTCAGAACAAACAGAATTATCAGGTGCACACGGGGGCGCCGATCTCCCATTTACCCGGCTAACAGAAACAGAATTAGGATCCATATAACAGAATCAGAATATAACAGAAATCAGAATCAGGATCCGTATAACAGAAACAGTCTCACAAACCCATGGTGACCCACTTCATCCTAATTCCACACAAACAAGGCACAGTATATGCACAGCACAAGTAATCAAACAATTCTTTCAACGTATTACACCAATTTCATCCAAATGCACAATTATATATAAGTATAATTATAATGATCGTAACTTAATATATATGATAAAATACTTGTAATATATTGTAAATATGTAAATAAAAACATAATGTTTATGAATAAATGTTATGCATATGCAGTGTTGATATGCATTATTTATTATTACTCACTGTGGTGGAGAACGAAGCTCTAGCGTTGATTCTATCCGGGAGGAGCACTAGATGGACCCGAGCGATCTAAGCAAAGTAAAAATGACATCGGAAAAAAAGAATAATATCAGATAAAATATTTATTCATCACACTACTATTCTTAACCTATTTAATTTCTATCAATAATTTACTCTATAATTAATTAAATTTCTATAATAAATTTTATTTGCTACCAAAATTCATTTTATTTTCTACCGAAATTTCGACAGCATCTCCCCTAAAAATTGGACTTTCCACCTGTTTAAAATATCAACAATTTTATCTAATAACTCCAAATCACACAGCCCATCCATCGGGCAATCAATCAATTCAATTTTCTCATCCTCCATCTGAATATCAATATCAACATTACCTTAAATTCTCAATTCCTCATTTCATTCCATTCATAATATTATTATCAAAATTCCTCAATAAATTATTTCATACTGAATTTAATTTTAACTAACTAAATAACGAAAATTGCTAACTAAATATTTTTATTAATCAATAAATTAATACTACTTAAATTAATTTCACTACATAAAATTAATTAACTACGCAAAATAACTAAAAATTAAATGAACTAAATTAATTAACTACAATAATAAAATTAATTCAAGTAACTAAAATTATTAAAATTAATTTTTACCCCAAAATATAATTTTTGTCGAATTTGCGCTAGATCGGGGATTCTTACGCGTGTTGGATCGAAGTATACACGCTGCGACTGTCAAGCGGTGGCCGGAGATGCACTGCAGCAGCAGCAGAGCTGCTGTGACGTCGGCGGATGCGTAATCTGTTGTGGCGGAGCAGCTGGCGACGCAACTTCAAGGGATACGTGACAGGCTCGCCGGCGCGATGGAGGTAGTGGACTGTCGACCTCGCTGGAATCGAACGGAGAGAGAGACAGCGACGGCGGAGCTACTGCAGCGTGGACCAGCAGCGAGGTGGCGCTACGTGGCTGAGCTCGTGCTGGTGGCTTGCGTTTCTGCTGGAGCTGTTGGGACGCGACACAGACACAATCGCAGAGAAGAAGAAAGGGAAAGAAAGAAAGGAAAGGAAAGAAGAAGAAGAAGAAGAAGAAGAAGAAGAAGAAGAAAGGAGAGGAAGGCAGTGGTGCTGGGTGGGTGGTCGGGAGGCGCAAGACAGAGTGAGGGAGGGATATGAGCGTTGAAGATAAGAGGGGAGGAGATGTTTCTAGATGGTTTGGGCTGGTTTGGTTCGATTCAGGTTCGAATCAGCCCAAATCTTGGTTTTTGATCGATTCTAGATTTTTCCAATTGGTTTTTGGTTCGGTTTGTCACTGTACGAATTATTGATTTGCATTTAAATAATTAAATACATTTCCAGGCTGTCAGTTTATTAAATTTAATTGGAAAATATTTGAAAATAAAAATTCGGGTTGTTTCAATATATATATATATATATATATATATATATATATATATATATATATATATATTCTTAAATTTTCAATATCAACCTATGTCATTTAAAATATTTATGCATATAAATATAAATGCGAATTTTCTACTATATATTCATCGAAATTTTACATATAAGTAAATTTTAGTTTTCAAATCAAGTTTAAATAGAGAAAATGTTGTTTTTCATTCTATAATTCTCATGTTCTTTTTAAGTATGAGATTAATTTTATTTCAAAATTTACGACAATGTCTTTTCATAATATTTTTACACAAATTGAATTCTTATTTTTACAAACATTGATCACATAGTATTTCTAGAAGGAGAGATTGTTTTAAAATTGTTTGAATTAATGGATAGGTATGGGTACACCCATTATTAGCCTTTTTAATCCGGATCCATTAATAATACGTGATAATAATTAATATATCTAATTATTATTATGTGTATTTAAATAAGTTTAAATATCCTAGTTTGATATATTTTAGAGCTTTTGTGTTTTAGTTTATTATTATGGATGGTCTATTTTTAAGGTTGTTTAGTTAATAAATCTCGTTTCTTTAGGATGCTTAGTTGTTTTATTTTATTCAAAATTGTTAGCGTGTTGAACTCCTTTTTCTTTTTCTTTTCAATTGTAATGTACAGCTATATAAACCTAACCTTCTTCTTTCATTCATTATAAAAGGTTATACTAATTTGGTAAAGAAAAATGTTATGTCTACTTTATAACTAACAATGAAAAGACAATGAAACTCTCGTTACAAATTAATTTTAGTGCCCATAAAATGGCCAATTATATTCTTTATCTTAATGACTTTTAGCAAGGTTTCTTACTTCTCCAATTTATAGTTGGTGACTAGATGAGATAAATGTGGTTGAATTCCTTCAAATTTGTATAATATGCAGATGGTCAGATGAAGTTAAAAAGTCCAGTGATTAACCAATGCTAAAAAGTTAATACTAACAAATTAATTGACTAATTTACCACCCTCCAATATGGCGTGATGGAGTAGATCGGCAGCCACCCTTCTCACTGCAACAATTATTTGGGAATTGCGTTAACTTGTCTAGCTAGTTCAAAGCATTTCAATCTTAATGTACAACATGTGGACCACAATAGATGACTTCGAATGTGTCTAGCAATCTAGCCACATGTTCACGTTTGAGGCATCTAGGGTATTATACAATTTACAAGCCATCAATATATATATATATATCCGTCGATAAATATCCTAAATCTCCTTATATTTTCTTCAATTTTCAGTATCAACCTATATCATTTAGAATATTTATGCATATGAATATAAAGGAGGATTTTCTACTATATATTCATCGAAATTTTACCAACATCTCTCTGTGTAAGAGTGTTCAAGTGTACAAAATGGATAATCTAATATGCAACTCAAGAACAGGGAGATATAAAAGATATTCTAACATAAAAATGACATTTTCATAATTATATTCTAATAAACAAATTTATTTCTAAATTATCTATCATAGACAATCCAATGTCTTCTCATCATCCAGCTGAAAATATAACAAAATGTGTAACAATGATTAACTATCTTAAATTTTATTTATTTAAAGCCCATATTCAGAAACTTAAATAAAATCCAATTCTAAATAAAATTATACAAAGTCTATTCTCACAAATTCAAGGAACAAATATTGAAGGAAATTGCTTAAATATTAATAGTTGTGTATGGAAGGATATGTTTGGTTAAATTAGTTATTTTGATAGTTGTTAGCTGTATGAGTATTGTTTAACGTTTAATTATTTGAGTAATTTTTTATAAAATGTTAAAATTTAAATTTTATATGAGTTAACTTTTTATAAAATACTAAATTAATGTCTAAAAGTCGATTTAAACGCTATATTATCTAATACTGTAAAAAAATATTAAATCGTGCACAAGTTATAGGCGTATGATTAGAAATTGTATAATTCACTTTCTTTCCAGATCGTTCCATGCACCCCTACTACGTCCACATGCAGAGGCCCTTCGCGTTGATGGAAATATTAGGTGGCTAAAGCATCCACGTAGTATAAGTAATTGGTTGGTGGGTGATGTGATAATCGATATGATTACCAGAATAAGTATTAAAATATAATTTTTCTCGTTACGTCAAAATATATATATATATATATATATATATATATATATATATATATATATATATATATATATATAAAAGTTAACATATCCGAATCTATTTTCTTACGTATATTCTAAATAAATGAAATTAAATATTTTTATTGAAAACACAACTATATACATACACATGTTACATAGCCATGTCAATATATATATATATAAACTTAGTCTATACAAGTCTATCATCTCATTTATATTCCAAATAAATGAAATTAAATATTTTTATTGAAAATACAACTATATACATGTGCAGATTACACACACATGCACACTGTTGGTACTGTAAAAAAAATTAAATGCGAATTAACAATTTTAGCGTATCAAATATTAAAGTCTATAAATTATAAAAATGATTGTTTTACTTGAATTCTTAATTAAAGTATTGAGGATTTGGCTCCATGATATAACATTTCATTGACTGTTGAGAATAAATAAACATTGCAGAAAATAAAAAATTGCAGGAAGGATATATAAAAAAAAAAAAGAAAATATAATACCTGAAAAAATAAGGAAATGATTTATCTACACTCGGTGTATAGATCTACATATACAATAAACTAAATATAAACAACGTGAATTATTTTATTCAATTATTTTACTTTATTTATTTTTTTAGATTTTTAAGATTATTACCTTTCTTTTATTTTCTTCTCACTCTCTTTTTCTTATATAAGAAATTTTTAAGACTTTATTTTAGACAGAAAAGATAAGGTAATGAAAAATTAAAAAAAATATGAAAAGAATAAATGTTTAATAATTTTAATATTTCAGCAAAATAATTCAGTCAAATGCATTTCATTTCTATTTTTTTTAATAGTTCAGAAATTCAATTATAAATTTTTTCGTTCAAACACTATAGATATAATTAATCCTGTATATGTACACACATACCAATAATTAAAAACCTAAAATCTCTGTTAATAAGTCTTAAAATTAAGTAGGTTATATACAAATAATGATGCCTTGGGACTCAAGACTCAAAGATCCCAGATTTAATTCTCATGCATGTCAACGTTTAATTATAATTTGTATTTTTGCCCCTTTAGGTTGTATTGTCCTTAATAGGTTTTGTAATTATTGTAATAGATTTAATATTCACTGTAAATAGTAATTGATGAAAAAAAAAAAGAATATTACTATTATCTATCAATTCACGTTGTTTGAAATGGTTGGAACTCATTTTCCTTTAATAAAAGGTTCAAGTTTGAACTTTAGGTATAGAAATTATCCTATAAGGAGAATTACTCTTATATAAGTCATTTTCCTAATTAGTGTTTCTTAATTCTCTATGGTACTAAAATATAATATTTTAATTAATTCCCCATTTTTTAATCACTTTCAATTGCACAATAAAAAAAATATTTGATAAAAAGGAAAGTAGCATCTGCAATTAATCAATTAATATATGTATGACAATTTGAAATTTAACTCAAGTCTCCTGAAGCGTGGGTCCCATCACTTTTATTGTTTATTCATTTTTCTAGTTTAGATTTTAAGTTGGGTGCAATTATAATATAAGTTTATAGTGTTTTTCTATTTTAGGATAAAATCGTTACTAACACGTAAAGTTTATGGTATTTTAAATGAATTACTTCTACATGTAGTCATATATTAGTATAAATCAGGAAATTTATTTTTCAATCAAGAAATTTGACTTTTTTTAGAAATAAACTTAAAAATTCATAGAAATATATTGTACGTGCGTCTAATGCATAAATTTGACTCTAAACTTTTGTCGATTATCTGTGTAGTCTCTTGAACTTTGCAAGGGTCTAATTATAACCCTACACTTTCACATTTCATTAATAACTATATCTCTCGCAAAAATGAAATATTATTAAAATTTCATATCAACGACCCTACATTTTCACATTTCATTTTGGTCATGAGAATAGTTATTATTGAAATATGAAAATGCAGGGTCATAAAAGGTTCCTTGCAAAATTCAAGAGGCCATAAAAATAATCGCAAAAAATTATAAAATCAAATTTATGTATTAGGTCATTATTTACGAGAGTTGAAACTATCAGTTTGCTAAGTTTATGTTAAAAAGACATCCATCGCTTACCAATCAGACAGTTTGTCAAATTAAAGAGGAAAAAAAAGAAAGAAAGGTTGAATATCGTTACATAAGAAATATAAGTAGATTAAATTTATAACAAAAAAAGTAGATTAAGTTTGAATTTGTTAAAATTAATTTTCAAATAGAATTATTATATCAATATAATTCTTCAAATATATTACCATGAATTTTTAAAATTAAAAAATTATCCAATCAAATGTAGAAAATAAAGAAAAAATTAAAAAATTTCTCAAAAAAGAAAACGAAACTTCTAGAGTCCATCGATTCATCGCAAGTCGCCGAGAAAGATTGTTCTCTTACAAATAAAATACTGAATAAAGAGAAAGACCTAGAATTTTCTTCTTGTTTCAACTTTCATATATATAAACATAAATGAGGAGGTGAAAAACTAAAGATTTAATATTAATATCAAATTTAACTTTAAACTTATCTATTATTATAAATCTAATTCTTTTGATTACTAATAGTTACAGCGCTCAGTAATATAATATCTACTCTAACTTTTAGAATTTAAGATAGTATTTTATGAAACCTTATCTTTATTAACATTTAGCATTTTATAATTTCTTTATGACACCTATACTCATCGCTTGTCTTACTTTGTTCTTCGCTTTTATATATTTTTTGTCATTTTATAGTAAACAGCTAATCATCATAGTCAACACTTTTATTCTAAACTGCTATATAATGGATAATCAACACTTAATATTTAATAGCTAATCACTATTAAGGCAATATTTGGATTTATGATTCTTAAATATAGAGATAATCACTATTAACAATTAGATCCAACACATAAATATAGGAAATTTAATGGTGATGCACCATTTTATTTATTTATTAGTGAGGCATAACACATGACATCGACCAAAAACAAAAAGGCTAAAATAGGGAAACAAACATAAAAAATAATAAAATCTTAGTCCCACTCGTGCTTTTTTGGAATAAGAACAAGATCGTGCTTGTTATGGATAGTGGGACCACCAGCTTCTTCCATTGGAAAGTCCTCAAATTTCTTTCCATTAGGGAGCTCAAAATCAAACCCATATAAAAGATTAGCCAATGTGTATTTAACTGCTGTAGTACCCATGGCCAGACCAGGACAAGTTCTTCTTCCAGCTCCAAATGGGACCAACTCAAAGTAGGACCCTCTGTAATCAACATCACTGTTCTCAAATCTTTCTGGGTAAAATTCTTCAGGGTTCTCCCACTTAGATGGTTCTCTTCCAATTGCATAAGCATTGATGAATATTGTTGTGCCTGGTAAAATGTCATACCCACCAATTTTGCATTTTTTGGTGCAAAAATGGGGGATCAGAAGTGGGAGTGGTGGGTGTATTCTGAAGGTTTCTCTTATTATTAATTCCAAGTATTTGAATTTATCAACATCTCTTCCTTCTACTCTGTTTTTATTTGGTCCAACAATTCCTCTTATCTCTTCTTGTACTTTTTTCATTATTCTTGGATTCTTTAGTATCTCTGTGAATGCCCATGCGGTTGTCACAGAACCTGTATCAATGCCACCGACAAAGATATCCTGCCAAAAAATATAATATAGTTTTAGAAGATTAGCCTGGAGATCCACAAAAAAGAAAGAACATTATTTGAAAGAAAAATTGAATTTGATACCATGAGAATAGCCTTGAGATGGTCTTTAGTAAGTTGGAAAGAAGCACCTTGGTCTCTCATCAGCCCAACCAAGACATCAACAATATCTTCATGTTCAGGCTTAGGTCTATTTGGGTCCAGATGCCGCTCAAGAATTTTCCGAAAATACCCATCAAGGTTTTTGAAAGTTTGTTCTCTTTTAGCAAGAGCACCAGTCAAAGAATCAATGAATCTTCCAGCGCTAGGGAAAAAATCCTCCGCATGAAAACTGTTTAAAATATCCATAGCTTCACTAATCACCTTAACAAAACCTTGTTGGAACTCCACTTGTCCATAGCTCCTTCCGAAAGCAACAGTACCCATAATACCATCAATCACGTTATATATTAGCTCTGTAAGATTAACTGGATTAGGGTATGCATTTGTTAAAATATTGTTTAACTTGTCAATCTGCTCTTCTCTTGCATACCAGAACATATGCACTCTTTTCATACTCAAAAGCTCAAAAATAAACAACTTTCTCATTTCTCTCCAGTAATCAGAATATGGAGAAAATGCAACATCCAAGAAATTATATGACAGTCTACGAGGCCCGACCGATGAAGGGCGACTGCAAGTTTCAAGATCATGGTCTTTCATGGCTTCTCTTGAAGCCTCTGCACCAGAGATAACAACACCAGGTGATCTCCCTAATTGAACTCGCATGACAGGGCCATATATTTGTGACATTTTCCAAAAATCGTAGTACGGCCTGTCGCCTAACTGGTGAAAATTGCCAATAATGGGGAGTCGTCTTGGACCTGGTGGTAGTTTAGGACCTTCAGTTCTCTTCTTGCTTTTGAAGAGAAAGAGGGTGAAAATTGGAAGAAGAAAAACTGCAAGAATTGGAAGCCATTGTCGGTTGAGAGAAATTAGATTTGATATAGACATTTCCTGTTGTTGTTTATCTTTTTGGCGTGGTTTTGATTTGAAAGTGGAGAAGATGAGTGAACCCTTTAAATAGTGCAGCAATGTAGTGAACCAGAGACTTGATATTTCTTTGAGGAAATATAATAAATATATTCATTATAGCACACATTCTTTTCATTATTTAATATTTGCAGTTGTATGGCTTACCTTGTTGCACGTGTGATTTTTAGTCGTTTTAATAGCCATCACCGCGGTTTAATTCAAATCAAAACCGAACAGTAATCGAGTTAAAATTGCCGTCATACTGCAATCAATGTCATCCAATTTCAAACTATAATCAAAATTGCATTTTCATTATTTGGTTTCAGTTCTTCATTTTCTAAAATTAGAATGCACGATTCTAATTTGAAACCATGAAAAAATAAATTTACAACAAACTCGTAATATTTTTTTTATAATTTTTTAAATTAAATTTTAAAACTTTAATTATTAATTTGGTTTAGTTTGTCCAATAGTACTATTTTATTATTATTATTATTATTATTATTATTATTATTATTTATTCAAAATACAAAACTAAAAAAAAATAAGTTTGAAAATGATGATCTAATTTCGGTTTTAAATCGAAATGAAATCGAAATCGGTGATTTCAAAACTATCTTAAAGTTTGCCTTTAAAACTGAAACCGATGGCTCCGAAACTATGATCATAACTACCTCTCTCACTCTTCTCACAATAAGACTAGACCTCTAATTCCTCATACTAGTGAAAAAACCAACCATACCACATCTAGTTGGCATAAAATCTTATATGTTATTATTTGGTTGAAAATAATTACATAGTTTTGAATGTTATCTTTAAAATAAAATTGAATAATTTAAATTCCATCATTTATATAAAAGTATGGAATTAATAAAGTTCCCAATTCTGAGCTGAGATTTCTCTCTCAAAACGACGAAATTGAAGTTATGATGAAATCCATCAATTTTATGAATTAATTATTCTCAACCAAATAAAAAAATCTAAGGAATCCACATAAATGTTTAAATGTGTGTTTGGAATGGTAGAAAATACCCGAGAAAGGAAAATAATTGAGTAAAATAAATGAGGAAAGTTATTTTCCTCTGTTTGGATGATGTTAAGAAAATTGCAGAGGAAGGAGAATTTGTGGGAGATTTTCAATGTTCGCACAAAATTACAAAAAAAAAAAAAAAAAAAAATTATTTTCCTATCTCCAACAATTAACTCCTCTCTCTTGTTTCCATGTCGCTGCCATTCTCCACAAATAGCAAATATAGAAGATGGAAATTGGAAAGAACCAAAATTTTATTGTTCATGCTTTATATTAAAAGAATAAATATCAATTTTTTAGATGGTGATTGATGGTATTTAATTAAATTAAATAGTAATTAATTAAATATATTATTTTTATTTATCAAGTAAACTTGTAACATTATATACAATGTTAAGGTTAAAACTGTAATTATGCAATAGTAATATTTTCTTTCCTCTATTTATTTTCCTTTCAATCTAAACATAAAGTGGAAAATATCCAAGGAAAGAAAATAAAACAATCTTCTCTTATTTTCCTTTGTTATTTTCCTTTCTTTCTTATTTTCTGTTCTCTCTTTTCCAAATAGCATGTAAATTTTACGACTTCTTATTTTATTCTTACTCTAATATCAAAATATTAAACCTTAGTCAAATATCAGACTTCAAATTCTCTATTAAATTATTATTTTTTGTATAAAATGGATAATTTGATTTATAAGAAAGGGTAAAATTTTAATTTTTTTACTTCTTTTTTACTATATTTTATTAATGAAATATGAGATATCTCAGCTTTTTCTTAAAAAAAATAAAATCTTAGCTAATGGCAAGGAAACAAACTGAGTTTACTAACTGAGCTCAACACTTAAGATTAATGAAATATCTGTTTCATGCATAGAAGATTATTAAAACTTGAAGAAATCATTAATCATTCGTTTATAGTATGATCTCAAGTGTTAAATTTTGGTTAATAAACATAAATAAGATTTGTTTTGATTAATCTGTTTATATTTCTTTAAGGATATAAAGAGTGAAAAATTTTTCGAATTCAAATGTATTTCATTATAAAAAGTTTTACTAATTTGATAAAGAAAAATGTTATGTCTACTTTATAACTAACAATGAAAAGAGAATGAAACTCTCATTACAAATTAATTTAAGTGTCCATAAGATGACCAATTATATTCTTTATCTTAATGACTTTTAGCAAGGTTTCTTACTTCTCCAATTTATAGTTGGTGACTAGATGAGATAAATGTGGTTGAATTCTTTCAAATTTGTGTAACATACGGATGGTCAGATAAAGCACTCCAATGTAAAGTCCAGCGATCAACCAATGCTAAAAATTTAGTACTAACAAATTAATTGACTAATTTACCACTCTCCAATATGGCGTGATGGAGTAGATCGGCAGCCACCCTTCTCACTGCAACAATTATTTGGGAATTGCGTTAACTTGTCTAGCTAGTTCAAAGCATTTCAATCTTAATGTACAACATGTGGACTACAATAGATGACTTCGAATGTGTCTAGCAATCTAGTCACATGTTCACGTTTGAGGCATCTAGCGTATTATACAACTTACAAGCCATCAATATATATATATATATATATATATATATATATATAGATCCATCAAAATAAATATTCTAAATCTCTTTATATTTTCTTAAATTTTCAGTATTAACCTATATCATTTAGAATATTTATGCATATAAATATAAAGGCAGATTTTCTACTATATATTCATCGAAATTTTAGCAACATCTCTCTGTGTAAGAGTGTTCAAGTGTAAAAAATGGATAATCTAATATGCAACTCAAGAATAAGGAGATATAAAAGATATTCTAACATAAAAATGACATTTTCATAATTATATTCTAATAAACAAATTTATTTCTAGATTATCTATCATAAACAATCCAATGTCTTCTCATCATCCTGCTGAGAAAAATACAAAATGTATAACAATGATTAACTATCTTAAATTTTATTTGTTTAAAAACCATACTCAGAAATTTAAATAAAATCCAATTCTAAATAAAATTATACAAAGTCTATTCTCACAAATTCAAGAAACAAATATTGAAGGAAATTGCTTAAATATTAATAGTTGTGTATGGAAGGATATGTTTGGTTAAATTAGTTATTTTGATAGTTGTTAGCTGTACGAGTACTGTTTAACGTTTAATTATTTGAGTAATTTTTTATAAAATGCTAAAATTTAAATTTTATATGAGTTAACTTTTTATAAAACACTAAATTAATGTCTAAAAGTCGATTTAAACCTATATTATCTAATACTGTAAAAAAATATTAAATCGTGCACAAGTTATAGGCGTATGATTAGAAATTGTATAATTCACTTTCTTGCTAGATCGTTCCATGCACCCCTACTACGTCCACATGCAGAGGCCCTTCGCGTTGATGGAAATATTAGGTGGCTAAAGCATCCACGTAGTATAAGTAATTGGTAGGTGGGTGATGTGATAATGATATTGTTACCAGAATAAGCATTAAAATATAATTTTTCTCATTACATATATATATATATATATAAATTTAAGGTATCCGAATCTATCACCTCACTTATATTCTAAATAAATGAAATTAAATATCTTTATTGAAAACACAACTATATACATATACGTGTTACATGACCATATCAATATATATATATATATATATATATATATATATATATATATATATAAGCCTATCCGAGTCTATCACCTCACTTATATTTCAAATAAATGAAATTAAATATTTTTATTGAAAACACAACTATATACATACACAGGTTATACAGGCATGCACGCTGTTGATACTGTAAAAAAAATTAAACGCGAATTAACAATTTTAGCGTATCAAATATTAAAGTCTATAAATTATAAAAATGATTGTTTTACTTGAATTCTTAATTAAAGTATTGAGGATTTGGCTCTATGATAAACATTTTATTGACTGTTGAGAATAAATAAACATTTTATCTTAACTATGTTACCCAGATGAGAAAATTGTCCATTTTTTAAAAGGATCAACTCATAAATATAATCTACAGTCTTAATATTGGAACACATGCCATCGAATAGGTTGTCTAACTGAAACGAATATGAAATATCATGAAAAGGTGGGGCCTATCCTAATGCTGAA
This sequence comes from Jatropha curcas, assembly GCF_041381405.1. Classification (NCBI taxonomy): domain Eukaryota; kingdom Viridiplantae; phylum Streptophyta; class Magnoliopsida; order Malpighiales; family Euphorbiaceae; genus Jatropha; species Jatropha curcas. The sequence continues at coordinate 27,492,467 of NC_143153.1, forward strand.
TTCAATTAATCGTATCTGTAGCCACTTGTCAAGCCACATTTCCAACGCTTTTCTTGTTGTAAGCGTTGCAGTTCGAATATCTGTCGATACGTTTTTGAATACTATCTCATCTCTCTTACGCAATAATTATTATATTCAAAATTTCACATTTTTTAAAAAAATTATTAAATTTATTTAAATTATAATAAATTATTAAATAAATGGACTATATCATTTTTATTTAATACTAATTTTCTAAGAAAATTATTAAATTGAAGTAATAATTATTGGTCATGAACAAAAGGATAAATATGAAAAAAAATATTTATTACTCCTTGAAATTACAAATTTGACAAATATTTTAGACCGGAGATAGTAGCTTTTAGCGTTTTGACTGATCAAAATACTAAATCGGTATCCGATAACATAGCATTTCAATTAGTTTTTATAGATTAATATAACATTTTATAAAAAGTTAACTTATATAATATTTAACTTTTAACATTTTATAAAGAGCTGTTCAAAGAGCTAATAGCTATCAAAATAGCTAATTTTACCGAACAGATCTTTAGACGAGTGTGAAATGAAAAATTTTGCGCACTTCTAAATTTTTTAGTGCTTAACAGTGAATTTAATAATTAATATCGAATGTTTATTTTATATTATATAAAATTTGGCACTCAAATTTAGAATTTAGTTTTTAAAATTTAATATATGAAAAGAAGTAGAAAAAAAAAATACTACTGATAATAATGTTAATAATAACAATTTTTTTGTTTGTATAGTTTGTTCTCTTGGATGTTGACAATGACTGTATAATGGAATGGTGAGTTGCCGTACTTGACGGCGGCGAACTGGTTATGAATAAGCCACGCGGTGGTGAAAGAAACAATAAACACTAAAATGATGTTGAGCTTGGGTGCCACGTTACGGTTTTCAGAACCGAAACTGATGAGAATTAGAATCGGTTTGAATCGAAATTAGAACCGGTGATCTACGGTTTGATTTTAGTTCCATCATTTTTGAAATTATGAATCGGTGATTCCAAGAACATGTCAAAACCGACGGTTTTTCAACCGGTTAGAACCGACCGTTGAAATCAGCGATTTCATCAGTTTTTTTTTTTTTTCAAATAGTTTTGTGAAATCTCCAAATTACCTCTCCTAACAACTATAAACGGCTACATAAGAGCTAGTTTTAAGGCTATTGTGGAAAAATAATTTTTTGGATTTATTATAAATACCTTTTTCCATTTATAATCCCTCAAACAAAATTATCTCTACTCTCTCTACTCTATATTATTCTCTACTCTATAATCTCTCCAATTTTCATTTATAAATTATTGTCCAAAATATTGCAAAATAATTTTTTCAAAGTCCAATCTTCTATTATTTGTCTAAATTATTGTCAATTAATTTCTTCAAATTATCTAACTTTTTAAACAAAAAATAAATTAAGTTGAAGACTTTTTTTTTTTAAATAACATACGTTCAAGCCATTTTTTTAAAAATTAAATTAAGTTCAAGCATTTTTTAATTTTTAAGGGTATTTTTTTAGAAATTATTTCACAAATTTTTAAAATTTAAAATTTGAAAAAAAATGTTCTCTAATTTTTTATTTTACAATTATGCGATTCCTTGGAAAACCGGTCGGAACCGTCGGTTTTAGAACCATTAAGGAACCAAGAGCAAAACTATAACCGTTCGATTTTAAATCGTAACTGGAACCGTCAATTTCTAGTTTGATTTCGAAACCGAAACCGGCGATTCCGGAACCGTGGCCACCCCTAGTTGATCAATATTTTTTTAAAATAATTTTTAGTGTTTTAATCAAGTTAAAATTTTATTTTTATTAATATATAGTATTCGTAATAATTTTAGAGGTTGAGGCAACTTTTTATCAAATGTTAGATACTCTAACGTTTAGCATTTTACAGAGATTATTTAATTTTTTTTTTGACAATCATATTTATTATTTTTTCTCTGAATACAGCTAATTAAACAATTATTTTTTACTTTTAATTTAAAACACTGTATAAATAATCTATCATCTAAAAGCTAACGGTGAACAGCTACAACAACATGTTCTCTCTTTTCATGAGAGTTAGGGTTGCTTCTGCATGGCGGCTAGGGTTTCGTTTGCGCAACGATGATGTTCTCTTTCTATAGGGGAGTAAAGTTCTTGTGTCTTTGTTTTAATCCCTTTATATTTGCTTTGTTTGTTTTTCTGCTTCTCATTTTTTTTCTTTTGGACTCTTGTTTTTGTTTGTTTATTTCTTTTTAGGGTTTTCTTAGTGTTGTCTTTCTGTCCTGTTTGTCTACTCTTTTCATCTGTTTATTTTTTCATTCGCTAATATGTTTCCCCCTTTCCTATACATCATGGTTCTGTAGTGCTAGCGACTGAGATGGAGAATCAAAATACTGTCCCATTACCTAAGCATAAGGAAATGAGAGTGTACACATCAGCGGAGGCAGAAGAATTAGAAGCGAATGTGGTTGAGAATTGTATGAATGAGGGGATGGCCAAAATTCTTAACAGGAAGATAAGCCCTTTTATGGGATGGGATTCTGATAGTAACATGGCTTGAGGCAAATTTATCATATTTCGTGCATTACTTGACTTGGAAAAACCCCTTGCTAGAGGCTCAATGGTTAAGCTGCCTTTTGGAAAATCTATCTGGATCCCTTTTCGGTATGAGGTATTGCCCAATTTCTACTTTTTTTTTTTTTTTGAAATGTATAAGACTTCAGATTTTGGTTCAGATGTTGGATTCTTTCATTCCAGATATTGTAACATCCCTTCCCAGTCCACCCGTTAACCCGAATGAACCGAGCCGAGACGTTACAATCTGGTTGAACTTATATCCTGTCATGCTGATATCACCCTGTATGCGAGATATGAATATAAAACACTCCCAATTAAAATATCAGACTTCCAATATCTCCAACTAATCATCATAACATAACAACACTTTATATAGATAGTCATAACTGTATAAATCCTCAATAGCATTTAATATCCAGCAATTAATGGCATTCATGATCTATCTCAAGTCTTCATGACCTAATCATACCAACTATAGTAAAATATTTCATATTCAATCATTTCCTCCAACTACTTACACCAAAATAATTACATGCTTCAATTATATTTCCAATTACAGAAGCTCTAACAAATGGAAAAATTATACATGCCATAAATCTTAATACATGCCATAATTCTTAATATTACAACTCTCAATCTACTATGACCAAGTTAGTCACTTCTGCTTTGAACGTACTCCTCAAGTCTTCAAGTACCAACCACGATCTTCAACCTACGCGTGATAAAAATCGACGCGCTGAGTATAAAACTCAGTGGTTCTCATAATTCACATACTAAACAAAGTGCGATGGCAACTAACTTAAAATACAAGTTTCATAAAGCATTGATACTCCTATAATTAGTAAATTTCAACATGAATGTCTCTTTATAGCAACGAATAAACTTCTAATTCATAAACATCAATAATTGAGTTCTAATTTTCTCATAACTCCTTTACATGAACCTTAAATCACACATTATGATTCTATCATGATCTTACCTGCTGTTCATTGTGTTGTATGAATGAAATCAATAAACATGTAAGAATACATAACAGTATATGTTCATTGTCTTACTTGCTATTCATTATGCTGTATGACTTATGCACTTTTAGTCACATCATATAAGTTATGATTAATAACATCTCATGACTGTATGGCTCCTTAAAGATTCAATAAATAAACTTGTAAGCATATATAGCATTATACTTTCATGATCTTACCTGATGTTCTTTATACTGTATGAATTCTGCAACTTTGATTAAACTCAGTGAATATCACAATGAATAAAGAAACATATAAGCACATACATATATAGAAATAAACATGTACTCACATATGGAATGTAAGCACACAAATCATGATACTTTCATTTTACCTTGATAATCTTTCTTGCTGTTTAGTATACTGTATGATTCATGCAATGTTATGTCAAGATATCTGTATGGCTCCATAAGGTTATAGTGAAACCGAAGTGATAAGAAAAACTGTATGAAACTGGATAAAACTGTATGCTTGGCTGCTATGGCCTGTATAATCATATCCACTCAACGGCCTGTAGCCGGAGTACCAAACTGTATGGGGCGCAGATCTGCTATTCTATGTCGCGACACAGCCTTATCTACATGGTTTCTACCTAACCTCAATGGAGCATATGAATGGAATGCCAATAGATAAACAAAAGCAAAGTAACTGTGTCATAATTTGCATGCTTGTGTCATGTTATTTTCACATATTTGTGTCATGTTATTTTCACACCATTTGCATGCTTGCATTTTGTGTTTATACATGTGTTCATGTTGTCTTTTTGCTTTAAAATGGTTGAAGACATATAAGTTGAGAAAAGGAAATACAATTGCATAGAATTCATAATTTCATACACCATTTCACATCATTTCATAATTGCATAGAATACAATTACAAGTTGTGCTTACCTCATTTCACATCATTTACATGCTTGCATGTTGTTTTGATACATGATTTAATGTTGTATTTTTGTTGTAAAATGATTGGAGGTATACAAAGTGAGCAAAGGAATCCAATTGCATAGAAAAAGAAGTCCAAAAGTGCATGAAAACACAAGTCGCGAGCGCGCCTTGCAAGGTCGCGAGCGCGTAATGCACATCTGAAGGTCAGTGAGTTTCCAGGTGAAAGTCGCGAGCGCGTAAATGCAAGTCGCGAGCGCGTATGTGTTATCGGCACAAGTCGCGAGTGTGTAAATGCAAGTCGCGAGTGCGTACAGTGCAAAATGAGAGACAGTGAGTTCCCAGGCCACATTCGCGAGCGCGCGATGAAGGTCGCGAGTGCTTACAGGCCAAGGGCCAAGTCGCGAGCGCGCACTTGCAAGTCGCGAGCGCGAGAAGTGCCAAATGAGAGGCAGTGAGGTTGCGAGCACAAGTCGCGAGCGCGTAAATGCAAGTCGCGAGCGCGTACAGTACAAAATGAGAGTCAGTCGCAAGCTCTTCATGCAATTCGCGCGCGCGTCGCGTTTTCCAGCCTGCACTGTCTGTACTCTTTTGGTCATATCTCTCAATATACAACTCCGATTTGAATGATTCAAAAACCCATGTAAAGCTAACACATAGAGGAAAAAATAACTCTTCTATGACACTTCCTAATTCCATCATTTAATGGGGTCAAAAGCAAGATGAAGTTACTGGTCAAATTTCCAGCAAGCCCTGTTTCAACATAAACTCAATATTTACTTCATTTATTCACTTCCTCCCCTGTTTTCTCACCATTACCAGTCCTCCCACTCAACATGAAGCAATATTATCTCATTAATAACACACCACACAATTTCTCATGCAAAGAAAATGGTAAATATAAAGAGATATCACACCTTCACTTAACAAGCTTGGAATTTTCTTCTTAGCTTCCTTTTTCTTCTACCTTGAGCTCACCTCTCCTATACATGAGAATTCTTATGAATCATCTAAAAATATCACCAAATGATTCAAGTATGAAATTCAAGAAGGTTTACTTACTTGGATAGAATAGAAGTTGAATTAATGTTTAACTCCCATTAAAATCTTCACCACCATTAAACGTGATGGAGAAAGGAAAGTTTAAGAGGAAAGTAGAGGAAGAAGATGAAGATAAGGATGAAGAAATGAAAATGAAATGGAATCCACGAGTAGTCTCTAGAATGTCATTGGTTTTTATATGAAAATTACCAAATGGTACCTCAAGTGTCAAAATGTGTTAGGAATCAGGCTCTGATACCACTTGTTAGGATATCGACTCTGATACCAGTTGTTGGGCATCAGCTCTGATACCACTCGTTGGGCCCTTTTAACCAATTAAGAGAAAATAATTACGGCAGCGGAATAATAGAAATGGGACACACAGAAATTTACGTGGTTCACCCTCAACTCTTTTAGGGCTACGTCCACGGGACAAACTCCGAATATTTCTTCCACTATTAAAACAATAGTAGGTACAAAGAGAGTAATACAAAAATAGTGGCACACAAGTGTTTCCCAAAAACACCCCAAAATAATCTTCACTATTTTTCTCTCCCTCGTTTTAGGAACCCATCCTAAAACGGTAACACTCTCTCGCTACATTTTCTCTCTCGTTTCTGGTGTGTGTTGTGCGTTCTGCCTCTGCCTCTATTTATAGGCAGGTTAACGCGTAGGAATGCCGTGTACAACTCTTTCAAGTTGCACCGCCCATGTGCTATCACTGTTGAACTGGCTGCTCCTATTTTTTTTTTCTTACTTTCACACATGTGGGTTCCATTTAAGTGGGCACACCACAACAATTCTCCCCCTGCACACTTAAGTGGGAACATTAGCCATATTCTCCATCATCCATGCAACTATCCGACAGTATTCAAACTTTTCCTTTGAAAGAATCTTCGTCAACATGACTGATCCATTTTCTCCTGTATGGATCTTCTCAAGCTGTAACAGCTTCATCTCTAACACATCCCTGATCTAGTGATAGAATGGAAGGAGGAATTCTTTCCAAGGTGAATTGAGCTTTGACTGTCACGACACGGCTCCCCCTGCAGCTATAATCTATTAGATCTGCCCACCATCTTGTACCGCCGCTACAACTTTGCGGGACACGCCGCCCGAACTCCTTTTGTCGGGAAGACTTTCGACACAAGGCACAACCTACAGATCTTTTTCCATTTCTTCCTTCTCTCCATTCGTAGAAGGGCACTGTTTAGAACTCAATTTAAAGTGATTAGTAAGAGGACAACTAACCGCTTTAGCATTCTCCATTCTAAACCTTTGAAGTACTTTCTCAACGTACTTCTCCTGTGACAACCATAATTTCTTGGCTCTTCAATCTTCATGCCAAGAATTTGCTTTGCTGGTCCTAAGTCTTTCATGAAAAAGACTTACTTAGCTGTATCTTCAAGCTAGAATTCTGACCAACAGTCACCATATCAACCACATAGAGCAAAAATAATGTAGTCATCATCAGAGAATATAAACACAGTGATCTGAAGTAGTCTTTCTGTAGCCTTGCTCCCCCATAACAGACTCAAACTTCTTGTACCACTGTCTCAGTGCCTGCTTCAAGCCATACAGACTTTTCTTCAGTTTGCAAACACAATCCTCTTTTTCTACGAAATCCTCTGGCAGCTCCATGTATATTTCTTCTTCCAAATCTCCATTTAGGAAGGTAGTCTTTCCATCCATTTGCTCGATTTCCAGATCAAAACTGGCGGCCGTTCCGAGCATTGTCCGAATGGATGTCATTTTCACAACCAGTCTAGCTTTGACTCGTGGTTGGGAGCTGTGTTCTTCCTGCTTGATCCTGAACACCCACTTATTCTTCAAAGCTTTCTTGCCTTTGGGCAACATCACCAGCTCAAATGTTTCATCCTCATGCAAGGACTTCATTTCATCTTGCATGGCTTTAATCCAGTTCCTCTTGTGTTCATTTTCTATAGCTTCTTCAAAGCTTTCAGGTTCTCCCCCGTCAGTCGTCAGTACATACTCATTGACTGGATATCTAGTAGATGGTTGTCAGACTCTACTAGATCTTCTTAATGTTTGAGAAACTTTCGGTGCTGGTGGTTGAACATGAACACCATAATCTTCATCTGGTTCATTCTGATTAGGAACTTCTGAATTTTCTAACTCCGGCACTTGTTCTTGTAGAATATTTTCCTCATCTCCAATTTGTATGCGGTCTATTGGAGGGACTCTCTGTATGTCTGTTGAGTCTTCATCAGATCTATTGGCACTCTGCTTCAATATCTTCAATAGTCTGATCTTCAACAAATACAGCATCACGATTTCTTATAATCGTCTTCTGGATTAGGTCATAAAACCTATAGCCACATTGGTCTTGGCCATAGCCAATGAATACACACCGTCTAGTCTTGACATCACGAAGGCTTTACAACCAAACACCCGCAAATGATCATAGGAAACATCCTTTCCTGATCATACTCTCTCTGGAGTATCATACTGTAGAGGGAAACAGAGTGAACGGCGAACTACTGTGAGTAACGCTTCACCCCAAAATCTTTTAGACAACTTTGCATGTGAGAGTAAACATCTGACTCTCTCCATCAAAGTTCTGTTCATCCTCTCAGCAAAACTGTTCAGTTGCGGTGTCTTGGGAGATATCGTTTGATGTCGAATGCCATGCTCTTTACAGAAAGCATCAAATGGCCCAGTGTATTCTCCACCATTATTTGTCCTGATACACTTCAGCTTCTTACCTGTCTGTCTCTGAACCAGGTTTAGAAGGCTTCAATGTGTATACCCAAGTCTTCCTAGAATGGTCATCGATAAATATCACAAAATATCGATTTCTACCATATGACAACGTCAATGGTCCACACAAATCTGAATGAATCAGATCTAATACATTCTTCATTCTTAGAAGGAGGGGTAATCTTTGAAAGCTACTCTGTTTTGCTTTCCCGCCATACAATCAGGACACTTGTCTAGGTAAACTTCATCCAATCCAGGTAGTACGTTCTTTCTTGCCAAAGTTTTCTCACTCATATGACATAGTCGTTTATGCCACAATTCAACTGTACTGTCATTCTCCGCTACACTCAAAGTGTCTTGGGAGAGTTTCGCATGCATCACGTACAGCTTTCGGTCTTTAGCTATCACAAATGAACCTTTTGTGAGCTTTCACTGACCATTTCTGAAGGTGCTATAGAAACCTTCATCATCAAATCTACCAACCGAGATTTGGATGCATGCTCTAAAGCCCATTTCTCATCAGTCTTCTCTTCCGGTTTAGTTCAACTAAACACAAGCAAATGCATTTTGATTACCATAAGGAGATCTCTCATTTCTCCATATATGGTAATTCCCGCCAGTTAGACTGATCATTTTGCTTGTCCATTTTGACTTGTGCAGAAAACCATCACCAACATAAATCGTATACGTGAACAGTAATATACGTGAATAGTGACCATGAATAGTAACAGTATACTCGAATAGTAACTGTATACCTGCATAGTAACTGTACACCTGCATAGTAACTGTACACATGAATAGTACTATACTTAAATAGTGTTGGGCTTAACAGTGACGGACTCAGCAACAGTAACGCCAATAGTAACTATTCACCATCAACCACGAGTTACTATTTTACTATTCATCACTAAGTCGATTCTGCAACGTCTTTCCGAGCGGACAACACCAATGGACTCGTCGTAATTTTCTCTTCATCGTGGTATATTTATTTTCAAAATATATCCACGGATCCGGTACCGCTATCTGACCGGCTGGACCTGCTAAAACCTTCGGCTCTAATACCAGTTGTTAGGAACCAGGCTCTGATACCACTTGTTAGGATCTCGACTCTGATACCAGTTGTTGGGCATCAGCTCTGATACCACTCGTTGGGCCCTTTTAACCAATTAAGAGAAAATAATTACGGCAGCGGAATAATAGAAATGAGACACACAGAAATTTACGTGGTTCACCCTCAACTCTTTTAGGGCTATGTCCACGGGACAAACTCCGAATATTTCTTCCACTATTAAAACAATAGTAGGTACAAAGAGAGTAATACAAAAATAGTGGCACACAAGTGTTTCCCAAAAACACCCCAAAATAATCTTCACTATTTTTCTCTCCCTCGTTTTAGGAACCCATCCTAAAACGGTAACACTCTCTCGCTACATTTTCTCTCTCGTTTCTGGTGTGTGTTGTGCGTTCTGCCTCTGCCTCTATTTATAGGCAGGTTAACGCGTAGGAATGCCGTGTACAACTCTTTCAAGTTGCACCGCCCATGTGCTATCACTGTTGAACTGGCTGCTCCTATTTTTTTTTTTTCTTACTTTCACACATGTGGGTTCCATTTAAGTGGGCACACCACAACAAAATGGTACAACTTAATACCTCAACTTTATACTTTAGTGAAATCAAGTTCTAATCTTTATACTTTGATCTTTTTGTTTCCTTCAAGTAAGTCCACTTCTTTTCCTTATTTCAATTACATCCCATTCTAGCCCACTCTAGAATCTAATGGATCGAACCAGGTTTTGGATCAGCCCGACTCGACTCTAAGCAACGACTCGATTCAATAGAAAAATGGGACGTTACAGATATTATAAAGGATTCTTTTTTAACTGATTTATCATTCATCACTCCTCGTATAACTGATATTTATGTCTGTTAAAATGTTATTAGTAAATATTAAAAAAAAGACATACGAAAAACGTTTTTTTTTAACTAATCAACTTCGTTTTCAGATATTTTATTATTAACTTTAATAAAATAATAATAATAATAATCATGCTTTGTGGTGGTGGTTTTTTGAGAGATCATTTGGGTAATTTGCGCGTCAAATACTATGTGCCAGGACCCAAAGACATTGTTGGTATAAGATTTATCTAACTCATCTATATATTAAATTAATTCATGAAGAATTTTTTTAAAAAAATAATACTATTTCAGTATTTTGAATAATTAAAAATACTTTCTATCTTAATGAAAAAATTGGTTTTGATATCTATATACGGATATAGGATATAGGATATAGAATATAGAATATAGAATAAATCTTTCTCAATATTATCATCCACTTATAATGTTAGATTCTAGTAAGATGCAACTGAATTTTTTTTTTTTTAAATAAAAGTTGTTTAGATTAGGTCTATGACCCTATTTATGAATTAAATCAATTAAAAAATAAATTTTTAAAAAATTATTTCTATTTCTATTTTATTTCTTCCTAGTGAATAGTCAAAAAAATACACTCATTAACTACATGCTCGGGAGAATTTTATTACCTACTGATGATTTTAGTGCAAGTTAATAACATCTTCAGGAGAGTTAATTTAATTAGCAAGATCAACCGTTCAAAATTTGGAGCCGCTACGATTGATAGAGCTTTGCTTGCACGAGCTCTTTAAAAGTCCAAAATATACAAGATCCTATTCTACCCATGCCCACTGATATTTCTTATACACTTCCAGATACTCCAAACAATGTATCCTTTCAGTTTATTAATTTAATTTTATTAATTTTGACACTTCTAAAACATTTAAAAATTTTATAAAACTTTTATATAAATTTATTAATAAAAAATTTTGGATTGTGGTATTAAATATAAATTAAATAATTATCTGCAGTTCAAATAAAAAAAAAATTAAAGGATATGTAAAAGAAGGAGAGAAAATACGCAAATCATTATTTACAATTTGTAAGTTTATTGGATATATATTTATTATTGTCAAATTTAAGAATAATAATTTGAAATTCAAGAACTCACATGATTTTAATTATAAAAATTTTGGGCTTCTATCAAGTAAAAGCCTACAATATTATATTAAGCGAACTAAAATATGGGGTGTTCTATAATTGGATTTGATTCTTTTGAAAATATTGAAACTTTTGAGGGCAATTTATATAAATAACCCCTAGATGAAGGCCATAATTTTTAACAAAGACATTGATATTAAAGAATTAACTAATCATGTTGGAGCCAAGTTACTGTTGTTTAGTTTATATTTATGTGCAATTGTGATTGATTATTTTTTTATTTAAATTTTAACAAATTATATCTTTCTTATTTATTAAGAAGCTCAACAGTTTTTAATTATTACTCGTTAGATTTACTTAATGGGCCGCAGATATGCGTGTTAGCTTTTAGTTTGATCATTTTACATTATAAAATAAATTATTTACAATAAACATCAAATCAAGATTTAACTCACTAATAATAAACCCATATAAATACCCATCGAAAGCTACGTGCATGTTATCCAGCAAAAGCAAGTCTCTTCTCTTTCCTCTTTCACACGCTCATTCGCCGTAGCTCTGGACTTGAAATCCTTTAGGGAAAAACCAATATGGCCACGAATGTCTCCTCCACAGCTTTCCTTACCCCAGCCGCCGCAGCCACCTCAACCTCCACTACCAACACCATCAAAGCTCTACTCGTCACCCTATTTATCTCCATTGTTAGTACAGTTATAAAACTTCAAAGGAGAGCTGCTCTCAAAAAAACCACCAAAATTCTCCCACTACCTCCCGGCCCAAAACCCTGGCCATTCGTCGGAAACATACCGGAAATGATCCGGTATAGACCGACTTTCCGGTGGGTTGATCAACTCATGAAAGAAATGAATACCGATATTTGTCTTATTCGTTTCTGGAAAACTAATGTTATTTCTGTCAATTGTCCGATTATTGCACGTGAACTGCTCAAGAAAAACGACGCCATTTTCTCCAACAGGCCAATGATTCTTTCTGCTAAAGAAATGAGTAGTGGTTATCAAACTACTATTGTTGTCCCTAACAATGATCAGTGGAAGAAAATGAGAAAAATATTAACTTCAGAAATTATTTCACCTGCTAAACATAAGTGGCTGCACGACAAAAGAACAGAAGAAGCTGATAATCTTGTATTTTATATCCATAACCAGTACAAGGCCAACAATAATGTCAATCTGCGACTTGCTGCAAGGCATTATTGTGGAAATGTGATAAGAAAAATGATGTTCAGTAAAAGATACTTTGGTGAAGCAACGCCAGATGGCGCACCGGGACGCGTGGAGATAGAACACGTGGACTCAGTTTTTGCTGTTTTGAAATACTTATACTCATTTTGTATTTCTGATTTCATGCCTTTCTTGCTAGGGCTTGATCTTGATGGACAGGAAAAATTTGTTCTTGAAGCTAATAAGACTTTAAGGGCTTTTCATAATCCTATTATAGATGAAAGGATTGAACTGTGGAGGAGTGGTCAAAGGAAGGAAATGAAAGATTTGCTTGATGTTTTTATTACTCTTCAGGATTCTGATGGAAAGCCATTGCTGACACCTGACGAGATCAAGAGTCAAGTCGCTGTAAGACCTTAAAACCTATATATTTACAAGCTTAAATATTTTCCTGATTCAAGATATTTTGATTTTTCCATTTGTTGCTTTTTCCTCATTCAAGAATTTTAATATAAAATAAGATGAAACGAAAAGACCCTCGATAGAACATAAATCTTACAAATTCAAGAAATAATAAATATGATATTTTTGTTTGAAAAAAATAAATACATGTGCAGATCCTTACAAAATCCTGTATTACAAAAATTTTGCAGGAAGTTATGATAGCGACAATAGATAACCCTTCAAACGCAGTGGAATGGGCCATGGGAGAAATGCTAAACCAACCAGAAATTCTCAAGAAAGCAACAGAAGAAATAGACAGGGTGGTCGGAAAAGACAGACTTGTCCAAGAATCAGACATCCCTGATCTTAACTATGTCAAGGCATGTGCAAGAGAAGCTTTTAGGCTCCATCCTGTAGCCTACTTCAACCCACCTCACGTTGCTGCGCAAGACGCTGAAATTTGCGGTTATTTGATCCCTGAAGGTAGTTGGGTCATGCTCAGCCGATATGGTCTGGGCCGAAACCCAAAGACCTGGCCTAACCCACTCAAGTACGACCCTGAACGCCATTTGAATGAAGGAGAAGTGGTTTTGACCGAACATGGCTTGAGATTCATATCATTTAGCACGGGAAGGCGCGGTTGCATCGCGGCTTTACTCGGAACTTGCATGACTACTATGTTATTGGCAAGAATGCTTCAATGCTTTACTTGGAGTCTGCCGGATAATGTCGAAAAGATTGATCTTTCCGAAGGAGTCGACAAGCTTTTTCCGGCCAATCCCGTGGTGGCTTTTCCAAAGCCACGTTTGGCTCCTCATCTTTATCCTACTTCGCCATGAATGAATGAATGAAAGGATTTTAAGATATTTAATTAATTCAGAATACTTTGAAATCTGAAATAAATAAATAAAATCCGACTTGCATGGTTATTATGTAATTAGGAGCTGAAATTTATGAGTAGAAGTTGCATGTGGTGGTGGCTTTATTGATAGTATCTTTACAACGCTTTTGTATTTCATCAATGGCTTGCAATTGTTTCAATAAGTAAATTTGCTATTAATTAAAAAAAGTCTTTCTTTCATTTCTTTTAATTAATTTAGGCTTGCAACTTTATAATCTTGAACCAGTATTAGCATCGATGGAAATGGAATCATAAACAATCCGTCAGAATCCCAATAAATGTATATAGATCCAAAGGATTTGAAAATCAATTGTAAAAAGAAGACCCATGCAAGCCCATCATCATCAAAAAGGGGGAGATTGTTGGCTCAAGGGTCAAATCTCGGATTTTGATGATTAATACAAAAACAAATAAATTTAAATTATATTATTTGTGCTAATTTTATTTTATGCAGAATTTTTTTGGAAAGAAATCATACAAGGCAAGTTCTACATTGAGAGTGAAGATTTCGAAGATCCTAGTCATCTAGGCTTTTAGGAAACTTTGTAGGATAGAGAGAAAGGTTATATATAAACACAAAAATCTTTTTCTCTCTCAAAAGTATTTTCGGAAATTATTTTTTCCTTTATTTTATTTTTCAAAAAAAAAAAATTCTTTCAAATCGAAAAGATTTATTTTCCTAAAACTAAAGAGATTTCTTGAAACAACCCGAATTTCTAATTTCAAAACATTTTCCAATTGAATTTTATGTACCGACAGCCTGGAAATTAATATAAATATTTTAGTATGAATACTGTGAGAAACCGAACCGAAAACTGATTGTAAAGCCGTGAACCAATCACAAAATCGAAGATTTGGGCCGAACCGAACCGAATCGAACCGGTTCGACCCAAACCATCTAGAATTTTCCTTTCTTTCTATTTCTAGCGCACCTCACTCCCCTTCCCCACATTTTCTTTCTGCGCTTCCCGATCTCCGGCAACACCATCTCCGCCACCTTCTCCTCCTTTTCTTTCTTCTTCTTCTTCTCCTTCTTTTCCTTTTCTTTCTTTCTTTCTTTCTTTCCCCTTTCTTCTTCCCTGCACCTGCATTCGCACCACTGTCCAGCAGCTCCAGCGGCTCCAGTTGAGCGCCACTGCCATTCTCACTGCCGCTCGTCACCGGAGCACCTCTGTTGCTCGTTCCGCCTTGTCCTAGCTCACGCAGCGCCACAGATCGCGCAGTCAGGCCCTCTGTCAGGTCTGGCGCGCCCACAGCAGCAGCTCCAGCTGCGAGTCTCGCTGCCAGCCGCCTCTCTTCGCCTCTCTCCGCCTCTCTCAGCCACTGCCAGTCAAGTTCGATCACCGGCAGTCACTGCTTCCTTACTTGACTCGCGTAAGAAATTTGATCTAGCATAATTAATTAACGTTAATAGTGTTAAGGTTATTTAGTTAATTTAGTTAGTTGGGTTAGTTAATGTTGTTAGTAGTTAATTAATTAACATTAATTGTGTTAATGTTAATGTTATTTAGATATGAAATAATAGCTAATTAAATTAATTAAGTTAATATTAGTTAATTAAACTTAATTAAATTAACTAATATTAGGTAATGAAATCAATTTTATTATTTGTAATTAATTAATCTAGCTAAGTTAATGGTAGAAATGTTAGTTAATTAAATTAACCCTATTATTTGTGGTTAATTAATGTAGTTAATTTAATTTGGTAGATGTGAGTAGTTAATAGCTTTATAATTTTATTGTTAATTTAATTAAGATATAATGTTATTGTAATGTATAAAATGGATTGTGTGGTGATGTTGAGATTAAGGAGGATGGGAAAATGTTGTTTGATTAATTGCCCGACGGATGGGCCGTATGGATTGAATATTTGTGAGACTGTTGATATTTTAACAGGTAGATAGTCCAATTTTTAGGGGAGATGCTGCCGAAATTTCGGTAGAACTTAGATTAGTTTTAATTAACAATATAATTAATAAGTTTATTTAAATAAATTCTATAAATAAAGTACTCTGATTAATTATTTATTATCATTGTTATTCATTTAAGTATTCGAATATTTATTTATTCATTTTCATTGTTATTGTTTATCATTATTATTATTTGTTGATTTATTATTGTTTGTTGTTAACACTATTACTTATTTATTTGCATTTGATTTTGGATGCCTAATTGTGCATTGCGTTACGATGTTTAATTGATTAATATGTTTGCATTTAATTGCAATACTTGATTAATTGCGTTGTGATATGTTGTGCTTTGTTTGTGTGGAATTGGGATGAAGTGGACCACCATGGGTTTGTGAGGACGGTCTGTGATATGGATCCGGTTATGATATGATACTTGACCGTCGGCCGGGAAAATGGGAGATCGGCGCCCCCTTGTGCACCTGATGATATACATTATATGGAAATTCACAGGATGGCTTCTTGTAGTTGCGCACCTGATAATCTAGATTTGATTGTAGCCCGCAGGGTGGCCTCCTGTTGTGAGCACTTGATGATCTAGATTGGATGGAGACCACCGAGTTGCCTCCTGTTAATATGGAAAAGAGAAGAGAGAATGGAAAAATAATGAGAGGACTGGTCAGTGAGGATTAGACCAGTTGGCCGTATGGGGGATCGGCTCCCTGGTGCACATGTATGAGAGGGCGAGCCATGTGTGAGGACGGCTCGTTGGGGTTTCAGGTGGCGCCACTGACTAATTTCCACTTGCTTGTTTAATTGAAGGTGACATTACTTGTGAGTGCTGGTGATATGCCATTTGTGTGATTGGTCGCGTGAGCACATAACTAGTCGGATGACTAGATTGATATATTTATACATTTGTGTGAATGCATGTGTTGTGCAATAAGTATTACTTCTTAGAAAACTCACATGTCTTGTTTATTTTTTTTCCAGGAAGTAAGTTTTTTCTTTAATCCAGTTTAGGCTATGTTTCTTCGGCGCAGGGCAATAGGAAAATTTTCCTGGTTCTATAATTATTTCACTATGTAATTATGCGTATAAAAAGCTATGTATACCAAAGAATTAGTGACTCCGCAGTTGTAGAATTTACATATATTTAGCTGTAAATTAACATAGACAAAATAATTCTGTAAGCCCATATTAGAATGTGATGTATTGTAAATTCGGCTCGAACTATAGAATGCTGTAGAAGATAAACTTGGGCCGAGAAATAATAAAATATTGAGGTTTATCTTTCATAATAATATGGGCTGAATGTTTAAAATTATATTGAGATAATAAATTTTTAGTGTTTCAGGCTTACTACGGGTCTCGGGGGCCTTAAGCTTACCTGGGCCCTAGTGCCGGTTCGGCCCATGGAATCGGGTCGTGACATTTCTTCTCTAAATGCATCTATCCGCAAATAATTCTTTCCAAAATAAATGCTGTCAAAAATCTTTTCTGAAGGAAAGTGAAAATCGGGTTTTATTCTCTTACCAAAAAGGATGAAATAATTTTTGGTAACAAAGATTCTCACATCTTCTAAAATAAGGAAAGAAGATATTCTGTTTTCAATCTCTTTCCAAAAGTGACAGCTTCCTTGTTTCCTATATATAAAGGAACATTCATGCCTTAAACATTTGGTGAAGTAAGAGTAATTGTTTTAAGAGCACTCACTCTCATTGAACGAATCTTTTTCTCTCAAAACTTACTCTACCCCCATTTTCTTTTCATCTCTACACATAACGTCTTCAATATTTAAAGTGAAAAGAATTTTTACAATTTCTTTTTGAAAAACAATTCTGTGTTCTAATCGATTTTCTAATCTGATAAAATTGTTTTTCCTGTGCTTATATAGGCGTTTCTTTCTGTCTATTTAGAATCTGTATTCTACAGTAGACAGGCTCTTTATTTTGTTAAACTTTTGAGTGTAATAGCTTAGGTTAGAAGCTATTGAGATAGAGGTTATCAAGCGACCTTCTCCATGTGTGGGATAGCAATGTCTTGAATTGAGTTTTCTGTACTCTACCAAAAACAGAAAGGGTTGAGGTTAACTAGAACCTTTGGAAAATCTAGTGGGACAAAAGGGTAGATCTAAGTTGTTGATCTATTTGCCTTGTACTGTTGGTTTGTCTCTTACCCTTTAAAAGAGATAACTTAGTGGAGGATCTCAAGATGCGTCTTGGGGAGTGGATGTAGGCGAGTTAGTGCCGAACCACTATAACTCTCGGTGTTGATCTCTTTATTTCTGAAGTTTGGTTGATACTGTCTCTTTCACACTCTTGTTTAATTTTTAGAAACGCTGAAATTGTTAATATTCAGATGTTCTAAAACGATAATAAGTTTCATCTATTCTAAACGTTAGAACTCTGGTATTCTAATATAGTGAATATACAATGTTCTAACTGTTGTTCTATTTCCAGTATAATTCACTGTTTGGGTTTCTATTTTGTTTTCTAAACTTTATGAGGATGTTCTAATCCTGATAACTCTTCATCATAAAGTTACTTTAACATTTGATTAAGACTCTGTGAAGAAGTTCTAATAACTATCTTTCACATAGTGTTATATGGTCTTGCAAACTTTATGAGGAAGTTGTGAGTTCAATAACTTTCCTTCATAAAGAAGCTCTGATATTGTACAAGTCAGTGTGAAGCTGTTCTAATCAATAGCTGCACTTTGCACAGACTTTCTATATCTAAAATTAAAACATTGTGAGGAGATTCTAATCCATATTCTACTCTCACAAAGTTTTGTGTGTTTTTCCGCTGCACTTAGAATTCTAATTCTTGTTTAGAATTTCTAAAATTTATTTCAGTTTTTAGAAAACCCAATTCACCCCCCCCCCTCCTCTTGGGTTGTGCCATACACATTCGGGACCCACAATCTGGTATCAGAGCGTTGGCTCTTGACTTACCGAAGCTTAATCGCTTAAGAGATAAGATCCCATGGCAACCCCACTTCCTCTTTCTACTCTAGAAGGACAATCTGTTTCTAGACCTCCTTTGTTCAATGGCTCAAATTACTCTTACTGGAAAACTAGAATGGAGAATTTTATGAAATCAGTTGATATAAATTGTTGGAGAAATGTTATAACTGGTCCTCGCATTCCCATGAAAACTGTAGGAGATGAGCTAGTTAGAAAAACTGAAGAAGAATATACCGATGGTGACTGGAATGATATTGCTGTAAATGCAAAGGCAATTAATATTCTTCATTGTGCTCTAGATGCAACTGAGTATAACAAAGTGTCTGGATGCAAATCTGCAACAGAGGTATGGGAAAAACTTAAAGTAACCTATGAGGGTACAGACAGGGTAAAAGAATCCAGAATAAATATCCTTTGGAGAGAATATAAAATGTTTAGTATGAAAGAAGGAGAAACTATTGCAGAACTAAATTCTAGATTTACTAATATAGTTAATCCTTTGAGAACTCTCGGAAAGGAAATTTCAGAAGATGAGCTTGTTAAGAAAATCCTTAGAATTCTACCTAGAAAATGGGATTCTATAGGAACTGTTATGAATTACAAAGAGACTCCTGTTAGAATTCTACCTAGAAAATGGGATTCTATAGGAACTGTTATGAATTACAAAGAGACTCCTGTCACGTATGATTATCTAATAGGAGCTCTTGTCTCAGAAGAAATGAAATCTTCCTTAACAACGGAAGATAAGAAAAAGAAAGGACTGGCTTTGAGGGTAGACTCTAGTGAAGAAAGTTCTTCTGATCTTGACAGTGATGATTTAGCACTTGTTGCTAAGAGATTTAAAAAGTTCTATCGAAAAGGTGGAAGGCCACAGAAAAAGTTCAATAAAAAGAACTTTCCATCTAAAAATAATAACTTGTCCAAGAAAGATCCTTCTGAAGTGGTTTGTTATGAATGCAACAAACCTGGACATATTAAGCCAAACTATCCTAAATTGAAAAAGAAGTCAACGAAAGAGAAGCTGAAGCAGGCTCTCGTAGCTGCTTGTAGTGATTCAGTTGATTCTAATCCTGAAAGCCACGATGATCAGGAAGAAATTGCTAATATTTGTCTGATGGCTACTATCTACTCTGAATCTAAAGAAATCAGCACTCTGACTTCAACACAGAAAGCTGGAATCAACAAGACAAATGCAACGATCCATGAGAATGATGAAAGCACTGTAAGTATTTCTGAACCAGAATCAGAAAGTGATCTTCTAAATACTTACAATAATCTTTGCAATGAGTTTGAAAGACTTGTTAGAAAGCATAAAGTTCTAAAGAAAGATTTCAGAAAATTAAAATCTGAAAGTAACCATTTAAAATATGTTGTTTATCAAGAAGTTACATGCAAAGATCTTATTATAGAAATCAAAGATCTTAAAAGTTGCAATAATCGATTTTCTGAAAATCTGACACATCTTGAAGAAGAATGCAAAAATCTGAATTCTGAAAATGAATCCTTGAAAGCTGAGATTAGAATTCTAAAGTCAATTTCAGAATCATTTTCTAAAGAGAAAACAAGTTCTAATAGCATTTCTAAACTGAATCGTGTTTCTAATCAGAAAAATGTTGTTTCTAATGTTGTGACTTTAGAACATCAAAGTTTCAAAAAGAAGAATCATAGTGCACCTGTTACCACTAACCCTTCAGGACCCAATATGAGTTAGGTACCTAAATCTGCTTGATCTTTTCAGGTGTGCCTAAGGAGCGAGCTAAAAATAGAGATGTGGTACATGGACAGTGCTTGCTCTAGGCATATGACTGGTGACAAAAAGAGGTTCACCAGATTAGAAAAGAAAAAGGGAGGTACGGTAAGCTTTGGAGACAAAGCAAAAGGTAAGATCGTTGGTATTGGTGTGGTAGGTTCTAATCCTTCAATAGAAGATGTATCCTTAGTAGAAGGATTACATTATAACTTGTTAAGTGTGAGTCAGATTTGTGATAAAAATAGAAGAGTGATCTTTGAACCTTCTCATTGTGAAGTTCAGAACATGCATGATAATACAACCTTATTCACTGGAAAAAGGTTTGGAAATATATACCTGGTAGATCTCTCTGATATGCATAACCAGGATATATGTTTAGTTTCTATTGATAATTCTAGTTGGTTATGGCATAGAAGACTTGGACATGCAAGCATGCACCTTATTTCTAAATTGTCTAAGAAAGATTTGGTTCGTGGTTTGCCAAAGTTGAAGTTTGAAAAAGATCACATTTGTGATGCTTGTCAAATGGGCAAACAAACCAGAACTTCTTTTAAATCTAAGGGCATGGTTTCTACTTCTAGACCTTTAGAATTGCTGCACCTTGATTTATTTGGTCCAATTACTCCTTCTAGTCTTGGAGGAAAATTCTATGCATTTGTTATTGTAGATGATTACTCAAGATTCACCTGGACACTCTTTCTTAGAAATAAGGATGAGTCATATGACATGTTTGTTCATCTGTGCAAGAGAATACAAAATGAGAAAGGATACAACATCACGGCAATTAGAAGTGATCATGGAGGAGAATTTGAAAATCAGAAATTCAATGCTTTTTGCAACGAAACAGGAATCTTCCATAACTTCTCAGCACCTAGAACACCACAACAAAATGGAGTGGTGGAACGCAAGAATAGAACACTTCAAGAGATGGCCAGAACCATGCTAAGTGATTCTAAACTACCAAAGTATTTCTAGGCAGAAGCAGTCAACACTGCCTGTTATATTCTAAACAGGGCTTTGGTAAGATCTGAACTTAAAAAGACTCCATATGAGCTATACAAAGGAAGAAAACCAAATATTGGTTATTTTCATATTTTCAGGTGCAAATGCTTTATTCTAGATAACAAGAAAAATCATCTTACTAAATTTGATGCAAAATCTTATGAAGGGATTTTTCTGGGATATTCTAATAATAGTAAAGCATATAGAGTTTTTAATAAAAGAACTCTAGTTATAGAAGAATCAATACATGTTGTGTTTGATGAAACTGACTCTACTTCTAGAACATTAGAAAATGATGATGTTGTAGATTCTAATCCTGAGAAGCAGAATGAGCAATCAAAACAACTAGAACAGCCAGAAAGCGATCAGAACATCAATAATCAGGCTGAACCAGAATTAGAACATGAAGATCAGAACACAGTTGAAAGCCAAACGCCAGAAACAGAAAATGAAGATTCTCAATTACCAAAAGAATGGCGATTTCACAAGTATCATCCCCAAGAAGACATAATGGATAATCCCTCAGAAAGGATGATGACTAGAGCTCAACTTAGAAGATATTTCGGTAATGTTGCTTTCGTTTCTCAATTAGAACCTAAAAACTTAGAAGATGCTCAAAATGATGAAAGTTGGATTCTTGCTATGCAAGAAGAGCTGAATCAATTTGAGATAAACCAAGTTTGGAAACTTGTTTCTAGACCTAAAAACCGTTCTGTTATTGGAACAAAATGGGTGTTTAGAAATAAGCTTGATGAACAAGGTAATGTTGTGAGAAATAAAGCAAGATTAGTGGCTCAAGGGTACAACCAAGAAGAAGGCATCGATTTTGATGAAACCTTTGCTCCGGTTGCTAGACTTGAGGCCATAAGAATGCTTTGTGCATTTGCATGTTTTAAAAACTTCATGTTGTATCAAATGGATGTGAAAAGTGCTTTTCTAAACGGTTTTCTAAATGAAGAGGTGTATGTAGAACAACCTCCGGGCTTTAAAATTTTTGATAATCCTAATCATGTTTACAAACTTACTAAAGCTCTTTATGGTTTAAAATAAGCTCCTAGAGCTTGGTATGAAAGATTGAGTAAATTTCTATTAGAAAATGGTTTTTCAAGAGGAAAGGTTGATACAACACTATTTATTAAAAACAAAGCACATGATATTCTAGTTGTACAAATATATGTTGATGACATAATCTTTGGTTCTACTAATGACCTTCTTTGTAAGGAATTTTCTAAGATTATGCAGGGTGAGTTCGAAATGAGTATGATGGGAGAACTAAATTTCTTCCTAGGGCTTCAAATTAAACAATGTGAGAATGGAATTTTCATTAATCAAGCAAAATATACTAAAGAGTTGTTGAAACGATTCAAAATGGAAAATGCCAAGGTATGTAGTACTCCAATGAGTCCATCGTCAAAATTAGAAAAAGATGAAAAAGGCAAAGACGTGGATATCAAGCTGTTTAGAAGTATGATTGGTTCTTTGCTATATCTAATGGCAAGCAGACCAGACATACACTTTAGTGTTTGTCTTTGTGCTAGATTTCAATCGTGTCCCAAAGAATCTCATTTAATGGCTGTGAAGAGAATACTAAGATATCTTTGTGGAACTTCTAATCTGGGTCTGTGGTATTCTAAAGATGATACATTTGATCTTGTTGGGTATAGTGATTCTGATTTTGCAGGAAGCAGAATAGATAGAAAAAGCACGTCCGAAACTTGTCAATTTCTGGGTAGCGCCCTTGTATCTTGGTTTAGCAAGAAACAGACATCAGTTGCTCTTTCTACTGCCGAAGCAGAATATGTTGCTGCTGGAAGCTGTGTTGCACAAGTTCTATGGATCAAACAACAGTTGGCAGACTATGGACTGAAATTAGAAACAGTGCCTATCAAATGTGATAATATAAGCGCCATCAATTTATCCAAGAATCCAGTTCAGCACTCTAGAACCAAGCATATAGAACTCAGACATCATTTCATATGAGATCATGTACAAAAAGGTGATATCGTGATTGAGTTCATTCCCACAAAAAAGCAATTGGCAGATATTTTTATAAAACCCTTGAATGAAAGTCAATTCTGCGCAATTATAAGAGAACTTGGTATGTTAGTTCTAAACTCATAACTTTAGAACTCTGTAAGTATGTTCTAAACTGCTTTCTAATTTCGAGATTAGAAGATTTGCTATGTTCTATTTTTTTTCTGTGTAAAAACCGATTTTTGTCTAAAAACGCACATTGCTCTGATATGACTTTCTAAAATCACTATCAGAATCTCACTTTAGACAAAAACAATTATTTTATTGTGTTTGTTTTATTTTGTGTTTGTCTTTAGTACTTTGGCGGTTTTAGGGTTTTATTTTTATTTATTTTGTTTTGTTTTATTTCCTTTATTTATTTTGTTTCTTTTGTCTTATTTGCCGTTTTGAATTCCATTTAAAAACTGTTCTTTAATTCTTTCTTCCGCCACTTAAGCGTCTCTATTTTGTGTTAACTGCTTAGCATAATCTTTATCTTCTCTTTGCAAAACTAAAACCCTAAGTTGCTTTTGAGTTTCAAAAACTACAACAATGGCCGAATCAAGTTCAAACTCATCTTCAGACTCTCTTACTGAGCAAGAGCTTCAACTTCTGAAGAAGCTCTCAAAGAAATATGAACAGAAGGAGTCGAAGGAGAAAAAGGCTGAAGAGAAAACCAAGAAAAGAAAAGTCGAAACAAGTACTTCACAGAAACAGGGGGCGAAAATTCTTGACAAAGGTAAGTCGGTTCTCTCAACTTACCCTCTTATGCGCTCCTATATGATTGACTGGAAATTTTTTGGTGGTGATGAGTTTAACTTTAAGGAACTTTTTGAGTTCCAAGGCTGGATGAAGTTTCTGTCTTTAAATGTGTTATGTTATGAGAACCTAGTTAAGGAATTCTATGGTTCGTTGAAGGTAAATAGGACAGAATCGATTTCTGTCAGAATTCAGGGTGAGACTAGAGAGATTTCGTATAATGATTTTGGGAGAATTTTTAATGTACCTAATGCTGGGTCCAGAGTAACCAAAATCAAAGACGTATCTAGGGTTAGTGATTACAAGAAGGAAGACTTTGTGAAAAAGATAATGAAAAAGGTGTCTGCAGACAAACAAGGTTCAATAGAATGCTCCAATTTGACAGAGAGCATGAAATGGTTGTACAAGATCATTGTACATTATATCTATCCTAAGAGCGCTTCACTGACGTATGTGAATCAAGTGGAACTATGCATTATGTGGCACATAGTTGAGAAAAAACCTCTCAATCTATATCACATTGTGTTTGATAAACTGCAGAACAACCCCAAAAAGCTACCCTATGGTATGATTCTCACGCCTGTGTTTGAGTTTCTGAATGTTGATCTAGATAAGCATGTTGGTCAGTCTGTTTCCAAGCTGGATAGCGGATCCTTGAAAATGAAGGATGAGGAAGCAGGTGAAGAAAAAGAGAAAGAAGAGAAGACAGTTGAAGGAAAAGAAAAGGAAGAAGAGAAGGAAGAGAAAAAGAAGGAAGAAAAGAAAGTAAAAAGGGAAACTGGAAAATCAAAAGAAAAAGTATTGAAGGAAAAAGAGAATAAAGAAGAAGTTGAGAAGAAAAGAAAAGAAAAGGGGAAAGGAAAGTTAGATGAAATAGAGGAAGAAGAGAAAGTGAAAGAAGAGGGAAAGAAAACTGAAGAAAAGACAGAAGAAGAAGAAACACAAGAAGAAGAAGAAGAAGAAACTGAAAAGGAAAGTGCCACAGAGAAAGAAGAATTAAAAGAAGAAGAAGCAGAAAAAGAGAAAGAACATGAAGAACTAGAAAAAGGGAAGGAAACTGAGGAAGACAGTGATGCTGAGACTGAGAAGATAGAAATCAGTGAAGAAGAGAAGACAACAGAGGAAAAGACAGAACAAGAATCTGAGTTGTTGTCAGCCCAAAGAAGTAGGGAAGCTATGCTAATAAGATTAGAAAGAGAGCTAACAGAAGAACATAATAGGGAACTTGATGAAGCGATTCAACAGTGCGAGACTGTGATTGAACAGAATCAGTCTCTCATCAAGGTTCTGGAAAGGATGAACGATGTAAATACAAGAAAGTTAGCTACTCTAAAAGTGAAAGGAACATCCAACGTTCCCTCCTCAGAGAAGCCAAAGAATGTGAAGCATACTGCTGGCAAGCACAGAACACATGGAAGAAAGCCTCCACTGCATCCATCTTCTAAAAGGCCAGAGAGTTCTTCTGAAACTGCTCCAGTTCAGCCTTTAAGGAGTTCTAAAAGACTTAGAACTGGTCCTAAGCCTCTTTGATTTGTTTCTTATATATTCTGAACATTTTTTTTTTTGCTTTATCTTCGTAGGATTATATTTTGTGGAATTTTTTTTTCTCTCTTATTATTTTTGCTGAGATTTTGTCTAACCCTTTTTATATGATGACAAAAAGGGGGAGAATAGGTATTTTGGTGATATTTTGAACACTGTTGGTACGTACTTGACAACCAAAGTACTGATATAGTGGTTATCTGTGTGGTAATACTTTCAAAATTATATGTTTACAGATTATCATTTTCTATATGGTCTATGTTAGTGAGCTACATGATAAGCTATGTGATTTTAGAACTTAGATTCTTATTCTAACAACTGTTTTTGCAGGTTGAATATAAGATCTTTTTGTTCTATTTCTAAACATCTGCTTTTATTCTTTTGCTCTGACCATATATTTTGTTTGTTAGAACTTAGAACTTCTTGTCAAATCTTTCCTAGTTCTAATATATGCATTTGCTCTGATTGTTAGAACTTAGAATATCATGCCTCTGTTGCTAGTTCTAAAATCATTTTCTAGAAAGGCCTCCCTAGTTCTAATTTTCATAAACAGTTTTATTGCATCTATTCAGGGGGAGCAAACTACTGTTCTAAATTGTTTTATAAATCTTTTGGCATTTTTTTTGAACTTTTATGCATAAAATTCAGGGGGAGCACATGCTTTTGTGTTTGCTAAATTTATTGGTTTTGTCATCATCAAAAAGGGAGAGATTGTTGGCTCAAGGGTCAAATCTCGGATTTTGATGATTAATACAAAAACAAATAAATTTAAATTATATTATTTGTGCTAATTTTATTTTATGTAGAATTTCTTTGGAAAGAAATCATACAAGGCAAGTCCTACATTGAGAGTGAAGATTTCGAAGATCCTAGTCATCTAGGCTTTTAGGAAACTTTGTAGGATAGAGAGAAAGGTTATATATGAGCACAAAAATCTTTTTCTCTCTCAAAAGTATTTTCGAAAATTATTTTTTCCTTTATTTTATTTTTCAAAAAAAAAATATTCCTTTAAATCGAAAAGATTTATTTTCCTAAAACTAAAGAGATTTCTTCTCTAAAATTTTTGGTAATAAAATCTTTCACTCTTTCGGAAATATTTTCTTTGAAAGATCTAAAGTATTTTAAAACTATTCTCTTACCTTAAAAATAAAGGAAAATCTTTTTAGGTTTTGGTAAATGCATCTATCCGCAAATAATTCTTTCCAAAATAAATGCTGTCAAAACTCTTTTCTAAAGGAAAGTGAAAATCGGGTTTTATTCTCTTACCAAAAAGGATGAAATAATTTTTGGTAACAAAGATTCTCACATCTTCTAAAATAAGGAAAGAAGATATTCTGTTTTCAATCTCTTTCCAAAAGTGACAGCTTCCTTATTTCCTATATATAAAGGAACATTCACGCCTTAAACATTTGGTGAAGTAAGAGTAATTGTTTTAAGAGCACACACTCTCATTGAACCAATCTTTTTCTCTCAAAACTTACTCTAACCCCATTTTCTTTTCATCTCTACACATAACGTCTTCAATATTTAAAGTGAAAAGAATTTTTACAATTTCTTTTTGAAAAACAATTCTGTGTTCTAATCGATTTTCTAATCTGATAAAATTGTTTTTCCTGTGCTTATATAGGCGTTTCTTTCTGTGTATTTAGAATCTGTATTCTACAGTAGACAGGCTCTTTATTTTGTTAAACTTTTGAGTGTAATAGCTTAGGTTAGAAGCTATTGAGATAGAGGTTATCAAGCGACCTTCTCCATGTGTGGGATAGCAATGTCTTGAATTGAGTTTTCTGTACTCTACCAAAAACAGAAAGGGTTGATGTTAACTAGAACCTTTGAAAAATCTAGCGGGACAAAAGGGTAGATCTAAGTTGTTGATCTATTTGCCTTGTACTGTTGGTTTGTCTCGTACCCTTTAAAAGAGATAACTTAGTGGAGGATCTCAAGATGCGTCTTGGGGAGTGGATGTAGGCGAGTTAGTGCCGAACCACTATAACTCTCGGTGTTGATCTCTTTATTTCTGAAGTTTGGTTGATACTGTCTCTTTCACACTCTTGTTTAATTTTTAGAAACGCTGAAATTGTTAATATTCAGATGTTCTAAAACGACAATAAGTTTCATCTATTCTAAACGTTAGAACTCTGGTATTCTAATATAGTGAATATACAATGTTCTAACTGTTGTTCTATTTCCAGTATAATTCATTGTTTGGGTTTCTATTTTGTTTTCTAAACTTTATGAGGATGTTCTAATCCTGATAACTCTTCATCATAAAGTTACTTTAACATTTGATTAAGACTCTGTGAAGAAGTTCTAATAACTATCTTTCACATAGTGTTATATGGTCTTGCAAACTTTACGAGGAAGTTCTGAGTTCAATAACTTTCCTTCATAAAGAAGCTCTGATATTAATAACTTTCCTTCATAAAGAAGCTCTGATATTGTACAAGTCAGTGTGAAGCTGTTCTAATCAATAGCTGCACTTTGCACAGACTTTCTATATCTAAAATTAGAACATTGTGAGGAGATTCTAATCCATATTCTACTCTCACAAAGTTCTGTGTGTTTTTCCGCTGCACTTAGAATTCTAATTCTTGTTTAGAATTTCTAAAATTTATTTCAGTTTTTAGAAAACCCAACTCACCCCCCTCCCCTCTTGGGTTGTGCCATACACATTCGGGACCCATAGAAGGGAGATAAAAGAAGACCCATGCAAGCCCATAGTCATAAAGTTTTGATAGTTGAATGTGAAAGAACTTGTATTGTATGATTTACATTATACGACACCCTTCATATAGGTGTACAAAGTATGTATAAAAAGAAAAAAATGATCATAATAGGATACACTAAGATCAAAATTGGATACATTAAGATCAAATTCATATAAACTTGGATCACTTAGATTTTATTCTAATATTGATATGGAAAATATCAATAGAGTAGATGTGCAGTACATATATAGAAGAGAGAAGAGAGGAGTGCAAGAGAGTTCAGAGTTGCGATGCTGATGTGCAGAATCCTTGTTTGTCCTCGTTTAGATAGATAGTACTTCTTTCTCTTTTCACATCCTTTTCACCACAGAAATTACTTGTATACTTTCAGAGTGTACCAATTTCCGTGTAGTTAGCATGGTTGATTTAATTTTACAAATTGAAGTGTTTAATGGGGTAATTTTATAAATTAAAGTATTTGATAGATAAAAAAAAAGAGTAGAAAATATCATAAAATTAAAGTAATAAAGTTCAAGATGAAACTATGTATTCAGTCATTTTTAAGTTTATGTTTATATGCTATTATGAATGATTAATTATTTATTTGAATTTTTAATTAAATTTTAATATATTGTGGCATATTTTTTTAAAAATTGTCATGTCCGTTATGTGTCAAATTAATTAACTAGTTTACCACCCTCCAATATGGCGTGATGGAGTAGATCGGCAGCCACCCTTCTCACTGCAACAATTATTTGGGAATTGCGTTAACTTGTCTAGCTAGCTCAAAGCATTTCAATCTTAATGTACAACATGTGGACCACAATAGATGACTTCGAATGTGTCTAGCAATCTAGCCACATGTTCACGTTTGAGGCATCTAGGGTATTATACAATTTACAAGCCATCAATATATATATATATATCCGTCAATAAATATCCTAAATCTCCTTATATTTTCTTCAATTTTAAGTATCAACCTATATCATTTAGAATATTTATGCATATGAATATAAAGGAGGATTTTCTACTATATATTCATCGAAATTTTACCAACATCTCTCTGTGTAAGAGTGTTCAAGTGTACAAAATGGATAATCTAATATGCAACTCAAGAACAGGGAGATATAAAAGATATTCTAACATAAAAATGACATTTTCATAATTATATTCTAATAAACAAATTTATTTCTAAATTATCTATCATAGACAATCCAATGTCTTCTCATCATCCTGCTGAAAATATAACAAAATGTGTAACAATGATTAACTATCTTAAATTTTATTTATTTAAAGCCCATATTCAGAAACTTAAATAAAATCCAATTCTAAATAAAATTATACAAAGTCTATTCTCACAAATTCAAGGAACAAATATTGAAGGAAATTGCTTAAATTTTAATAGTTGTGTATGGAAGGATATGTTTAGTCAAATTAGTTATTTTGGTAGTTGTTAGCTGTATGAGTACTGTTTAACGTTTAATTATTTGAGTAATTTTTTATAAAATGCTAAAATTTAAATTTTATATAAGTTAACTTTTAATAAAACACTAAATTAATGTCTAAAATCGATTTAAATGCTATATTATCTAATACCGTAAAAAAAATATTAAATCGTGCACAAGTTATAGGCGTATGATTAGAAATTGTATAATTCACTTTCTTGCTAGATCGTTCCATGCACCCCTACTACGTCCACATGCAGAGGCCCTTCGCGTTGATGGAAATATTAGGTGGCTAAAGCATCCACGTAGTATAAGTAATTGGTAGGTGGGTGATGTGATAATCCATATGATTACCAGAATAAGTATTAAAATATAATTTTTCTCATTACGTCAAAACATATATATATATATATATATTATATATATATATAGAGTTAACGTATCTTCTTACATATATTCTAAATAAATGAAATTAAATATTTTTATTGAAAACACAACTATATACATACACATGTTACATAGCCATGTCAATATATATATATATATATATATATATATATATTTTAGGATAAAATCGTTACTAACACGTAAAGTTTATGATATTTTAAATGAGTTCCTTCTACATGTAGTCATATATTAGTATAAATCAGGAAATTTATTTTTCAATCAAGAAATTTGACTTTTTTTATAAATAAATTTAAAAATTCACATAAATATATTGTACGTGCGTCTAATGCTTAAATTTGACTCTAAACTTTTGTCGATTATCTGTGTAGTCTCTTGAACTTTGCAAGGGTCTAATTATAACCCTACACTTTCACATTTCATTAATAACTATATCTCTCTCAAAAATGAAATATTACTAAAATTTCATATCAACGACCCTACATTTTCACATTTCATTTTGGTCATGAGAATAGTTATTATTGAAATATGAAAATGCAGGGTCATAAAAGGTTCCTAGCAAAATTCAAGAGGCCATAAAAATAATCGCAAAAAATTATAAAATCAAATTTATGCATTAGGTCATTATTTACGAGAGTTGAAACTATCAGTTTGCTAAATTTATGTTAAAAAGACATCCATCGCTTACCAATCAGACAATTTGTCAAATTAAAGAGGAAAAAAAGAAAGGTTGAATATCGTTACATAAGAAATATAAGTAGATTAAATTTATAATAAAAAAAGTAGATTAAGTTTGAATTTGTTAAAATTAATTTTCAAATAGAATTATTATATCAATATAATTCTTCAAATATATTACCATGAATTTTTAAAATTAAAAAATTATCCAATCAAATGTAGAAAATAAAGAAAAAATTAAAAAATTTCTCAAAAAAGAAAACGAAACTTCTAGAGTCCATCGATTCATCAATTCATCGCAAGTCGCCGAGAAAGATTGTTCTCTTACAAATAAAATACTGAATAAAGAAAAAGACCTAGAATTTTCTTCTTGTTTCAACTTTCATATATATAACATAAATGAGGAGGTGAAAAACTAAAGATTTAATATTAATATCAAATTTAACTTTAAACTTATCTATTATTATAAATCTAATTCTTTTGATTACTAATAGTTACAGCGCTCAATAATATAATATCTACTCTAATTTTTAGAATTTAAGACAGTATTTTATGAAACCTTATCTTTATTAACATTTAGAATTTTATAATTTCTTTATGACACCTATACTCATCGCTTGTCTTACTTTGTTCTTCGCTTTTATATATTTTTTGTCATTTTATAGTAAACAGCTAATCATCATAGTCAACACTTTTATTTTAAACCGCTATATAATGGATAACCAACACTTAATATTTAATAGCTAATCACTATTAAGGCAATATTTGGATTTATGATTCTTAAATATAGAGATAATCACTATTAACAATTAGATCCAACACATAAATATAGGAAATTTAATGGTGATGCAACATTTTATTTATTTATTAGTGAGGCATAACACATGACATCGACCAAAAACAAAAAGGCTAAAATATGGAAACAAACATAAAAAATAATAAAATCTTAGTCCCACTCGTGCTTTTTTGGAATAAGAACAAGATCGTGCTTGTTATGGATAGTGGGACCACCAGCTTCTTCCATTGGAAAGTCCTCAAATTTCTTTCCATTAGGGAGCTCAAAATCAAACCCATATAAAAGATTAGCCAATGTGTATTTAACTGCTGTAGTACCCATGGCCAGACCAGGACAAGTTCTTCTTCCAGCTCCAAATGGGACCAACTCAAAGTAGGACCCTCTGTAATCAACATCACTGTTCTCAAATCTTTCTGGGTAAAATTCTTCAGGGTTCTCCCACTTAGATGGTTCTCTTCCAATTGCATAAGCATTGATGAATATTGTTGTGCCTGGTAAAATGTCATACCCACCAATTTTGCATTTTTTGGTGCAAAAATGGGGGATCAGAAGTGGGAGTGGTGGGTGTATTCTGAAGGTTTCTCTTACTATTAATTCCAAGTATTTGAATTTATCAACATCTCTTCCTTCTACTCTGTTTTTATTTGGTCCAACAATTCCTCTTATCTCTTCTTGTACTTTTTTCATTATTCTTGGATTCTTTAGTATCTCTGTGAATGCCCATGCGGTTGTCACAGAACCTGTATCAATGCCACCGACAAAGATATCCTGCCAAAAAATATAATATAGTTTTAGAAGATTAGCCTGGAGATCCACAAAAAAGAAAGAACATTATTTGAAAGAAAAATTGAATTTGATACCATGAGAATAGCCTTGAGATGGTCTTTAGTAAGTTGGAAAGAAGCACCTTGGTCTCTCATCAGCCCAACCAAGACATCAACAATATCTTCATGTTCAGGCTTAGGTCTATTTGGGTCCAGATGCCGCTCAAGAATTTTCTGAAAATACCCATCAAGGTTTTTGAAAGTTTGTTCTCTTTTAGCAAGAGCACCAGTCAAAGAATCAATGAATCTTCCAGCGCTAGGGAAAAAATCCTCCGCATGAAAACTGTTTAAAATATCCATAGCTTCACTAATCACCTTAACAAAACCTTGTTGGAACTCCACTTGTCCATAGCTCCTTCCGAAAGCAACAGTACCCATAATACCATCAATCACGTTATATATTAGCTCTGTAAGATTAACTGGATTAGGGTATGCATTTGTTAAAATATTGTTTAACTTGTCAATTTGCTCTTCTCTTGCATACCAGAACATATGCACTCTTTTCATACTCAAAAGCTCAAAAATAAACAACTTTCTCATTTCTCTCCAGTAATCAGAATATGGAGAAAATGCAACATCCAAGAAATTATATGACAGTCTACGAGGCCCGACCGATGAAGGGCGACTGCAAGTTTCAAGATCATGGTCTTTCATGGCTTCTCTTGAAGCCTCTGCACCAGAGATAACAACACCAGGTGATCTCCCTAATTGAACTCGCATGACAGGGCCATGTTTTTGTGACATCTTCCAAAAATCGTAGTACGGCCTGTCGCCTAACTGGTGAAAATTGCCAATAATGGGGAGTCGTCTTGGACCTGGTGGTAGTTTAGGACCTTCAGTTCTCTTCTTGCTTTTGAAGAGAAAGAGGGTGAAAATTGGAAGAAGAAAGACTGCAAGAATTGGAAGCCATTGTTGGTTGAGAGAAATTAGATTTGATATAGACATTTCCTGTGGTTGTTTATCTTTTTGGTGTGGTTTTGATTTGAAAGTGGAGAAGATGAGTGAACCCTTTAAATAGTGCAGCAATGTAGTGAACCAGAGACTTGATATTTCTTTGAGGAAATATAATAAATATATTCATTATAGCACACATTCTTTTCATTATTTAATATTTGCAGTTGTATGGCTTACCTTGTTACACGTGTGATTTTTAGTCGTTTTAATAGGCATCACCGCGGTTTAATTCGAATCATAACCGAGTTAAAATTGCCGTCGTACCGCAATCAATGTCAGCCAATTTCAAACTATAATCAAAATTGCATTTTCATTATTTGGTTTCAGTTCTTCATTTTCTAAAATTAGAATGCACGATTCTAATTTGAAACCATGAAAAAATAAATTTACAATAAACTCGTAATATTTTTTTTATAATTTTTTAAATTAAATTTTAAAACTTTAATTATTAATTTGGTTTAGTTTGTCCAATAGTACTATTTTATTATTATTATTTATTCAAAATACAAAACTAAAAAAAAAAAATAAGTTTGAAAATGATGATCTAATTTCGGTTTTAAATCGAAATGAAATCGAAATTGGTGATTTCAAAACTATCTTAAAGTTTGCCTTTAAAACTGAAACTGATGGCTCCGAAACTATGATCATAATTACCTCTCTCACTCTTCTCACAATAAGACTCGAACTCGAGACCTATAATTCCTCACACTAGTGAAAAGACCAACCATACCACATCTTGTTGGCATAAGATCTTATATGTTATTATTTGGTTGAAAATAATTACATAGTTTTGAATGTTATCTTTAAAATAAAATTGAATGATTTAAATTCCATCATTTATATAAAAGTATGGAATTAATAAAGTTCTCAACTCTGAGCTGAGATTTCTCTCTCTCAAAACCACGAAATTGAAGTTATGATGAAATCCATCAAATGAATTAATTATTCTCAACCAAATAAAAAAAATCTAAGGAATCCACATAAATGTTTAAATGTGTGTTTGGAATGGTAGAAAATACCCGAGAAAGGAAAATAATTGAGTAAAATAAATGAGGAAAGTTATTTTCCTCTGTTTGGATGATGTTAAGAAAATTGCAGAGGAAGGAGAATTTGTGGGAGATTTTCAATGTTCGCACAAAATTACAAAAAAAAAAAAAAAAAAAAAATTATTTTCCTATCTCCAACAATTAACTCCTCTCTCTTGTTTCCATGTCGCTGCCATTCTCCACAAATAGCAAATATAGAAGATGGAAATTGGAAAGAACCAAAATTTTATTGTTCATGCTTTATATTAAAAGAATAAATATCAATTTTTTAGATGGTGATTGATGGTATTTAATTAAATTAAATAGTAATTAATTAAATATATTATTTTTATTTATCAAGTAAACTTGTAACATTATATACAATGTTAAGGTTAAAACTGTAATTATGCAATAGTAATATTTTCTTTCCTCTATTTATTTTCCTTTCAATCTAAACATAAAGTGGAAAATATCCAAGGAAAGAAAATAAAACAATCTTCTCTTATTTTCCTTTGTTATTTTCCTTTCTTTCTTATTTTCTGTTCTCTCTTTTCCAAATAGCATGTAAATTTTACGACTTCTTATTTTATTCTTACTCTAATATCAAAATATTAAACCTTAGTCAAATATCAGACTTCAAATTCTCTATTAAATTATTATTTTTTGTATAAAATGGATAATTTGATTTATAAGAAAGGGTAAAATTTTAATTTTTTTACTTTTTTTTTTTTACTATATTTTTTATTAATGAAATATGAGATATCTCAGCTTTTTCTTAAAAAAAATAAAATCTTAGCTAATGGCAAGGAAACACACTGGGTTTACTAACTGACTCAACACTTAAGATTAATGAAATATCTGTTTCATGCATAGAAGATTATTAAAACTTGAAGAAATCATTAATCATTCGTTTATAGTATGATTCAAGTGTTAAATTTTGGTTAATAAAAATAAATAAGATACGTTTTGATTAATCTGTTTATATTTCTTTAAGGATATAAAGAGTGAAAAATTTTTCGAATTCAAATGTATTTCATTATAAAAGGTTTTACTAATTTGATAAAGAAAAATGTTATGTCTACTTTATAACTAACAATGAAAAGAGAATGAAACTCTCATTACAAATTAATTTAAGTGTCCATAAGATGACCAATTATATTCTTTATCTTAATGACTTTTAGCAAGGTTTCTTACTTCTCCAATTTATAGTTGGTGACTAGATGAGATAAATGTGGTTGAATTCATTTAAATTTGTGTAACATGCGGATGGTCAGATGAAACACTCCAATGTAAAGTCCAGTGATCAACCAATGATAAAAAGTTAGTACTATTAAATTAATTGACTAGTTTACCATCCTTATATACGCTTTATAGATTGACTATTTAGTTGATGTGGAATTGTTAACAACTAGTTGGATTAAATCAAAAGAAATAGAAGATGATAAAGTTTAATTCTTGGTATACGTTTCTAGTGTTGGGCATGAGAGATTGACCCTCCAATATGGCGTGATGGAGTAGATCGCCAGCCACCCTTCTCACTGCAACCATTATTTGGGAATTGCGTTAACTTGTCTAGCTAGTTCAAAGCATTTCAATCTTAATGTACAACATGTGGACTACAATAGATGACTTTGAATGTGTCTAGCAATCTAGCCACATATTCACGTTTGAGGCATCTAGCGTATTATACAACTTACAAGCCATCAATATATATATATCGGTCAATAAATATCCTAAATCTCCTTATATTTTCTTAAATTTTCAGTATCAATTTATGTCATTTAGAATATTTATGTATATAAATATAAAGGTGAATTTTCTATTATATATTCATCGAAATTTTAGCAACATTTCTCTGTGTAAGGTTGTTAAAGTGTACAAAATGGATAATCTAATATGCAATTCAAGAACAGGGAGATATAAAAGATATTCTAACATGAAAATGACATTTTCATAATTATATTCTAATAAAAAATTTTATTTCTAAATTATTTATCATAGACAATTCAATGTCTTCTCATTGTCCTGCTGAGAAAAATACAATATGTGTAACAATGATTAACTATCTTAAATTTTATTTGTTTAAAACCTATTCTCAGAAACTTAAATAAATCCAATTCTAAATAAAATTATACAAAGTATATTCTCACAAATTCAAGAAACAAATTAAGTTCGAAATTTAAATTCCTATATATATATTTAATTCCCTAAACAAATAATGACATAATAAAAGAACCAAAAATTTATATTCTACTCTAATTTTTTTTTGAAATGGTATTCTGCTGTAATTAAGTTAATTATAATTATACAATCAATCACATTTTAAAAATTAAGTAATTATACTAATTATTTAATCTAGTTAATTAAATATATTAATTATTATTCATTAATTAAACCAATTTACTTTTATATGCTAATTAAAATATTATTGTACAATAACATCACACTATTTGTTCTAATAATATCTATTCAAATTAATCAACTCCAAAAATAAAAATAAAAACAATTTCAATTAAAATCAATCAACTTCTAATATCAACAATTACATAAGATAAATAATTAATTAAATAACAAATTACCAAAGAAAAATAAAACGTAAATAATAGTGAAAAGTGAATGAATAATAGTAGAAAGAGGAGTGTTATATTTTCTCGAACGTGTGTCATCGGCATTGATGAATAGTGCATATTAATGAAATACGACCACTGTTGATTGATTCTGGAGGATGTTAAAATAGAGATCAAGGCAAAAAATTTGCCTTTTTTATTTTAAATTAAAATTACAGACAAATATTTCAATCAGTAATGTTTTAAAATCTGCCACTAAACTAGTTAAATGAACATGCTACATGTCCGTTACAAAGCAAAACTGCGTCACTAATTGTCTTTAATTAATTGTTTCAGTTACGAGATGAAATAGTACCGTCGCTATTCTTTGTGCCTTATTTTGTTTTCCGTTGCTACCGTAAACACAATCCGCCGCTAAAATATGACAGCATTTTATTGGAAATTCGTTCATCATTTCTAAATATATTTCAGTTCTTTTTTACTATTATTTATTTTAGAGTTTTATTTCTTTCATTTGATTTTCATGAACTCAAATCAATATCCAATAACATATCATCATATTATTTAGTTTTTTTAAAAGAAATCGATGCTATTAAGGTCTAACATTATCATTTTTAAAAAAAAATTAAAATCTAATCTTATAATTAATAATATTTTATTCATTTTATCATCTATAATTATTTTATTAAATATACTTGGCTTTTAATGTTATTCTATCATATTAAAATTAGTTTAAGAAAAATATTATTCGCTTATTATATGAATTTTACTTAAATAGAGATAAATTTTAATTTAAAGTTATTATACATAAAATCATGTCTTAACATTATATAAATATTTAGAGAATATTAAAGAAAAATTATAATCATACTTAATACTTATAAGAATAAATAATAAAAAAAACTAAATAATAATGATGGCACGCACTTCACAAAAAACACAAATACTATTTAAGTTTTCGTACATTTTCTAAATCGACTGTCATGAATCAATATGAAATAAAGTGATCCTAAATTCACTCGGCTCATCCCGAGCCCCGAAGGCTAAAACATTTTTTGGAATGGGCTTGGTATTGGGCTTAGGTAGGTCTGAGTAGGGAAGAGTCTCAAATATTTTTATTGGGCCCCACACCGAAGCAAAACCCCGCATATATTCGAATGCGTTGAATAGTTAGTTGTAGTTCCTCAAGCCGAATGATTAACAGTTTAAGGTCAAATGGCATAAAAAAAAAAAAAAAATCCTAAATATTTTAATTAAACTTTTAAAAACCAAGTTGATGCCAAATATGTACGTAATTCTCTTACATATAAGTAAAATTTTAGTTTTCAAATCAAGTTCAAATAGCGAAAATGTTGTTTTCCATTGTATAAACTAGCTCAACAAATATGTATTAAATGTTATTTTTCATTCTATAATTCTCCTGTCCTTTTTAAGCATGAGATTAATTTTATTTTAGAATTTATGACCGTGTCTTTTCATAATATTTTTATACAGATTAAATTCTTACTTTTAGAAACATTGATCACAAAGTATTTCTAGAAGGAGAGATTTTTTTTAAATTGTTAGAATTAATGGACGGGTATAGATACGCCCATTACTAACCTTTTTAACCCGGATCCATTAATAATACATGATAATAATTAATATGTGTATTTAAATAAATTTAAATATCCTAATTGGATATATTTTAGAGAGTTTGTGTTTTAGTTAGATTCCTTCAACCTACGGTAATCTAACTAAATTTAAGAAAAAAAGGAGAACATGCTCTTTTTTTTTTTTTTTTTTCAAAAAGACACAAAAAGCAAAAACAAATAGATACTCTCAGGAAAAATCGGACTGCTCTCTCATCGCTATAAGAGACAATAGGGCTTTTAGAGTATGGATAATATAAGTAGTTTGTTTGATCGTGATTGCTCCTACAGTCATCAAACTGATAACGCGAGACTAGAGATTATTCATCCACTGCGCTACAAGAGTTAGGTATTCGACCCTCCCATTTACATATCATGTATAGGTATACGATCTCTTTGTTTATACTAACAAAAATGACTGAAAGGTTAAGAGATTGTAAATTACATATCACCTATTCATATTTTATAGAGTAAAAAATATATTTTACAGAAAATTTGGGTAAGGTTAAGAGATTTCATTTATAATCCTGGGCTGCCGTGGTAGACAAATGAAGACTCCTATATATAGGGTCTTCAGATTTCTTTAGAGGACACTCAATTAACTCTCAATTGAAACACTCTATTAAGGTACATAATATCAATATATTTCATTCAATTATAATTACGAATGACATATCTAAAGGTGTTATAAATCATCCAACCCTCAATACAATATTTTATTATAGTCGCTCTTATTTTTTTAGGCTATCAGATATTTTTCAATTATATTTTTGCATTTATAAAACTAAATTTTGTTTTGTTTAGAGGAGTTTAATAACACATCTCTTCACAATATATAAAGTTAATAGTTTGATTGTTTTAGGTTTTTGGAGTTTGGATCAATATATTAACAGACTCTATACTTTGTAATTTCTCTATATTTTGGCCTTTTAATTAATTTTATTTCAATTTTGACATTGTCTAACAATAGCACTCTTAATTGCAATTAAAATAAAATAGCAATAGAAAAGTATTTCCATCACTTTTATAAATTATAATATCATGTGGCACTTATTAAAAATTTTAAAAAATTTCATTAGTCTTATCCAGTTAATGTTGTAGATTAAATTTTAATTTTTGAAAAAAACGTGCTAATTAATAATTTAATAAAATAAATTTCTATTACTTAAAAAAACACACAAAGCATATGACATAAAAATTAATTTAAATAAACATAATTTTTTTCAATTACGTATTTTATTTTCATTTTTCTATATTTTAAGGATGAAAAAAAATCCTAATTGTTAATTCTTTTAAATTGAGACAATTAGTTCTCACAAGTTTCAATCTTAGTCAAATTCCATTCAACAACATATATTACAATTTCACTGGCTTTTATAAATTAATAATCAACTCCTCAAATTTTTGAAAAATATGTTAAAATATTTTTTTAATAGCTGTTAGGTTCCAGACTCCAAACCCCTTCGCTCATTTCTTTAACTTGTAACTTCTGCTCTTTAATAGGTTTATAATGTAATTCGTAATGATGTATTTGAGAAAATTGTAGTTGTGTAATAATGGATTATAGTTTGATAATATATTTCTTTGGGATTGATTTGTGTAGACTAATCTATGGATCTATCCATGAATCAAACCAATGAAATATATATTTTTTTTCCATTAATATAATTTATGGGTACTTATAGATCAGGTCTAAGTAAGTCACTGCGAAATATAATATCCGTGTATTACAATATACGATCAAAAGGTTTAAATAACTAGGTGAATATTTACGATTATTTTTGTTTTGTTTTGCTATCAACCAGTTTCCCACATGAGAAATATGAACTAGACGATGAATGGATTTCACATTTCAATTACTTTACTTAGCTTGCAAGTCAAATTAGCTTTGTGTATTAGGCAAGTTAATTTTGGTGTATAAATAGGATTTTTGTATTATTTGTAATCTTATCGTTTCTTCCTTCTCGTGTGACTGCTTCATTTAATTAAGAATTATAATTAATAAGTTCTTTTAATGAATTGCAATGTTTCTTTCCTGTCAATAGCACTACTGGTGCTTATTCTATGTAATACAAATATTAAAGAAAATTGCTTAAATATTAATAGTTGTGCATGGAAGAATATGTTTGAGAAAATTAGTTATTTTGGTAGCTGTTAGCTGTTTCAGTACCGTTTAGCGTTTAACTGTTTGAGTAGCTTTTCATAAAACGCTAAAAGCTAAATTTTATATGAGTTAATTTTTTATAAAACATTATATTAATATCTAAAAGTCAGTTTAAATGCTATGTTATCGAATACTGTAAAAAATATAAAACGTGAAAAATTATTTAAAATGAAACATTATTTAAAATTATTTAAAACTCTATGTTAGAATGAGACTAGTCGTAGGATTAGAAATTGTATAATTCACTTTCTTTCTACATCGTTCCATGCAACCCTACTATGATAAAACATTTCATTGACTGTTTGAGAATAAATAAACATTGCCCAAAATAAAAAATTGTAGGAAGGATATAAAAAAAAATAGAAATTGCTTGAATTGAAATTGATGTATTAAAAAGCATTAAAATTATGAAAGAGAAAATGACAGTAATTGGACAAGGAAAATATAATGAACTAAAAAGAATTTGGAACAAAAGTTACTTATCGTTCAGTTGAATTTCAGGTGCATTTTTTTTTTCATTTTGAAATAAACTCAAACACAAATTTTTGATGTAATACCTGAAAAAATAAAGAAATAATTTATCTACACTCGGTGTATAAAACTACATGTACATCAAACTAAGTATAACAATGTGAACTATTTTATTCAATTATTTTACTTTATTTATTTTTTTAGATTTTTAAGATTATTACCTTTCTTTTATTTCCTTCTCACTCTCTTTTTCTTATATAAGAAATTTTTAAGACTTTATTTCAGAGAGAAAAGATAAGATAATGAAAAATTAAAAAAAAAAAAGAAATATGAAAAGAATAAATGTTTAATTATTTTAATATTTCAGCAAAATAATTCAGTCAAATGCATTTAATTTCTATTTTTTTAATAGTTCAGAAATTCAATTATAAATTTTTTCGTCGAAACACTATAGATATAATTATTCCTATATATGCACGCACATACTAATTATTAAAAACCTAAAATCTCTGTTAATGAGTCTTAAAATTGAGTAGGTTATATATAAATAATGATGCCTTGTATTGTCATACATGTGAACATTTAATTATAATTTGTATTTCTGCCTCTTTAGTTTGTATTGTCAGGTTTTGTAATTATTGTAATAGATTTAATATTCACTGTAAATAGTAATTGATGAAAAAAAAAAAAAAGAAATATCACTATTATTTATTTATTTTAGAAACCGTCATCATTCGTCATTAGAAAAAAAAAAAAAATTAAAACATTAAACTGTATGAAACTTTTTTTTATTATATTTTTGCAGCAACATGCTGTTAGAGTCCATGTAATTATCTTATCGTATCTGGTCAATTTCACTTTTTAAGATTTATTTATTTTTTTCAGAAAAGTCACGTTTTAAGATTGAGAACTAAAAGCATGAAAAAATGGTGTTTCGCATTTCAAGCAAAAAGATACTATTTTCTTATCTTAACTCATAAATATAATATACATTCTTGATATTGGAACACATGCCATCGAATAGGTAATATTTTAATTAATTCCCCATTTCTTAATCACTTTCACTTACACAATAAAAAAAATATTTAATAAAAAGAAATTCATCAATTAATATATGTATGACAATTGTGGCATGTAACGATGACAATTTGAAATTTAAGTCAACTCTCGTGAAGCGTGGGTCCCATTACTTTTTATTGTTTATTCATTTTTCTATTTTAGATTTTAAGTTGGGGTGCAATTATAATATAAGTTTACAGTGTTTAAGGGATTAATTTGATCTTAGGATAAAATCGGTACAAGACGTAAAGTTTATAGTATTTTAAATGAATTACTTCTACATATAGTCATATATTAGTATAAATAGGAAATTTATTTTTCAATCAAGAAATTTGACTTTTTTTTATAAATAAATTTAAAAATTCACAGAAATATATTGTATGTGCGTCTAATGCACATAAATTTGACTCTAAATTTTTGTCAATTGTCTTTGTGGTCTCTTGAACTTTGTGAGGGTCCAAT
Organism: Jatropha curcas; assembly: GCF_041381405.1. Taxonomy (NCBI): domain Eukaryota; kingdom Viridiplantae; phylum Streptophyta; class Magnoliopsida; order Malpighiales; family Euphorbiaceae; genus Jatropha; species Jatropha curcas. The sequence continues at coordinate 27,535,386 of NC_143153.1, forward strand.
TATAACCCTACACTTTCACATATCACTAATAACTATGTCTCTTATCGAAATGAAATATCTTTACTAAAATTCCATATCAATGACTCTATATTTTTACATTTCATTTTGGTCAGGAGTATAGTTATTATTGAAACCTGTAAATGCGGGGTCATGAAAGGTTCCTTGCAAAATTCAAGAGGCCACAAAAATAATTGCCAAAAATTATAAAGTCAAATTTATGCATTAGGTCATTATTTATGAGAGTTGAAACTGTTCATTTGCTAAATTTATGTAAAAAAGAAATCCATCACTTACCAATCAGAGAATTTGTCAAATAAAAGAGGAAAAAAGAAAGAAAGGTTGATGTTAAATTCATATATATATATATATATATATATATATATATATATATATATATATATTATATCGGGGTGATGTCCAGCCCTTACGTAAGTTCATTCATGTTGCATATATATAATTATCACATGGATATTATTTTAAAAATTGATTTCATCTAATCATCAAACCTAAGTAAAAACATGTTATACAAATTAAACATGTTTACTTGAATCCAAAACCTTCACTTTGAATTTTTGAATCCAAAACCTAGCTATGATTACTTGAATTAAACATGTTATACAAATTCTACTAATTTCCACTTCAAAGGTAACTCACAATTTCTTGTGAATAGAAGTTAAATTCTTTAGTTTTTATTTTTTTTTTGTCTTTTTCATTTTTATTTTCATTACTATTTAATTATATTTTTGATTTCATATGTGTTAATTTTTTATTTCATATGTGTTATTTAATGAGCAGCGCTGTAATATCTTCTAAGAGATTTTTCCCTATCCATTGTTTGAAGATTTATAAGTGTAACTGCCGTTTTCAAGTTTTGGAATGAATGAAATTGAAATAGAATTAATTTACCTTCTCAAATAATTAAAAAAGAAAATATAAGATTATTGATGTTCCGTTTGTTTTCGTAAAATAACTTGCTGGAAAATATTTTCCTCCTTGAAAAATATTTTCCTAATAACTTATTTTTCGTTGTTTGATTGCAATATTGAAAATTAATTAAAAATATTAAAGTCTTTATCTCATAAGATCATAAAAAATATTAATAATAATAGAAATTTTATAATTTAAAAATTTTATTATTAAATTTGAGAAGAATGTAAAAAAAAAAAAATCAAATTATGAAAGCCGTCGGTAGATAGTGGTGGTGGCCGGTGGTGGTAGCCGGAGGTGATAGTCGGTGGTAAATAGTGACTGGTGATAGTGACTACGATGATTAATAAATTAAAAAAAATATGGATTTATAAGGTTTGTCAATATTCGAAAAATATTTTACTTTCTCGAAAATGAACAGTTATTTTCCTTAAAAAATGACTTAATTTTCTTTTGACTAAGAAAATATTTTCCGTTGACTTATTTTTCTGAGCGCCCAAACAATAGAAAATTGTGAAAAATATTTTATGAAAACCTGAAATTAAAAACCACTCCCATTGATGTTTGTCGGTTCCACCAAATTTAAATTACTGAATTTAACTGTAGAAGTGGTGAATTCAGGTCGAACCTTAGAGACTGAAATCTTAATTTTTGTGTTTAAAAAGAAGGGGGGGGTTTGTTTGTGAAAAATTCAACTTAACAGTTCAAAAAGAAAATTAATTAATTAAACTAAAGTAGTAATGCAAATTGATGAAAAACCAATTCAAGGTGATTTCTAATCCAATGCACAATTGATCACAGACAACTTATGATTTAATTACTCTTTGAATACTTAACTAAAATTTATCAAAAAACATGATAAATTCCCAAAACTCCCCTATTTCGTTAACTTGAGCCCAGCACCCTCATTAACTCTAATTATTAAACGATCAGGTATTAAGCAATCCCTTTCAATTTAATAAAAGCATTAAGAATCAGGAAGTAGTTAAACTTGAACAACAATTTATAAAACATAAACCATTTAATTCAACCCTATTGTCTCTATAGATTATTACTGAAAACCTGAAATATAATCAGTAATACCTAATTGCTACTAACATTCAAACTTTCATAAGAATTACGGATTATGAAATCTGAAATAGCACTTAATCCTACCAAACAATTCACTAATAGGCCTTTTTAGCAAAGAATTCAATAGAATCAACTCAACAAGAACAAGAAACAACAGATATTCAAGAATAAACTACTCATTTAAAACCCGAGTCTCACAAAAGTGCAAGGATGATAAATCCCTTGAATTGGTGTAAAGAAATTAGCCACTCATAATCATGGCTTCCAATCACCAAAAACAAAGAATAAAGAACAAAAACCTAGATTAATAGATGAACTAAGAGAAGAAAAACGTGCCTCCTAGCTGCTGTAGAATCACTCCTTATATAACACCTCCAAAAGGAAAAAGAATCCCTAATCAATTGGGAAATTCAAAAGCAGTAAACAGAAAATATTTGCTGTTCTAATTTCTCCCCTGTTTCTCAGCATCTTCCTCTTCGAATCTGATTCTGACTTCTTCAACAAACTTGCAGATCTCCTTCTCATCTTTCTAACGAACTAAGGCTCGCCCAAAACAGACACTCACAGCAGATACGACCTAAAAACCAGATCAGGTTGAAGCAGATATTTCTGCTCAAAACGTTAATCTTCTATGACGTTTTTGAAGACCAAAACGACTTCATTTCATTTAATTGTCTTCTCAACAACTGTAGGGCTGTCTTCTAAGAATTCAATGGGACTGGGCTGAGTTAGTTTGGACACTTGGAACTCCAGATATGAAGTCCACAACAGAACAGGTTGTGCTCAATTATACAGCACATAGCTTCAAAATTCAGAGCTGAATTTGATCAATATTGAGACTGAATTAGCTTCTGATTCCTCTTTGACAATTGTAGAACTTTATTTCATCTTTCCAGCACATCAAACGGAATCCAATTTGAAGGTCTACAACTCCAGATATCCCTGAAAAACCGAACAAGGGTCAAGATAAAAAAATGCTGGAATTTTACCAATTTAATCATATTACTCCAAATGCAACTAAAATAATGTCTAATTGGTAAAAATTGTCTAACAAAGTGAATTAAGCACATAAATAACCCAAAAATGCATATGAATATAGACAATAAAAGCACTTGATAATGCACTTATCACCCATACACTGGCGACATTGCCATGGTCATTGTATTCATCTTTGGTTGGCCTCATTTCTTTAGAATCATCGGTACTAGCGAGATTGATGAAAAACCATATAATCTTATTCTCTGCATCTGAGACATTATCAGAATTCAGGTTCTTATAAAAGGAGTCTCAAGTGGAACCCACAAATTTTTTGTTGGTGGTGGCGGCGCCTACTAAGTAGGACCCACACACACATGCTGAAAAAGAAAAAGAAGAAAAAAGGAAAAGTGGACGTAGGAGAAAATCACACAACCGCAAAAAATGTAGAGAGAGTTATCTAGTTTTAAGAAGTGTTTCCTAAAATTAGGGAGAGAAAAATAGTGAGAAAATTATTATGGGTGTTTTTGGGAAACACTTTGAGTACCACTATTTTTGTATTACTCTCTATGTACATATTATTTTTAATAGTGGAAGAATTATTCGGAGTTTGTCCCGTGGACGTAGCCCTAAACCGTTGAGGGTGAACCACATAAATTTCTATATGTCACAAGTTTACTTTTCCATTGCGTTAATTTTCTCTTAATTGATTGAAAGGGCCAAACAAGTGGTATTAGAGCTAAGGCAAGTGGTACCTAGGTCCAACAAGTGGTATCAGAGCTGATGCCTAACAAGTGGTATCAGAGCTGATGCTAACAAGTGGTATCAGAGCCGAAGGTTTTGGAAGGTCCAGCCGGTCAAATAGTGGTATTGGATCCATAGATATATTTTGAAAATAAATATACCACGACGAAGAGAAAATTACGATGGACTCGAAGAGAAAATTACGACGAGTCCATTGGTGCTGTCCGCTCGGAAAGACGTTGCAGAATCGACTTAGTGATGAATAGTAAAATACTAACTCAAAGTTGATGGTGAACAATACTATTGGCATTACTGTTACTGAGTCCGCGTCAAGTAAGCCCATCACTATTCACGCATAGTACTATTCACGTGTACAGTTACTATTCATGCATACAGTTACTATTTATGCCAAACTATTCATGCATACTACTATTTATGTATACGGTTTATGTTGGTGATGATTTTCTGCGCAAGACAAAATGGACAAGCAAAATGATCAATCTAAATAGCGGGAATTACCATATATGGAGAAATGAGAGATCTCCTTATGGTAATCAAAATGCATTTGCCTGTGTTTAGTTCAACTAAACCGGAAGACAAGATTGATGAGGAATGGGCTTTCGAGCATGCGTCCAAATCTCGGTTGGCAGATTTGATGATGAAGGTTTCTGTAGCACCTTCAGAAATGGTCAATGGAAACTCACAAAAGGTTCCATGGTGGTAGCCAATGGAAGGAAAGACCCAAAGCTGTACATGATGCATGCGAAGCTCTCCCAAGATACTTTAAATGTAGCGGAGGATGACATTACGGTTGAATTGTGGCATAAACGACTAGGCCACATGAGTGAGAAAGGAATGACAACTCTAGTAAAAAACAACATGCTATTTGGATTGGATAAAGTCCATTCAGAGAAATGTTATGATTGTATGGTAGGAAAACAGAATAGAGTAGCCTTCAAGATTTCTCAGCCTTCCAGAATGAAGAATGTGTTAGATCTGATATATTCAGATCTGTGTGGACCATTGACGATGTCATACGGTGGAAATCGATACTTTGTAACATTTATCGATGACCATTCTAGGAAGACCTGGGTATACACTTTGAAGTCTAAAGATCAAGTTTTAGATGTTTTTAAACAATTTCTAAACTTGGTTGAGCGACAGACAGGCAAAAAGCTAAAGTGCATCAGAACAGGTAATGATGGTGAATACAGTGGGCCATTTGATGTTTTTTACAAAGAGCATGGTATTCGACATCAAACAACACCTCCCAAGATGCCGCAACTGAATGGTTTGGCTGAGAGGATGAGCAGAACTTTGATGGAGAGAGTCAGATGTTTACTCTCACATGTAAAGTTATCTAAAAGATTTTGGGGTGAAGCTCTTCTTATAGCAGTTCATCTTATAAATCGTTCACCTTGTGTTCCTCTACAGTATGATACTCCAGAAAGAGTATGGTCAGGAAATGATGTTTCCTATGATCATTTGCGAGTGTTTAGTTACAAAGCCTTTGTGCATATTCCTAAAGGTGAGAGGTCTAAACTTGATGTCAAGACTCGACAATGTGTATTCATTGGCTATGGCCAAGATCAATTTGGCTATAGATTTTATGATCCAGTCCAGAAAAAGATGATAAGAAGTAGAGATGCTGTATTTGTTGAAAATCAGACTATTGAAAATGTTGAAAAGACTCAGAAGCAAGCTGTCGATAAATCTGAAGATGATTCAACAGATGTACAAATAGTTCCTCCACCAACAGAACAAAGACAAGTTGGAGATGAAGAAACTGTTCCATAAGAACAAGAGCTAGAGTTAGAAAATCCAGAAGTTCCCTATCAGAATGAACTAGAAGACAATTTTGATGGTGTTCATGTTCAGCCACCAGCACCAGAAGGTTCTTAAACATTAAGAAGGTCTAGTAGAGTCAGACAACCATCTACTAGATATAATACCTGAAAAAATACCTGAAAAAATAAACTCAAACACAAGTTTTTGATGTAATACCTGAAAAAATAAAGAAATGATTTATCTACACTCAGTGTATAAATCTACATGTACACCAAACTAAGTATAACAATGTTAACTATTTTATTCAATTATTTTAATTTATTTATTTTTTTAGATTTTTAAGATTATTTCCTTTTCACTCTCTTTTTCTCATATGATAAATTTTTAAGACTTTATTTTAGAGATAAAACATAAGATAATGAAAAGAATAAATGTTTAATTATTTTAATATTTCAGCAAAATAATTCAGTCAAATGCATTTAATTGCTATTTTTTTAATAGTTCAGAAATTAAATTATAAATTTTTTCGTTCAAACACTATAGATATAATTAATGATGCCTTGGGACTCAAGACTCAAAGATCCCAGCTTTAATTCTCATACATGTGAACATTTAATTATAATTTGTATTTCTGCCCCTTTAGGTTGTATTGTCCGGTTTTGTAATTATTGTAATAGATTTAATATTCACTGTAAATAGTAATTGACGAAAAATAAAAAAGAAATATCACTATTATTTATTTATTTTAGAAACCGTCATCATTCGTCACTAGGAAAAAAAAATTTAAAACATTAAACTGTATGAAACTTTTTTTTATTATATTTTTGCAGCAACATGCTGTTAGTGTCCATGTAATCATCCTATCGTATCTTGTCAATTTCACTTCAGAAAATTCACATTTTAAGATTGAGAACTAAAAGCATGAAAAAATGGTGTTTCGAATTTCAAGCAAAAAGATACTCTATTTTAAGAGAAAGCCACCACTTACCAATCACACAATTTGTCAAATTGAAAAAGAAAAAGGAAGAAAGATTGATGTTAACCACAAAACCAATTGACGTGGCATCTAATCATCATCCCATTTTCCATGTAATTTTTTTTAGAAAAAATCAACTAAAAATTCCATTAAAACGAAATTATATAGAGATATCGAATATAAAATCTTAATTTGAAATATCTCATCGAGTTGATAAAACATAATATTTGTGTCATAAGATTGTTATGTGGGTCCCGAATATATATGGCACAACCCAAGAGGGGGTGAATTGGGTTTTCTAAAAACTGAAATACATTTTAGAAATTCTAAACAAGAATTAGAATTTTAAGTGCAGCGGAAAACACACAGAACTTTGTGAGAATAGAATATGGATTAGAATCACCTCACAATGTTCTAATTGCAAAAGATAGAAAGTCTGTGCAAAGTGCAGCTATTGATTAGAACAGCTTTACACTGACTTATACACTATCAGAGCTTCTTTATGAAGGAAAGTTATCGATATTAGAACTTTCTCATAAAGTTTGAAAAACTATATAAAGCTATGTGAAAGACAGTTATTAAATTCAGAACTTCTTCACAGAGCCTTAATCAATTATCAGAAATAACTTTATGATGGAAAGTTAGAACATCCTCATAAAGTTTAGAAAATAAATCAGAAATCCAATCATTGAATAATACTGGGAATAGAACAACAGTTAGAACGGTGTATATTCACTTTATTAGAATACCAGAGTTCTAATGTTCAGAATAGATAAGACTTATTACCGTTTTAGAACATCTGAATTATTAACAATTTTAGCGTTTCTAAAAATTAAGCAAGAGTGTAAAAGAGACAATATCAATCAAACTTCAGAAATAAAGAGATCAACACCGAGAATTATAGTGGTTCGGCACTAACTCACCTACATCCACTCCCCAAGACGCATCTTGAGATCCTCAACTAAGTTATCTCTTTTAAAGGGTAAGAGACAAACCAACAGTACAAGGCAATAGATCAAAAACCTAGATCTACCCTTTTGTCCCACTAGATTTTCCAAAGGTTCTAGTTAACCTCAACCCTTTCTGTTTTTGGCAGAGTACAGAAAACTCGATTCAAGACATTACTATCCCACACAAGGAGAAGGTCGCTTGATAACTTCTATCTCAATAGCTTCTAACCTAAGCTATTACACACAAAAGTTTAACAAATAAAGAGCTGTCTACTATAGGTTACACAATCTAAATAGACAGAAAGAAACGCCTATATAAGCACAGGAAAAACAGTTTTATCAGATTAGAAGATCGATTAGAACACAGAATTGTTTTTCAAAAGTAATTGTAAAAATTCTTTTCACTTTAAATATCTGTAATACCCCGAATTTTTATTTTCAAACCTTTGAATTTTTTTAAAATCAAAAATCGCAAATTTTGGCCGTGTGGGCTGTAAACGTAAAACAGGCTCAATTCGAGTCCAAATTTTCAAATTGGGCCCAAGCCCAAAAAATCGAAAACCACAAGAATAATCCGAGAACCAAGTGAAAAACTGCAAACCGAGCAAAATCAAGCCAAATCGTTGAAACAGACCAAACCAGTTTGAATCGAACCAGAATGGCCTAGAATTTGCTAAAAATCGCCTTTCTTCTTTCTTTTCTTTTTTTTTTTCTTCTTTCTCTTCTTCTTCTTGGGCGCGCGGTGACCTCACTGCCTCTCCTCCTCTCGTTCTTCCGACCACCAGAACCAGCGCCACCTCGCCGTCGCATCACCGCCGCAGATGCTCAAGCCTCCTCCTCCTCTCTGGCGAGCGCAGCGATGGCAGAAGTGGCAGTTCTACTCCACCGCCAGATCGCGTCTCCTACTCGATTTCCGGCGACCTCATCGTTTCTCGGCGATCCTCATTAGCAAGGTGAGTCCAAAAAGCCTTCTTGTTATCTTTAGATAAATAATTAATGGACAAACCGAATTTGAATGAGCCATTTGAGATGATTGAAGATTTAGGTTTTGTCAATTGATAAAATTTGGGGTTTTAGTAATTAATTGCCATATTTTGTAGATATTGATCTCAAAAATCGAACTTTACAGGAAGCATTCTTTATTTTCAGTATACTATTGTTTGACCTCAGGCCTGCTGGCCGTCCGGCCACCGTGGCCTGTGGCGACGGTGGATGTTTCCGTTGACCGGAAAGTGCTAAATAGGCAGAATTTTGCACTCAACCCGTAGAGTATGACTATATTATTAAATTTGCAATCTGACATTGATTGATATTCAAACTATTGTTTGACTTGAATTTATAATTAGGCTTAGAAAGTATACGACTGCAGAAAATTAGTTAATTAAGGATATTATGCCTTAACATTAATTAATCAAGGATATTAGCTAAATAATTACATGAATAATACCTAAGAATGAATTAGTTATACAAAAGTAATGTTTAAGATAGGAATCTATCTCCTTATGGATCTTTTAGTTATTAAGCTTCAATATATTAGTTAATAGTAATCTTTAGTAATCAAAGCTGAAGTAATGCTTAATTCTATTAGAAAATGGCTTAAGTCAATTTGATTTGGGTCTGAATTTAATTGTGATTATTTGTCTTGTTTGAATTTTTTTTAGCTTTATATGGATTTTTAATGTTTTCTAAGCATGGAAATTGACTTGAATTGGGATAAGAGGAGTTTTAATTTTATGTTGAAAATAGGAGTGACCGAATAGGCCTAGTTAAAATTATTATGATTTTGTTAGAGAACCTTGATAGGTAAATACATTTAATTTTGAACTTATGAATGCGAAACATTCAGAATGATTATTATGAATCCAAACGCGAAAGATAAATTGAAATATTTGAAATAGTAGGTTTAATTCTTGCTAGGAATAGTTAATCGGTATATTTTAAGTTGTAAGTTAGATCTCTTAGTAGATGTATTCTTTAGATTTTAATTTAATAGAAGCATTTGTTCTTATTGGCTAATATAAAATTTAACAAAGGTATAAATATGTGGTTATTATCTTTAAGCAAGAACGAAGAAATGAAAGCTTGATAAAGAGTACTATAATAGTTAGACACTACGAAACTATCAAGTGAAAGTAATTGAAATAAACTTAATGATATAAGTTTTATTCGATTATATATATATTAAAGCTTTCATTTGTTTGGTAATTAGCTATAGAAGCTAGTTATAATTATATGAAGTAAATAATGATCGTCATTATCATTGGAACATGATTGCTGTAAATTAATGGTTGAGTGTTGACATTGTTGTTTTGGAAGGAGGATGGGGTTTTAAATTGATTGATTGCCCGACGGATGGGCTGTGTGTATTGATTGATAAATATATATAATGTTATTGTGACATTTAAACAGGTAGATAATCTTATTTTTAGGGGAGATGCTGTCGAAATTTCGATAAAACCTAGACTAGTTTTAATTAATAACATAATTAATAAGTTTATTTAGATTAATTCTATAACTTAATGCATAATAAATAGAGTGCTCTAATTATTTATTTGTTATCTTTATTATTCATTTAATTATTTAATTATTTTCATTGTTATTGTTTATTATTATTACTATTTTATTGTTGTTGTTTATTGTTAATGGTATTTATTTAATTATTTAATTGCATTTGAAAATGGATGTCCATTTGTGCATTGCATTACGATGTTCAACTGATCAATATGTCTGCATTTGATTGCAATGTTTGATTAATTGTGTTGTGAAAATGCTATGCTTTGTTTGTGTGGAATTGGGATGAAGTGGACCACCATGGGTTTGTGAGGACGGTCTGTGATATGGATCTTGAATATGATATGATATTTGACCGTCGGCCGGGAAAATGGGAGATCGGCGCCCCCTTGTGCACCTGATGATATGGATTATATAGAACCACAGGATGGCCTCTTGTTGTTGTGCACCTGATAATCTAGATTTAATTGTAGCCCGCAGGGTGGCCTCCTGTTGTGAGCACTTGATGATCTAGATTGGATGGAGACCTCCGGGTTGCCTCCTGTCGGTATGGAAAAGAAAAGAGAGAATGGAAAAATAATGAGAGGACTGGTCAGTGAGGATTAGACCAGTTGGCCGTATGAGGGATCGGCTCCCTAGTGCACATGTATGAGAGGGCGAGCCATGTGTGAGGACGGCTCGTTGGGGTTTCAGGTGGCGCCACTCACTAATTTCCACGTGATGTGATTATATGAAGATGTTAATGATTGTGAGTGCTGGTGATGTGCCATTTGTGTGACTGGCTGCGTGAGCATATAACTAGTCGGATTACTAGATTGATATGTTTACACATTTGTGTGACTGCGTGTGTTGTGCAGTAATTATTACTCCTTAGAAAACTCACATGTCTTATGTAATTTTTCAGGAAGTAAGTTTCTCTTAATTCGGTTTAAGTTATGTTTGTTCGCCGCAGGGATATAAAGAAGTTTTTCCTAGTTCCATAATTATTTTGCTATGAAACTATATGTATAAGAAGCTATGTATATCAAACAGTGACTCCGCAGTTGTAGAATTTCCATACATTTAGTCGTGTAGTAATACAGATGAAGTAAATTCTTTTAGCCCATCTTAGAAATGTGTTGTATTGTAAATGGGGCTTGAACTGTGGAATGTTGAAGATGATAAATTTGGGCCGAGGTATAATAAAATGTTGAGGTATATCTTTTTTCATTAATATGGGCTGAATGTTTGAAATTTATACTGAGATGATAGATTTTAGTGATTCAGGCTTACTACGGGCCTCGGGGGCCTTAAGCTTACCTGGGCCCTAGTGCCGGTTCGGCCCATGGAAATGGGTCGTGACAATATCTAAAACGTTAAGTATAGAGATGAAAAGAAAATGGGGGTAGAGAGTAAGTTTTAAGAGATAAAGATTCGTTCAATGAGAGAGTGCTCTTAAAACAAAAACTCTTACTTCACCAAATGTTTAAGGCGTGAACGTTCCTTTATATAGGAAACTAAGAAGCTGTCGCCTTTGGAAAGAAATTGAAATCAAAATATTTTCTTTCCTTATTTTAGAAGATATGAAAATCTTTGTTACCAAAAAAATCTATTTTATCCTTTTTGGTAAGAGAATAAAACACGATTTTCACTTTCCTTTAAATAAAAGATTCTCGACAGCGTTTATTTTGGAAAGACATAATTGCGGAAGAATGCTCTTACTAAAACCGAAAGAGATTCTCCTTCGTTTTTAAGGTAAGAAAATAATTTTAAGTATATTAGATCTTTCAAAATATATTTCCGAAAAGAGAGTAATTTGTATTACCAAAAACATTAAGAGAAGAAATCTCTTTAGTTTTAGGAAAATAAATTTTTCCGATTTAAAGGAATATTTTCGAAAATAAATTATTTGAAGAAAACTAATTTTCCGAAAAATATTTTTGAGAGAGAAAAAGATTTTTGTGCTCATATATGGATTTTCTCTCTATCCTACAAAGTTTCCTAAAAACCTAGCTACTAGGATTTTCGAAATCTTCATACTTAATGTAGAACTTGCCTTGTACGATTTCTTTTCAAAGAGATTCTGCATAAAATAAAATTAGCACAAATAGCATAATTTTAAATTTATTTGTTTTGAATTAATTATCAAAATTCGAGACTTAGAAATTGACCTTTGAGCCAACACGTTACCCTACTTAGCTATTCATAGCCACTATTCAATTCGGTCTTCTACAAGTACGATCTGATCACCTTTAAATTCATTCTTGAAGATCTACACTTTTTTTTTTTTTGTATAAGTGTTCAAATAACAAAATATTCTAGACAAAATCATTGTAATTGTTATAACAAACAAAATCCAAAGATATGAGCAACAATATCTCAGATCTATATCAAAGATACAAAATGAAGATTATTTAAAAAAATAAACAAAAAAGAGAAATGGTGACCATCGTTAGAGCTCACCGATGGTCTCTCGTGAAAAAAATTGAGAGAGAGCTTTTAAGTTTTGGAAGAATGAGTGTAATTTTCAATACTAACAATTTTGAGTACTCATCTCATGCAAATTTTTATAATCTGTATATATAATTAATAATACGGATCAACAAATTTATTATAATTTGTCAATTCACATTGTTTGAAATGAAGTGGTTGGAACTTCTTTTCCTTTAATAAAAGTTTCAAGTTTGAACTTTAGGTATAGAAATTATCCTACTATGAGATGATTTGTTGCCAAGATGATTTGCTTACGTTTCTTCTCTTCATATGAACCGATAATACTACATTCTTATCTTAACTATGTTACCCAGATGAGATAATTATCCATTTTTTTAAAATGATCAACTCATAAATATAATATACATTCTTAATATTGGAACACATGCCATCAAATAGGTAATATTTTAATTAATTCCTCATTTCTTAATCACTTTCACTTACAGAATAAAAAAAAAATTGATAAAAAGAAAAGTACCATCTGCAATTCATCAATTAATATATGTATGACAATTGTGGCAAGACAATCATTCATGTTATCAGTTCTAGTTGTTTTGACAATAATAGAACCTCATCATAAATTTAAATCGAAATTATTTATTTGCACCACCTCTTCTCCAGAATATAAATTTCAAATTAAAAATTTGGCAGGAAGAAGGGTGGAAGGTCTTTCATTAAGGCAATATCTGGATTTATGATTCTTAAATATAGAGATAATCACTATTAACAATAAAAGCTAACACATAAATATAGGAAACAAACATAACACATCACACATCACACATGACATCGACCAAAAACAAAAAGGCTAAAATAGGGAAACAAACATAAAAAATAATAAAATCTTAGTCCCACTCGTGCTTTTTTGGAATAAGAACAAGATCGTGCTTGTTATGGACAGTGGGACCACCAGCTTCTTCCATTGGAAAGTCCTCAAATTTCTTTCCATTAGGGAGCTCAAAATCAAACCCATATAAAAGATTAGCCAATGTGTATTTAACTGCTGTAGTACCCATTGCCAGACCAGGACAAGTTCTTCTTCCAGCTCCAAATGGGACCAACTCAAAGTAGGACCCTCTGTAATCAACATCACTGTTCTCAAATCTTTCTGGGTAAAATTCTTCAGGGTTCTCCCACTTAGATGGTTCTCTTCCAATTGCATAAGCATTGATGAATATTGTTGTGCCTGGTAAAATGTCATACCCACCAATTTTGCATTTTTTGGTGCTAAAATGAGGGATCAGAAGTGGGAGTGGTGGGTGCATTCTGAAGGTTTCTCTTACTATTAATTCCAAGTATTCGAATTTATCAACATCTCTTCCTTCTACTCTGTTTTTATTTGGTCCAACAATTCCTCTTATCTCTTCTTGTACTTTTTTCATTATTCTTGGATTCTTTAGTATCTCTGTGAATGCCCATGCGGTTGTCACAGAACTTGTATCAATGCCACCCACAAAGATATCCTGCCAAAAAATATAATATAGTTTTAGAAGATTAGCCTGGAGATCCACAAAAAAGAAAGAACATTATTTGAACGAAAAATTGAATTTGATACCATGAGAATAGCCTTGAGATGGTCTTTAGTAAGTTGGAAAGAAGCACCTTGGTCTCTCATCAGCCCAACCAAGACATCAACAATATCTTCATGTTCAGGCTTAGGTCTATTTGGGTCCAGATGCCGCTCAAGAATTTTCTGAAAATACCCATCAAGGTTTTTGAAAGTTTGTTCTCTTTTAGCAAGAGCACCAGTCAAAGAATCAATGAATCTTCCAGCACTAGGGAAAAAATCCTCCGCATGAAAATTGTTTAAAATATCCATAACCTTGTTGGAACTCCAATTGTCCATAGCTCCTTCCGAAAGCAACAGTACCCATAATACCATCAATCACGTTAAATATTAGCTCCGTAAGATTAACTGGATTAGGGTATGCATTTGTTAAAATATTGTTTAACTTGTCAATCTGCTCTTCTCTTGCATACCAGAACATATGCACTCTTTTCATACTCAAAAGCTGAAAAATAAACAACTTTCTCATTTCTTTCCAGTAATCAGAATATGGACGAAACGCAACATCCAAGAAATTATATGACAGTCTACGAGGCCCGACCGATGAAGGGCGACTGCAAGTTTCAAGATCATGGTCTTTTATGACTTCTCTTGAAGCCTCTGCACCAGAGATAACAACACCAGGTGATCTCCCTAATTGAACTCGCATGACAGGGCCATATTTTTGTGACATTTTCCAAAAATCGTAGTACGGCCTGTCGCCTAACTGGTGAAAATTGCCAATAATGGGGAGTCGTCTTGGACCTGGTGGTAGTTTAGGACCTTCAGTTCTCTTCTTGCTTTTGAAGAGAAAGAGGGTGAAAATTGGAAGAAGAAAGACTGCAAGAATTGGAAGCCATTGTTGGTTGAGAGAAATTAGATTTGATATAGACATTTCCTGTTGTTGTTTATCTTTTTGGTGTGGTTTTGATTTGAAAGTGGAGAAGATGAGTGAACCCTTTAAATAGTGCAGCAATGTAGTGAACCAGAGACTTGATATTTCTTTGAGGAAATATAATAAATATATTAATTACAGCACACGTTCTTTTCATTATTTAATATTTGCAGTTGTATCGCTTACCTTGTTACACGTATGATTTTTTATGGTTTTAATAGGCATCACCACGGTTTAATTCAAATCAAAACCGAATCATAACCGAGTTAAAATTGCCATCATACCGCAATCAATGTCATCCAATTTCAAACTATAATCAAAATCACATTTTCATTGTTTGGTTTCATTTCTTCATTTTCTAAAATTAGAATGCACGATTCTAATTTGAAACCATGAAAAATTAAATTTACAACCAACTCGTAATATTTTTTTTTATATTTTTTTAAATTAAATTTTAAAACTTTTATTATTAATTTGGTTTAGTTTGTCCAATATTAATATTTTATTATTATTATTATTATTATTATTTATTCAAAATACAAAACTAAAAAAAAATAATAAGTTTGAAAATGATTATCTAATTTCGGTTTTAAATCGAAACGACATCGAAATCGGTGATTTCAAAACTATCTTAAAGTTTGCCTTTAAAACTGAAACCAATGGCTCTGAAACTATGATCATAACTACCTCTCTCACTCTCCTCACAATAAGACTTGAACTCGAAACTTCTAACTCTTCACACTAGTGAAAAGACCAACCAGACTACACTTGATTGACCTAAAATCTTATATTTTATTATTTGGTTGAAAATAATTGCATAGATTTGAATGTTATCTTTAAAATAAAATTAAATGATTTAAATTCCATCATTCATATAAAAGTATGAAATTAATAAAGTTTCCAACTCTGAGCTGAGATTTCTCTCTGCCAAAACGATGAAATTGAAGTTATGATGAAATCTATCAATTTTATGAATTACTTTTTCTCAACCAAATAAAAAAAATCTAAGGAATCCGCATAAATGTTTAAATGTGTGTTTGGAACGGTACAAAATACCCCAGAAAGGAAAATAATTGGGTAAAATAATTGAGGAAAGTTATTTCTGCTGTTTGGATGATGTTAAGAAAATTGCAGAGGATGGAGAATTTGTACTGAAATCCTCTTGGGCTCGCAATTTTTCAATCTCTCCGAATCGGAGATAAAACAACAAATTTTGTGGGAGATTTTCAATGTTTATACAAAATTACAAAAAAAATTCATTTTCCTATCTCCAACAATTAACTCCTCTCTCTTGTTTCCATGTCGCTGCCATTCTCCACAAATAGCAAATATAGAGGATGGAAATAGAAAAGAACCAAAATTTTATTGTTGATGCTTTATATTAAAAAAATAAATATCAATTTTTTTAGATGGTGATTGATGGTATTTAATTAAATTAAATAGTAATTAATTAAATATATTATTTTTATTTATCAAGTAAACTTGTAACATTATATACAATGTTAAGGTTAAAACTGTAATTATGCAATAGTAATATTTTTACTTCTTTTTTTACTATATTTTTTATTAATGAAATATGAGATATCTCAGCTTATTCTTAAAAAAAAAATAAAATCTTAGCTAATGGCTAGGAAACAAACTGAGTTTACTAACTCAGCTCAACTCTTAAGATTAATGAAATATTTATTTCATGCATAGAAGATTATTCAAACTTGAAGAAATCATTATTAATTTGTTTATAGTATGATCTCAAGTGTTAAATTTTGGTTAATAGAAATAAATAGGGCACGCTCTGAAGAAATCATTATTAATTCGTTTATATTTATTTCTCCAATTTATAGTTGGTGGTTGAATTCTTTCAATTTTGTGCAACATGCATGCGGACGGCAGGCGGTTAGATGAAACACTCTAATGTAACGATCAACCAATGCTAAAAAGTTAGTACTAACAAATTAACTGACTAGTTTACCACCTTTATATGCGCTATATAAATTGACTATTTAGTTGATGTGAGATTGTTACTAATTAGTTGGATAAAATCAAAAGAAATAAAAGATGATAAAAAATTTCAATTAAAATCAATCAACAATTACAGTTGATAGAAGTGTCAATCCATTGCCAATTCCATCTGCTTCGATTTGAAGTTGATACGAATTTAAAGTTTTTCGTATCAACTGCTAACTTTTTTGTATTTATATTTTATTTCGAATTCATTGGCCTTATAAAAATAATTATTTGTAAATTTCTTTTTTTTTAAAATTAGTATTTTTATAGTCATGTTATTTACAGTTATTCAATAATAATAATAACAATTTTCTATTAAAATATTATTTAAAAAATTAACTAATAATTTTATTTATATAATTATAATAAGTAAAAAATAATATTATTCACTTTAAAAATAAAATATATACACATAATGCATCATAACATATAAAATAATTATATCCTTAATAGTCATTTTATATTTTATTATCAACCACTGCTAAAACCGTATCAATTAACATTTATCAGCTAATCGCTATCAGCCATCAACCACTAGCTTTTAGCAGCCGCTATCAAATTTAGCAGGTGTAAATAGCTAAACCAAAAGACCTCTTAATTGTAATTTTTTTATTATCTTAAGAGGAAAATTTTTTTCTATAATAATATAAAAAGAATATAAGAGAATGACTATATATATCATTATTATTAGGCCAAAATTATCATTCTTTAATATAAGTTATTTGAGCCAATCAGGTATGGTATGATTGTCTTCTCATTTATACGAGCAATGAGAGGTCTGGAGTTCAAGTCTTTTTGACTATAAAAATTTTTACCAATCTGATGAATTAATGGTGAATTAAGAGTTTTTACCAATTTGGCGAATTAAGGGTGAACTACCTCAATTATTTAGCTCGTAATGTTAATTTCAGTCCATTAAACATGCGAGCGAATAAATTTGAAATTTTGAAGTTGCTAGACTATTCCTCTACGTATTCCTATTTGTTCAAAATTCTGTCTGCAAAAATTCCCGCTAGTTAGGCGGGCACGTTTTTATTTCTTAGACAGTTTCTCAATTATTTAATTTTGTCCCTCTTATTATGGAAAAGAATAAGCTGGTCCCTAAATCAAGATCTCTTTTCAAAAATTAACTATAAAATTCTTAATTTATATATTCATTAATACTTTGATTTTTCTATTTAGAACCAAAATATTAATGAAATTATAATTTTAACATCTCATAATCAGTTTGATTATAATTTAAGAATCAACTTCTCAGTGAATTGATAGTTAAAAATGCTATTTTAGAAGAAAAGATTAAAGCGTTAATAAAATTATAAGGAACCGATCTCATTGTTACTTTTTGAAAATATAAATTCTCACGTGTTAGTTATAAATTTGGGGATTAATTTTAATTTTTTTCTCTCCTTATTATTCAACTACCATTATTAATCTACACGATGTTTTTTTTTTTTTTTTTCTTTTGCGACTCCTTTATCCATTTATAATTGTTCTACCAAACTCGTTTTTTTTTTTTTTTTTTTCATAACTTTGGCAATTTTCTTGTCTTTCTTGTAGACAATTATTCTTGAATTATCACAAAATTAAAATGTTAAAACATGATTACAGCTTTGCCTATTTTTCCACTAAAAAAGAATAATATCCGCTAGTTAGGCGGGCACGTTTTTATTTCTTAGAGAGTTTTTCATCCGTCTCAATTACTTAATTTTGTCCCTCTTAAATTTCTCATCCGTCTCTTAAATTTGATTATTTCTTAGAAAGCAACTACGTAATTGATTAATTTCAACCTTTAGTCCAAACTTAAATAAGTTCAATCTCTTTTCATAGATTCTAATAATATAAAATTCAAAAAATATTTTAGAGGAAAATAATTGGTATTGAATTTATATTTTATATATATATATATATATATTAAATTTCACAAGAACAATTAAATTTAATATTTATCAATTTTATTATAATATTAAATATCATTGATAAAATTGACTAAAAAAATAAAATAAAACTCATAGTTCCATGATAACAAAATGATTAATTATTTATATGTCTTTTTTTTTTTTTAATTTTCATTAACATTTATTAATTTTAAATCCCAAAAAAGAAGATGAAAATTTATATATTTAGCAACTGCTATAAATTAGTATTAAAAGCATTTTTACAATTAGAGTATCAAATGAAAGAAAATAAAGATATTTTAATACCCATATGTTAAAAGAATGTTTAGAGTGTGTTGGGATCAATGCTTCCACTTATCCCCTTATTTATTTTCACCACCGATGATCTAAGCTATTTTTCACAATATTTCATTGTATTATATTATCTAAGCATAAATATGCAAACTTTTATGTTTACAATGAATCAAAAAGAGGGAAAAATAAATTAAATTTAAGATTAATTACCTATAATAATCTTAGTGAAAGTTTAGAAATCCTAAAATATCCTTAGTTTCTGATCGATTGATAATAGTTTGAGTTTTTAATAATCGATAAATTAGAGTTTTTAATACTTTTTTTATTCATTGATTAAAAAAATATTATTATATTAATATATTATTCTAATTGAATTTTCAATTTTTGATTATTTACGATATTAATTGTTTCAAAAAATAAATTATTATTTTAATTTTAAAATAAACTTCAAAATGCAAAAATATATATATATATATATACCTATAAAAGATATTGTTTCACACGTTTATATATATATCACTTTTAAAGTTTTGAATTTTTTTTTATTTATGTCTATTTATCTATGTTGAAGTTTTCCAATTTATATGGTATAGATTAAGGCAACATTTTAATTTTTTTTTCTTTTTTCATGAATATTGGTTGTCAAAATATCATATACTATTAGATCATTTTCAATTCCTACAAAACAGGTTCTTCTATAAACATAAGAACCGCGCATACTAAAGGATTTTAAATATCTATATATTCTCTACATCTCAACATAAATTAATCAAAGCAAAACACTCTTAAAAAAAAAAAAATGGATATAATGTGGTCCTCAAAGCTTTCAATTAATTGAAATTTGTCGATCTCAATACCATTAATCGAAACCGGTATCAAATCCAAAATTAAAATGATCTTTTCTGATAGCTTATTTCACAAGTGTACGAAATCGCTACAAGTAATATATAATGAGTAAGAGTATCGTATCCACAGGGATTGTATGCCAAGTACCAAAATTATGTTATCTCATTATTATTTAAACGATAAATGATGAAATTGTTTATAGAAATTAAATTCAACAAGTAAAAATAAGAAGTTAAGCAAGCAATTATTGATTAAAAGAAATCAAGGAAGTAAAGCTACTAGGGGTTTTGATTTCACCTAACTCTATCCAATTTATTTAATTAGTTCATTGATCAATTTAATTATTCAAGTAGGGGAAACAACCCAAAAATCACTAACAAGCTCTCCCGATGTATTGTTAGCTATTTTAATCCGGTCTAATTACCTATCTTCCAATAGCGCAATCAAACATGAATTAAATCATTAAGTTTTATGGTTTGTCCTGTGAATTCATAACCTAAGGTCATTAACTTATGAAAACCCCCCATGAGTCAAACCGTATAGCTTCCGCATCAAGTTATTATTCTCATGTGTTTTATTAACCTTTTCATAACAAATATCCTTCTTCCGATAGTGATAATTGAAATAAATCAATCTAGGGGAAAATTCTGCCTAGAAGCATTAAGTTCATTAATAAATCATAACTTGAATAAGGAAAAATAAATCTAATTGCATAAATTGGAAAAGAGATTAAGCTACATCAAACCCCTAGTATAAGAATTTAGTTACACATAGTACTTAAATAAAACTCAACAATACTTGATAAATATTCCATAATCAATAAAGATAATGAAAGAATTAAACAAGATTAAGAGTTAGAGATAAGAACTAGTTTATCAACTACTTGAATGGCTTCCTTGAAACCTTGCATAACTCTTAAATACTTAGCTTCAAAAGAAAATAAACTATCTAAAAACTAAAAATGAGAGAGAGAAGAATAGATGTAGAGTATAGGATATATGATGCCCTTTGAGTGGCTTCTTTGCTTCCTTATATAGCCTACTTGGGGGAACAAGCCTTGTGCTTTTATGAGTGAAGTCCAACTTTGTGAGGTGGAATAGTTTGTAAATTAAGCCATGAATTGCTCTCAATTATGGTGTCTCAAATGCACATGGTTGAACTTTGACTGGCATGTGAAGAAAGCATCCAAGGCATGTAACGCCCCA
Source organism: Jatropha curcas (assembly GCF_041381405.1). Taxonomy (NCBI): domain Eukaryota; kingdom Viridiplantae; phylum Streptophyta; class Magnoliopsida; order Malpighiales; family Euphorbiaceae; genus Jatropha; species Jatropha curcas. The sequence goes on from NC_143153.1 coordinate 27,556,485, forward strand.
TTTTTCTGTGTCTGAAATAGTAAATTATCGGTCTGTGAATAGTGTCATCGGTCCGGCAATAAATATTATTTTGGTCCGGAAAAATTACTATCTATGTGTTATATTTTATTTAATATTTTTGGAGTATGTATACATTATTTTTATGGGTAGAAAGTAAGTAATGAATATTTTTTTTGGAGAAATTAGAGAATTAGTGAATAGTGAATTATGTTGTTATATTAATTAAAGAAATTAGAGAAATTATTTTTATGGAGTAAATTTGAGATGGTGTTATATTAATTAAGGAAATTAGAGGAATTATTTTTAAGGATTAAATGTAAGAATTTTTATGGAGATAAATAATATTTTGAAGGAATTTAATTTGGAGAATATTTGTAGCCATTAGATTGAATTACATTGCTCAATCCTAGCCATCCAATTTTGGTGAAAGGACCAAATTACCCTTTAGTCAACTCCATTATTTGAGCTAACATATTTTCTTCCTTTTCCTCTCCATCTAACGTGACCTTTCTCTTCTTCTTCTTCTTCTTCTTCTTCTTCTTCTTCTTCTTCTTCTTCTCCTTTAGGTCTTCAATTTTTACTTCCTAAACACATCAAATACACTCCAATAAACTTTGATTAAGTACTTAATCTTTGAGATTAAAGCTTGAGAAATGATATTTGGTGAATAATTTCAAGTAATTTGGAGGACAAAGGGTGGAGAGCTTCCTACCAAAGACAAGGGAAAACTAAGGCTTCAAGAGTTTGGCTTAAGCTTGTTAGAGCTTATATTTAAGGTTAGTGTTCATAAACACTCTTATCTTGTTTCAATTTTTGATTTTGTGAAGTTTATACTATTTTGTGAAAATTGGGAATTTTATATGAACTGATTTGATTATTGAATTTTGGTGGTATAAATGTGTTCTTGGGAGATTTCTAAGCGTGCTTATATGTTGAATTGATAAGGAAAATAATTTCTTCTTCATTAGAAAGCTAAAACAAAATACTACAAATGTTATGAAGGGACCACAGCCCAGATCAATCTTTAAGATGGCAAAAAAAAGCTAGGAACACAGACCAACAGTCTAGACCTGATTCAGCAGAACTAATTTCAATGTTTATCAAATTTCTACTTATCCAGACACTCAAATCACACCAATCCAAAACCAGAGAAGTCTCAAGACACAGGGCAACAACTCTCATGAAGATGGTGTTACATTTACTTGTGAATACTCAATTACTTCTAATTCATAATTTTAGTTTTATGATTTATATGTTAAGTTAAGATGGTGTCTCCGGCACCGAATGTGGCATCCGCCGTCGGGTCTCTCGGGACTGGGCGGAGGGTGTTACATTTAGTGGTATCAGAGCATAGGTTTAGACGGTTCTAGGACTATATGTGTATATATGTCGGAATTTATCTATTTTGAAGCGAGAGTATGAGTAATTTAAGTTAAATACATGCCATATTTGTTTGAATTGGAAACAACCAGCAATTGGAGAGTGGTGTCGTGGTAAGCGGAGTATATATTGAGGTTACTACTGATGATTAATGGTTATATCCTTTTAAACCAGTTGAATAAATTATTCTTGGAGGAAATTCTTAGAGAATAAGGGATAGAGATTCGATGTGGTGGTTATTGGAGATGAGATATTATTAAGGAATTAAAGGATTTGTGTTCTTTTTCTTGAGTTGATATGTTTTCCAAGTGATAGAAATATATTGAAGATTTAACTTTTGAAAATATGAATTTTAATTTCGAAATTGACATGTACTCATGATATTGATAGTATGATTAACTTGTGGAAATGTTTGTTTATTTTGACACCATAAGAAGCATATCGTTTTATGTTGCTTATGGATAAGTGATTTTGCTCTGAGGATTTTTCCTTTCTATTGAATCCTTTCGATATAGAAAAAAAAAATTACTTAAATAAAATTTTCAAGTGTGGTTTTATAAAGTTTTGATAAACGAAAAGATTGTTTTATAAATGAAAATGAATTCATTTGTATAGATTCATGAACTATGAAGTATATTGGTTTACGAAGTAAACATGAAAATGATATTTATATAGAATTTAAGTATGTAAGATGAAGTGTAAACTTGTATGGTTATGTGGGCAAGAAGTCATGTTAAGTGATGCATGATAAATATTATAAATGTTAAGTTGAAGTTAAATGATGAAAGTATATTATTTTTATTTAATACTTGTTGATTGTGAAATGCATACATAAAATGCATGAATGTGTCTATATGTGCCTGTAGAAGGAGTATGGTGAGAATGAGTTGCTAGTATTATCTAATAAGAGAATTAAATGATGTGGATTTATGGACAATAGAATCTATTTAGAGTATCGATTTTAATATATGCAATTGATGAAGTTTACATGATTTTGGCTAATGGCATTTAGTATGACTATTGTGATCAGCATTCTTTTGGACAGAATTGGTGTATTTACATAATGGATATTTATAAGGTTTAAATGATGAATAATTTGATGTGACTTGCTATAATAATGAGTGATGAGTATTTTTCATATTTAGACTTTTTAACAAATTAGGAATCATGGTTATTAAGATTTGATGGACATAGAAGTAATGATGCATCAGAATATACAAGACAAGAATTTCTATATTTTGGAGAGTTCATGAATATGAAAAAAAAAAAAATTGTGGTTCATGTTGATATCACTATGCTTATATGAGAACAAATTCTAAGCCAAAATTATCAAAAGTTTATAAGTGATCATTGTTACGATAGAAAAGATTTGATTGGCTAATAGTTAATAGAAGTATTTACAAGTCATGAATGATTTATGGATTTATGTTATGACGGGCTACATGCATCACTGAATTGAGTGCCCTTTTTGACCACTATAATGATAAGATTATGTTCTGAGTTCTTCATGAGAGTTGTTGCCCTGTGTCTTGAGACTTCTCTGGTTTTGGATTGGTGTGATTTGAGTGTCTGGATAAGTAGAAATTTGATCAAAGTTTATTGGAGTGTATTTGATGTGTTTAGGAAGTAAAAATTGAAGACCTAAAGGAGAAGAAGAAGAAGAAGAAGAAGAAGAAGAAGAAGAAGAAGAGAAAGGTCACGTTAGATGGAGAGGAAAAGGAAGAAAATATGTTAGCTCAAATAATGGAGTTGACTAAAGGGTAATTTGGTCCTTTCACCAAAATTGGATGGCTAGGATTGAGCAATGTAATTCAATCTAATGGCTACAAATATTCTCCAAATTAAATTTCTTCAAAATATTATTTATCTCCATAAAAATTCTTAAATTTAATCCTTAAAAATAATTCCTCTAATTTCCTTAATTAATATAACACCATCTCAAATTTACTCCATAAAAATAATTTCTCTAATTTCTTTAATTAATATAACAACATAATTCACTATTCACTAATTCTCTAATTTCTCCAAAAAAAATATTCATTACTTACTTTCTACCCATAAAAATAATGTATACATACTCCAAAAATATTAAATAAAATATAACACATAGATAGTAATTTTTCCGGACCAAAATAATATTTATTGCCGGACCGATGGCACTATTCACAGACCGATAATTTACTATTTCAGACACAGAAAAATGGGGCGTTACAGTTCTACCCCCCTTAAAGAATTTCGTCCTCGAAATTCACTTGAATTAAGAAATTCCAAATCTCATAATATTTTTCCGACTTAATTTATTCTTCCTTAATCGGCTAGCACTTACTATCCTTATATTCTATAAGTGATTCTCCTAAATGAAGATCCATAATAGTAAATTTAACCATTCAATATTTAAAAATTTTAATCTCATAAGTATAACATAAACTTACTTTGCATAACACCGATTAGATCCTTAATATCCTCTTTAATTCCCTTACAAGAAAAATCCATAAACATCTCTTATTCTATCTAACACTCAATCCAAGGACCTATATAACTCCCTTTCCAAACATATCATCATATCAGATACATATCAAGGCATTTAATTTAAATATCATATTCGAAGATTTGCATCAAGTCAATTCTCATAAAGCATGATGAGATTATATGAACATATACTGAAATCATATAGCTTATTTTCATAACAGTATTCTTCTGAGATCAGATATCTTATTCTTATAACATCTGATACTTATTTTCAAACACTGCCATGCATATATACATATAGTCATACATGCATTCTTGCAAGTTCCACTCGAGAAAAATAATACCAAAGTTCCAAATCTCAATACATAAAAGTATTTATACACAATCACAAAGTTATGCAAACCATGCAATGTGTCATATAAACTATCCCAACTTAACCATTTATCCATAACGATTTAATAGAATGCACTAAGTCATAGCAATTCCACCTTTTTTTTTCTCATCGTATTTTATATGAAATGATTTGATTATTGAATTTTGGTGGTATAAATGTGTTCTTGGGAGATTTCTAAGCATGCTTATATGTTGAATTGATAAGGAAAATAATTTCTTCTTCATTCTTCAAGAGTGGCAGAACCTATTGATGAATAAATCCTTAAGTTTTCTTGTTATTCTTTGTGGAATTATGATCTTAAGATGATATTTAATGAGTATTTAGTATGTGGTAGAAATCTCTACCTTGTATATGATTTAAGTAAGCTGAAATTAGGAAAAAGTGTTATTGGGTGTGATTAAGGACTGTTTTTCGATCCCTTGCATTTCCCATTAGTGTCTGAGTCCTTCATATGAAATCATACATGTAAGCTTACTTTAGAACTTACGTAACTCATATACTTCAACATAATTACTTAATATAGAAAATTTATCATAAATCCCTTTTCGTTTAAAACTTTCTTAAAGTCATAATGAAATCATATTTTCCTTATTCAAAATTCAAAGCACATACACCTTAAATACCCATTTCTTTGTTAAAACTCTAAACATATAAAAGTTATCAAATAATCATACTTATGTCATATATATAAAATAATTAAGTAAGCTTTACTACACCAAGGTGGTACCAAGGGGAGGAATTTCCTTCTCCAATCAAGCATGCTAACACAACTCTTATGCACAAAAGTATCAATTTCAACCCTCATCATGCGTATATGTGCTATTTGTTTTGCTATAAATGGAAATGTATGTTGAATTTTAATGCATTTATGATTGTAAATAATTTTATGAAATTTGTTTTTAAGTAAGTTGTCATCGCAACTTTGGTAAGTATGTGAATTATGAGCACCACTGAGTTTTATACTCAGCGCGTCGATTTTTATCACGCGTAGGTTGAAGATCGTGGTTGCTACTTGAAGATTTGAAGAGTAATATCAAAGCAGAAGTGACTAATTTTCCAAATGTATATAAAAAATGCAAGGAAAATGAAATGAAATTGCTATTATAAAAATTAAAAAAAAAATTGACTCGCTAAACTTGTGAATACTCAATTACTTCTAATTCATAATTTTAGTTTTATGATTTATATGTTAAGTTAAGATGGTGTCTCCGGCACCGAATGTGGCATCTGCCGTCGGGTCTCTCGGGACTGGGCGGAGGGTGTTACAAGGCATCTTGTGAAAATGGTAGAAATTAGTTGGCAACTTTTGACTCAAAATATAGAATTCTTGGTCTGCACGGGCGTGTTGCTTGGCACGGCCTGGGGCATGCCAGTCTTGGGGGGATTAGAGGCTTTGGCACGGGCCGTGTTCCGCAGCATGGCCTGGCAAGCTAGCGCACACGGGCGTGCTGTCTGACCGTGCAGTTTCCTAGAAGTCTGGTGCAGGCGCGCACGGGCGTGTCGAGTTGCACGGCCTGGGGCGTGCACCTCTCTAGAAGTCAAGTGCAGGCGCGCATGAGTTGCGCTTCTCGCGCTTGCGCAGTGTAGGTTCGCGCTCGCGAGTGTGAGGGTCGCGCTCGCACATGTGAGGCTGGCGCTCGCGAGTTGCGCGGCCTAACTCTCTGCCTCTCGTTTGCACTTCTCGCGCTCGCGCAGTGTAGGTTCGCGCTCGCGAATGTGAGGGTAGCACGGGCGTGTTCCTCGGCACGGCTTGAGGCGTGCATCTCTCTCTCTCTCTTGGTTTGTCTTGCCTTGTGCCAGACACGGCCGTGCTTCGCGACACGGGCTGGGGCGTGCCAATTGTACTTTGCTTTATTTTTGTTCTTTTCTTTGCAAAATCCTACAATTTTCTTTCCAATCAAGTGAGTTGTGATTAAAGGAAGCTTTTGAATAAAAACATATCAATATTACGTAAAAACTAATTTAAATAAATTAAAAGTAATAGAAATTTCAATCAAAATTACAATAAAAATACTATAAAAATCAATACTATCAAAATTCCCCAAACTTAAATTATTGCTTGTCCCCAAGCAACAAAAATTCTCCTGAAAATAGCATGGAATAATTAATTGCGAATTTAATCTCTTAACTGAATTAATCATAAGAATAAATTATAAATAAAATCCCCTTGTAAGTTATTTTTAGCCAAAATTAATGTAACATAATCCTTTTATTAAACATGAGTAAAGAACATTTTGCCTCCTTCTTTTTGAATAGTAAGTATTAGGACAAATAAAGCTTACATGTAATATTTCTCATCTCAAGGTATTTTTAGGTAACCTCATTCTATCTTTTTAATTGGTTGCATTTTATGCTCCATACCAATTTTATTTTTATGTGGTCGCATTTTTATGCTCTATACCACTTATACATAGGGATATAAGTAACAAGTAGTTGCATTTTATGCTCCATACTACTTGGTTTTAAATGGATTTTTGTTTTTCTTTAAAAACCTTCATCCTTTATTGATTTAAAACATACATGTAAGATGGCTTTGGTATCCTTTTTTTCTTTATTCAAGTTTTGGATTCAAAATGCTCTAAACAAATGGTTAAGTTTCAGGAAGTATGTTAAAATCAATTTTTGGTTTAAAATAATTTACTTTGGAAATATTATTAATTTATTCAAAAGTTCAACTAAGATAGATCATAAATTCATGCTAATAATTATTCCATACTTATTTTATTAAAACAAAATTTATACTTTGGATAAAACGTCCACCCCCTACTTAATTGAGCACATTGTCCTCAATGAGCAATTCTCCAAACTTATGGTAGTGCAAATAATAATGAGTTCAGAAAGTGTACCATCGTTGGGCAGGAGAATGCACTGGAGAGTGGTAGATCATCCAAGCTATGAGGTGAGAGACATAAAATAATAACCAAAAGGTGGAAATAGACAAGCAAATATATAGAAAAAATAGATCCAAAGAAGTAACTGGAAGTAAGGGAAATCCAAAATGTGCAGAACAAACCAATGCGAAATGTGTGATAATGTAGAAAAATGATAGAAAATAAACAAAGGAGTACAAAAGAAGTCAGGCTTCTGGTGGAGGAGGAGGAGGAGGCTATAGCAACTGGATCACAGTTTGAAGCTGAGTGGCGAGGCCCTGGTAGTGGCTCTGCAAGGTGTCCAAGCGAGAGTCAATGCTGCCCTGTGTGATCTCAAGAGATTGGAAGCGATCAGTCATCAGGGACTCCATGCCGGTAAGTCGAGTATCAAACATGTCCATGCGAGAAAACATACGTGCAAATAGCTCATCATTTGACACCGTGGAAGTGCCCTGGAATGAAGGTCCAGAACCGGAGGTACCTGCACCAAAACTAAAACCGGGGAAAGGAGGTGGCTGATCCTCCTCAGTGTCAGCGGCTGCATGGGCGTCATCAACAGTAGGTTCTGCTGGGGCACCTATCACCCGGTAGGAATCTCCAAATTTTTCCACAATTTTTATGTTAAGCATAAGATCAATATCTAATTTGGTTCCTCTACCACTACCTAAGCTTTCATAAATAGGTCGAGCCGGGTTCCAGACCCTTAGATAAGTAGCAAGGCGGGTAACGAAACAACCGATCATAATGGCTCCTTTATCGCCTCTTGCAACTCGGGCCCATTTTTGACATAGCCAATAGCCCACATTCAATGACACACCATTTTGAATAGCCCAGAGAAAATAAAGTTCACTTCGGCTTACAACTCCCTCACTCTCATTTCTTCCGAAAATTGTGTAAACTAAAAATTTGTGAATATATCTTAAAGCAGGGCTTTTTATTTTGGATGCCTTAGACGACCTAGCACTATAAATACTGTTGTCTGCTAACTCACCCCACCTATGCCGATCCCTAAAATCATTAGGAACTTGGGTCACCGCATTTTCAGTAGGAAATCCAAAAACATGACTAACTTCATCAATTGAAAGTTCAAAGTTTCTACCAAGGAGTCTAAATGTAATCTTATTCTGAAAACTATAAACAGGGAAACGAATTGAGGCAGAAAATGAACTGAGAAATTCTAAAGTGAGAGGGGGATACACAAGGTCTTTCATTTCAATAAAAGAGCCCCACCCTATACGTTTTAAGGGTTCAACCACAGCATCTTTAAGACCAACAATCGAGAGGGCATCAACATCAATAAACTTATTCGGCAAAATTGGACGTGTGAGAAGTTTATTGTACCTTTCTAGCTGGTCGTTGGAACCCATATCAAATGGAGGAAGTGGTGTAGTGTCTGATGAAGGCGTGGAAGATCTCGTGGAGGAGCCACGTCTAGCCGCTACTGAGGAAGAGGGCCTGCTACGTTTGTACCTGGGAGGCATGATGATGAAGATTATGGAAGAAAATCAGAGATTAGTGCAAGAAAATGAGAGAAAACGAAAGGATTTGAGAGAAAAGGCTGTTGACGGCTAGGGCGTGTTGAGCTGAATGAAACAGCGCTAGGGTGTGTTGTTTAAAGATAAAGGCGCGCACGGCCGTGCAACATGACACGGTCTGGACCGTGCAACTCTCTGAGAGTGTAATTGCGAGCGGGCACGGGCGTGCAAAGTGACACGGCATGGGGCGTGCACCTCCCTGGATGTCTTGCGTATGTGGGTACGGGCGTGCAAGGTGACACGGCTTGAGGCGAGCGCGCTTCTCCTGCAGTGCAAAAATTTGGCTTACCGTGCACGGGCGTGCACCTTGGCACCGCCAGGATGTGTGAGAATGCACGGGCGTGTCATGGTGCATGGTCTTAGGCGTGCAACCTTCTGAACCCCTTTTTTTTTTTTTTCATTAATAAATCAAAGAACACATAAACCAATAATCAAAATGAGAATGGGTTGTCTCCCATAAGCACTTTTGTTTAACGTCGTTGAGTTCGACGCACCAAACCTGATGCAAGCTTACTCGAGATTGATAGCGGTTTTAACAGGATCAAAGCTTCCACCTTGATAAACCTTTAGGCGGTGAGCATTGACCTTGAAACTTCGATTATTGTCCATAATCTCAACTGCTCCATACAGGAAAATTTCTTTAATTGTGAATGGCCCGGACCATCTTGAGCGTAGTTTTCCTGGAAAAAGGCAGAGTCTAGAGTTATAGAGTAATACCTGTTGGCCTACCCGTAGATTTCGCAAAATAATACGCTTATCATGCCACTGCTTTGTGCGTTCTTTATAGACTTTGGCATTTTCATAAGCATGAAGCCTCATTTCATCCATCATATTCAATTGAAGCAACCTCTTTTGACCAGCTTCCTTAGTGTCAAAATTAAGAAATTTGATTGCCCAATATGCTTTATGCTCCATCTCGACAGGGAGGTGACAAGCCTTCCCGTACACCATTCGATATGGTGACATGCCAATTGGTGTCTTGAAAGCAGTTCTATAGGCCCAAAGAGCATCATCGAGCTTCTTGGACCAGTCCTTCCTTGATTGGCCAATAATTGTCTCCAAAATCTTCTTAATTTCCCGGTTCGTGACTTCTACTTGTCCGCTTGTTTGAGGGTGATAAGGAGTGCCTACACGATGTGTAACGCCATATCTGGAAAGTAGTGAGTCAAGGTACTTGTTACAGAAATGCTTACCTCCGTCGGTGATTATTGCTCTTGGAGTACCATGCCGTGTGAAAATGTATTTCTTGATGAAGCTCATCACACTTTTGGCATCATTATTGGGAAGGGCAACAGCTTCTGCCCATTTCGATACATAATCCACCGCCACTAGGATATATTGGTTCGAGTATGATGAAGGAAATGGTCCCATGAAGTCTAGACCCCAAACGTCGAAAATTTCGACTTCAAGAATGCCATGCAAAGGCATCTCATGTCTTCTTGAAATGTTACCTAACCTCTGACATCGATCACAAAGACGAACATAGTTAAAAGCATCTTTAAACAGATTAGGCCAATACAAACCGCTTTCCAAAATACGTGCTGCCGTCTTATTTGCTCCAAAATGCCCTCCACATTCCATTGAATGGCAGAATTTAAGGACACTGTCCATTTCACTTTCCGGTATACACCGCCTGAATAGTTGATCACTACAGTATTTGAAAAAAAATGGCTCCTCCCAATAGTAGAATTTGATATCATGGAAAAATCTTTTCTTTTGTTGATAAGAAAAATTGGGAGGAGTAATTTTGCACACAAGATAGTTGACTATATCAGCATACCAGGGGGTTTGAGCTTTTACCATTAGCAAAAGTTGCTCATGGGGGAAGTTCTCATTGATTTGTAGCTCGGTTGTATCCTCTTCCTCCAACTCTAATCTGGAAAGGTGGTCAGCCACAAGATTCTCGGTTCCTTTCTTGTCGCGAATTTCCAAATCAAATTCCTGCAATAAGAGAACCCAACGAATCAGTCTTGGTTTTGCATCCTTCTTTTCTAGCAAATACTTGATGGCTGAATGATCTGTATAGACTATTGTTTTTGCTCCAATTAAATAAGCTCTAAATTTATCGAAAGCAAAAATAATGGCTAAGAGTTCCTTTTCAGTGGTGGCATAGTTTAATTGTGCATCATTTAATGTGCGACTAGCATAATAAATGACATGCAACTTCTTTTCTCGTCTTTGCCCAAGGACAGCTCCTACAGCATGATCACTAGCATCACACATAAGCTCAAAGGGGAGACTCCAATCTGGTGTAGCAATGATGGGTGCTGAAGTCAGCTCTTTCTTCAATCTGTTAAAGGCACTTAAACACTCTTTGTCAAAATTGAAAGGAACATCTTTAACTAACAAATTACAAAGAGGTTTCGTGATTTTGGAGAAATCTTTGATAAATCTCCTGTAAAATCCAGCATGACCAAGAAAACTTCTTACTCCTCTTACTGAATTTGGGGGTGGTAGCTTTTCAATTACTTCCACTTTTGCCTTATCCACCTCAATCCCTTGCTGTGAGATTTTATGGCCTAAAACAATTCCTTCACTAACCATGAAATGACATTTTTCCCAATTTAAAACAAGGTTAGTATCTTCACATCTTTGCATTACTAGAGATAAATTATAAAGACATACATCGAAAGAAGATCCAAATACAGAAAAATCATCCATAAATATCTCAATGGATTTCTCAACCATATCAGAAAATATGGACATCATGCATCGTTGGAAGGTTGCAGGGGCATTGCATAGTCCAAATGGCATTCGCCTATAGGCAAAAGTGCCATAAGGACAGGTGAAGGTAGTCTTCTCTTGATCTTCAAGAGCAATAGGTATTTGGAAGTATCCTGAATAGCCATCCAAGAAACAATAGAAGGGATAACCTGCAAGTCTTTCAAGCATTTGATCAATAAAAGGCAGAGGGAAGTGGTCCTTACGTGTTGCTTTGTTCAACTTCCTGTAATCAATGCACACACGCCAACCTGTGACTGTTCTGGTAGGAATCAATTCATTGTTTTCATTAAAAATAACAGTCATACCTCCCTTCTTTGGCACAACTTGGACAGGACTTACCCAATTACTATCGAAAATTGGATAGATAATACCTGCATCCAGAAGTTTTATGATTTCAGCTTTGACTACTTCCTTCATGTTTGGATTTAATCGTCTTTGATGCTCGATTGAAGGCTTGTAGTTGTCTTCCATTAGGATCTTATGCATGCATACACTTGGGCTTATTCCTTGTAAGTCAGAAATTGACCATCCTATTGCCTTCTTGTGTTTTCGAAGAACCTGCAACAACCCCTCCTCTTGATCAAGCGTTAAGTGAGAAGAAATAATAACCGGAAAAGAGTTGTTCTCACCTAGAAATGCATGCTTCAAATGAGGAGGAAGCTGCTTCAGCTCTTGTTTGGTTGGTGTATCTTCTTTTTCTTTTTCTTCTGTATTATTACAATTATTATCTATGCTATATAAAGTTTTATCTACACATGTATCTATTACATCTATTCTAAAGCAATCATCGCAATCCATAGGTAGTTTACAAGATTTTAACACATCGAAGACAACCTCTTCTTGACCTACTCTTAATGTCAATTTTCCATCATGTACATCAATTAGAGCTCTTGCAGTTGCAAGAAAAGGTCGTCCAAGGATCAATGATCCTTCTCTTCCTTCATCAATGTCAAGGATGACAAAATCAATTGGAAAAATGAATTTTCCTACCTTGACTAGTACATCCTCTACAATTCCCTTGGGATATTTGATTGATCGATCGGCTAATTGTAGAGACATCCTTGTTGGCTTGAGTTCCCCCATTCCTAGCTTTTTAAAAACTTCATAAGACATCAGATTTATGCTAGCTCCTAAGTCAGCTAAAGCCTTTTCAAAATTTAAATTGCCAATGTTACAAGGAATAGAAAAACTCCCTGGATCTTTAAGCTTTGGTGGCAATTTGTTTTGAATGATCGCACTGCATTCCTCAGTCAGTTTTACCATTCCCTGGTCATCAATCTTTCTTTTCTTGCTCAAGATTTCCTTCAAGAATTTTGCATAGCTTGGCATTTGAGCAAGAGCTTCAGCAAAAGGAATGTTTATTTGAAGCTTTTTGAAGACGTCTAGAAATTTCATGAAGCTTTGGTCATCCTGTGTCTTTTTCAACCTTTGTGGAAATGGAACGGGTGGAACGTATGGTTTCACTTCTTCCTTCTCCACCAGATCAATGATAGGCGCTTTCCTCTCTTCCTCTTTCTCTTTCTCCTTTCTGGGCTTGTCTTCCAATTCTTTACCACTCCTCAAGGTTATGGCTTGTACCTGTTCTTTAGGATTTTTCTCAGTGTTACTAGGTAAGGTTCCTTGAGGTCTAACTGCCATCATGTTTGCAAACTGTCCCATTTGGATCTCCAGATTTCTTATCGCAGCTTGTTGGATTTTGTTGTGTTCTCTTGTTTCGTTCATGAAATCCATGTGTGATTTTGAGAGGGCAGTGAGGAGATCATCATGAGACTTTTTCTCCGGAGGCAAGAAACCTGGTGGTGCATTTAAAGTGTTGTTAGAATTACCATATGAAAGGTTTGGATGATTTCTCAACCTGTTATCGTAGGGATTCGAATATGGGTTATTTCTCCTCTGTTGATTCATTACGTAGTTCACTTGCTCCAAAGTTTGTGGATTTGCAGAATCTAGCATGCATTCTCCAACTCCATGCGGTTCATTGCATCTGTCACAAGTTTGCATGATAGAATTCACAGATTTAGTGGTTAGCAAATCGAGCTTTCTTACCATGTTATCAACCTTGGCATTGAGTACAGTGATGGCATCTATTTCATAGATTCCAGCAGTTTTTCTTCTTTCAGAACTGCTTTGATAATGGTTATTGCTTGCCATTTCTTCTATTAAATCATATGCCTCATCGATCTCTTTTCTTTCAAAGGATCCTCCTGCAGCTGCATCCAAAGTGATTTTAATGTTAGGTGACAATGAATTATAGAAAGTTTGGACTTGTAACCATTTGGACAAACTATGGTGAGGACATTTTCTCAACAAATCTTTAAATCTTTCCCAAGCCTCATACAGGCTTTCTTGATCATGATGAGCAAAAGTCATGATCTCATTTCTTAATTTGGTGGTTTTAGAAGATGGAAAGAATTTAGCCAAAAATTTCTGGGCTAACTCTTCCCAAGTTGTAAAACTCCCAGCAGGACAAGATTGTAACCATGATCGTGCTTTGTCCCTTAGAGTGAAAGGAAAGAGTCTTAATCTAATGGCATCGTCAGAAACACCATTTTGTTTAAAAGTATCACAAATTTCCAGGAAATTAGTGATATGAGCATTAGGATCTTCACTAGGAAGTCCTCCATATTGAATAGAAGTGGAAAGCATTTGTATTATTGCTGGTTTAATTTCAAAATTATTTGCTTCCACTCTTGGTCTAGTGATGCTGGAGGTAGCTCCGTTAAGAGAAGGTGTGGTGTAATCTCGCAAGGTGCGGACATTCTGAGGATTTGCAGCAAGAGGCATATCTGGAGGTGGAGGATTATTTTCATTCATGTTTGATTGTTGTTCGGTTCTGTTTTCTTGTGCTCTCCTTGCTGCGTTGTTCCTTCTGCAGGTTTTCTCAATTTCTGGATCAAAGATCAGAGGTTCTGTCCTTCTAGATCTTCTTTGCATAAAACCTGAGATAGTCTCCAGAAAAATTGAATGACTAAAAACAAATAAATAAATGTCTAAATTAATAACAAGATAATTCGTATTGATATTGGTATTGCCAAATCCCCGGCAATGGCGCCAAAAACTTGATAGCTTATTTCACAAGTGTACGAAATCGCTACAAGTAATATATAATGAGTAAGAGTATCGTATCCACAGGGATTGTATACCAAGTACCAAAATTATGTTATCTCATTATTATTTAAACGATAAATGATGAATTGTTTATAGAAATTAAATTCAACAAGTAAAAATAAGAAGTTAAGCAAGCAATTATTGATTAAAAGAAATCAAGGAAGTAAAGCTACTAGGGGTTTTGATTTCACCTAACTCTATCCAATTTATTTAATTAGTTCATTGATCAATTTAATTATTCAAGTAGGGGAAACAACCCAAAAATCACTAACAAGCTCTCCCGATGTATTGTTAGCTATTTTAACCCGGTCTAATTACCTATCTTCCAATAGCGCAATCAAACATGAATTAAATCATTAAGTTTTATGGTTTGTCCTGTGAATTCATAACCTAAGGTCATTAACTTATGAAAACCCCCCATGAGTCAAACCGTATAGCTTCCGCATCAAGTTATTATTCTCATGTGTTTTATTAACCTTTTCATAACAAATATCCTTCTTCCGATAGTGATAATTGAAATAAATCAATCTAGGGGAAAATTCTGCCTAGAAGCATTAAGTTCATTAATAAATCATAACTTGAATAAGGAAAAATAAATTTAATTGCATAAATTGGAAAAGAGATTAAGCTACATCAAACCCCTAGTATAAGAATTTAGTTACGCATAGTACTTAAATAAAACTCAACAATACTTGATAAATATTCCATAATCAATAAAGATAATGAAAGAATTAAACAAGATTAAGAGTTAGAGATAAGAACTAGTTTATCAACTACTTGAATGGCTTCCTTGAAACCTTGCACAACTCTTAAATACTTAGCTTCAAAAGAAAATAAACTATCTAAAAACTAAAAATGAGAGAGAGAAGAATAGATGTAGAGTATAGGATATATGATGCCCTTTGAGTGGCTTCTTTGCTTCCTTATATAGCCTACTTGGGGGAACAAGCCTTGTGCTTTTATGAGTGAAGTCCAACTTTGTGAGGTGGAATAGTTTGTAAATTAAGCCATGAATTGCTCTCAATTATGGTGTCTCAAATGCACATGGTTGAACTTTGACTGGCATGTGAAGAAAGCATCCAAGGCATCTTGTGAAAATGGTAGAAATTAGTTGGCAACTTTTGACTCAAAATATAGAATTCTTGGTCTGCACGGGCGTGTTGCCTGGCACGGCCTGGGGCGTGCCAGTCTTGGGGGGATTAGAGGCTTTGGCACGGGCCGTGTTCCGCAGCATGGCCTGGCAAGCTAGCGCGCACGGGCGTGCTGTCTGACCGTGCAGTTTCCTGGAAGTCTGGTGCAGGCGCGCACGGGCGTGTCGAGTTGCACGGCCTGGGGCGTGCACCTCTCTGGAAGTCAAGTGCAGGCGCGCACGAGTTGCGCTTCTCGCGCTTGCGCATTGTAGGTTCGCGCTCGCGAGTGTGAGGGTCGCGCTCGCGCATGTGAGGCTGGCGCTCGCGAGTTGCGCGGCCTAACTCTCTGCCTCTCGTTTGCACTTCTCGCGCTCGCGAATGTGAGGGTAGCACGGGCGTGTTCCTCGGCACGGCTTGAGGCGTGCATCTCTCTGTCTCTTGGTTTGTCTTGCCTTGTGCCAGACACGGCCGTGCTTCGCGACACGGGCTGGGGCGTGCCAATTGTACTTTGCTTTATTTTTGTTCTTTTCTTTGCAAAATCCTACAATTTTCTTTCCAATCAAGTGAGTTGTGATTAAAGGAAGCTTTTGAATAAAAACATATCAATATTACGTAAAAACTAATTTAAATAAATTAAAAGTAATAGAAATTTCAATTAAAATTACAATAAAAATACTATAAAAATCAATACTATCAAAATCTGTTACCGATCGGAATTTGTTTATGTTGAGGTTCAGGTATATTTGAGTTCTTTATTATTATTATTTATTTTAGAGTTTTATTTCTTTTATTTGATTTTCATGAATTCAAATCAACATCCAATAACATAAGATCATATTATTTAATTTTTTTTTAAAAAGAAATCGATGCTATTAAACTTATCATTTTCAAAAAAATTAAAGTCTAATCTTATAATTAATAATAATTTATTCATTTTATTGTCTATAATTATTTTATTAAATATACTTGGCTTTTAATGTTATTCTATCATATTAAAATTAGTTTGAGAAAAATATTATTCGCTTAGTATTTGAATATTACAAAGTTAATGCTATTTAAGAATAAATTATAATCATACTTAATACTATATAAGAATAAATTAATGAAAATACAAAATGTTTAACAATGATTAACTATCTTAAATTTTATTTGTATAAAACCCATACTCAGAAACTTAAATAAAATCCAATTCTAAATAAAATTATACAAAGTCTATTCTCACAAATTCAAGAAACAAATATTGAAGGAAATTGCTTAAATATTAATAGTTGTGCATGGAAGGATATGTTTGGTCAAATTAGTTGTTTTAGTAGTTGTTAGCTGTATGAGTACTGTTTAACGTTTAACTATTTGAGTAACTTTTCATAAAACGTTAAAAGTTAAATTTTATATGAGTTAATTTTTTATAAAATACTAAATTAATGTCTAAAAGTCGATTTAAACGCTATATTATCTAATACTGTAAAAAAATATTAAATCGTGCACAAGTTATAGGCGTATGATTAGAAATTGTATAATTCACTTTCTTTCTAGATCGTTCCATGCACCCCTACTACGTCCACATGCAGAGGCCCTTCGCGTTGATGGAAATATGAGGTGGCTAATGCATCCACGTAGTATAAGTAATTGGTCGGTGGGTGATGTGATAATGATATGGTTCCCAGAACAAGCATTAAAATATAATTTTTCTCATTATGTCAAAATATATATATATATATATATATATATATATATATATATATATATATATAAATATATAAATTTAACCTATCCGAATCTATCACCTCACTTATATTCCAAATAAATGAAATTAAATATTTTTATTCAAAACACAACTATATACATACACATGTTACGTGGCCATGTCAATATATATATATATATATATATATATATATATATATATATATATATATATATATATATATAATTTATCCAAGTCTATCACCTCACTTATATTTCAAATAAATGAAATTAAATATTTTATTGAAAACACAACTATATACATACATAGGTTATACAGGCATGCACACTGTTGGTACTGTAAAAAAAATTAAACGCGAATTAACAATTTTAGCATATCAAATTGATGAAATTGAGTAGGTTATATATAAATAATGATGCCTTGGGACTCAAGACTCAAAGATCCCAGCTTTAATTCTCATACATGTGAACATTTAATTATAATTTGTATTTTTGCCCCTTTAGGTTGTATTGTCCTTAATAGGTTTTGTAATTATTGTAATTATTGTAATAAAAAACAATTAAAACATTAAACTGTATGAAACTTTTTTTTTATTATATTTTTGCAGCTAACATGCTGTTAGTGTCCGTGTAATTATCGTATCGTATCTTGTCAATTTCACTTTTTAAGATTTCATTTTTTTTTTCTTCAGAAAATTCACATTTTAAGATTGAGAACTAAAAGCATGAAAAAATGGTGTTTCGCATTTCAAGCAAAAAGATACTCTATGTTAAGAGAAACCCATGCCATCGAATAGGTGATAGTTATGTAGGAGGTTGTCTAAATGAAACGAATATGAAACATTATGAAAAGGTGGGGCCTATCCTAATGCTGAATTCAATTATTGTATCTGTAGCCACCTGTCAAGCCACATTTTTAACGCTTTTCTTGTTGTAAGCGTTGCAGTTCAAAAACCTGTCCATACGTTTTTAAATTCTATCTCATCTCTCTTACGTAATAACTATTATATTCAAAATTTCATATTTTTTAAAAAAATTATTAAATTTATTTAAATTATAATAAATTATTAAATAAATGAACTATATCATCTTTATTTAATACTAATTTTCTAGGAAAATCATTAAATTGAAGTAATAATTATTGGTCATAAACAAAGGATAAATATAAAAAAAAATATTTATTACTCCTTCAAATTACAAATGTGACAAATATTTTGGATCGGAGATAATAGCTCTTAGCGTTTTGACTGATCAAAATACTAAATTTTACAGTGTCCGATAATATAACATTTGAATTAGTTTTATAGATTAATATAACATTTTATAAAAAATTAACTTATATAACATTTAACTTTTAATGTTTTATAAAGAACTGTTCAAAGAGCTACTAACTATCAAAATAACTAATTTTACTGAACAGATCTTTAGACGAATGTGAAATGAAAAATTTTTGTGCACTTCTAAATTTTTTAGTGCTTAACAATGAATTTAATAATTAATATCGAATGTTTACTTTATATTATATAAAATTTGGCACCCAAATTTAGAATTTAGTTTTTAAAATTTAATATATGAAAAGAAGTAGAAAAAAAAATACTACTGATAATAATGATAATAATAACAAATTTTTTTGTTTGTATATTTTGTTCTCTTGGATGTTGACAATGACTGTATAATGGAATGGTGAGATGAGGCCGTAATTGACGGCGGCGAACTGGTTATGAATAAGCCACGTGGTGGTGAAAGAAACAATAAACACTAAAATGATGTTGAGCTTGGGTACCACGTTACGGTTTTCAGAACCGAAACCGACGAGAATTAGAATCGGTTTGAATTGAAATTAGAATCGGTGACCTACAGTTTGATTTTAGTTCCATTATTTTTGAAATTATGAATCGATGATTCCAAGAACAGATCGAAACCGACGGTTTTTCAGTCGGTTAGAATCGACCGTTGAAATCAGCGGTTCCAGCAGTTTTTTTTTTTCAAATAGTTTTATGAAATCTCCAAATTACCTCTCTTAACAACTATAAACGGCTACATAAGGGATAGTTTTAAGGCTATTGTGGAAAAGTAATTTTTTGGATTTATTATAAATACCTTTTTCCATTTATAATCCCTCAAACAAAATTATTTCTACTCTCTCTACTCTATATTATTCTCTACTCTATAATCTCTCCAATTTTCATTTATAAATTATTGTCCAAAATATTGAAAAATAATTTCTTCAAAGTCCAATCTTCAATTATTTGTCCAAATTATTGTCAATTAATTTCTTCAAATTATCCAACTTTTTAAACAAAAAATAAATTAAGTTGAAGACTTTTTTTTAAAAAAATAACATACGTTCAAGCCTTTTTTTTAAAATTAAATTAAGTTCAAGCATTTTTTAATTTTTAAGGGTATTTTTTTAGAAATTATTTCATAAATTTTTAAAATTTAAATTAAAAAAAAATGTTCTCTAATTTTTTATTTTACAATTATGCGATTCCCTGGAAAACCGGTCGAAACCGTAGGTTTTAGAACCATTAAAGAACCAAGAGCAAAACTATAACCGTTCGATTTCAAATCGTAACTGGAATCGTCAATTTCTAGTTCCATTCCGAAACCGAAACTAGCGATTCTGGAACCGTGGCCACCCCTAGTTGATGAATATTTTTTTAAAATAGTTTTTAGTGTTTTAATCAAGTTAAAATTTTATTTTTATTAATATATAGTATTCGTAATAATTTTAGAGGTTGAGGCAACTTTTTATCAAATGTTAGATACTCTAATGTTTAGCATTTTACAGAGATTATTTAAATTTTTTTTTTTTTTACAATCATATTTATTATTTTTTTCTCTGAACACAGTAATTAAACAACTATTTTTTACTTTTAATTTAAAACGCTGTATAAATAATCTATCAGCTAAAAGCTAACGATGAACAGCTACAACAACATGTTCTCTCTTTTCATGAGAGTTAGGGTTGCTTCTGCATGGCGGCTAGGGTTTCGTTTGCGCAACGATGATGTTCTCTTTCTATAGGGGAGTAAAGTTCTTGTGTCTTTGTTTTAATCCCTTTATATTTGCTTTGTTTGTTTTTCTGCTTCTCATTTTTTTCCTTTGGACTCTTGTTTTTGTTTGTTTATTTCTTTTTAGGGTTTTCTTAGTGTTGTCTTTCTGTCTTGTTTGTCTACTCTTTTCATCTGTTTATTTTTCATTCGCTAATATGTTTCCCCCTTTCCTAAACATCATGGTTCTGTAGTGCTAGCGACTGAGATGGAGAACCAAAATACTGTCCCATTACCCAAGCATAAGGAAATGAGAGTGTACACATCAGTGGAGGCAGAAGAATTAGAAGCGAATGTGGTTGAGAATTGTATGAATGAGGGGATGGCTAAAATTCTTAGCTATGATAAGCCCTTTTATGGGATGGGATTCTGATAGTAACATGGCTTGAGGCAAATTTATCAGATTTCATGCATTACTTGACTTGGAAAAACCCCTTGCTAGAGGCTCGATGGTTAAGCTGCCTTTTGGAAAATCTATCTGGATCCCTTTTTGGTATGAGGTATTGCCTAATTTCTGCTTTTTATATGGCAGGTGTGGTCATACGTATAGGAGTTGTGATGATTATGATTTTGGGGAACCTTACAATTGAAGAATATGTTATATGGGGATTCGTTGAAAGCCTCGCCTTTAAGGAAAGGGGGAAAGATTAGTGCTTCGGATCGTACTAAGGGTAGGGGGGGAACCTGTGGTTAGGAAAATGAGTTCCCAGGATAATACAAGTGTGGCACTAGTAATCAAGAAGATAATGGAAGTGAGGAACTTGTGAATCGTCAGGAAGGGAGAGAAGAAGTCTATTCAATGCAAACCTCTATGTCCCAAGCTACTAACATCCTTAATTAGTTACAAGATTTGGTGGTTAATGCTACAAAAAAGAATATGGCTCCATCAAGCCATGAACAAAGCCGTATAAGCCATGATGTTCCAAGTCCGGCTCCTGCTGACCCATATGCTACTACTTCAGCTCCTGTTCTTACTGTCCCAAACCCAGTCGTGACTGACCCTTTACCCTCCTTTTCTTGCCTCACAGACCTTATACATAGTCACCAAACTTTATCGTCTAGTTCACCTTGTCCCATCCTTGAGCCTGAACCTGACCCACGTTTGCACCCAGTGAATAAACAACAAAATTCAAATTCTCTCTCCTCTTAGAAAAGAAAGGCACGTCAGGGAAAGGGAAGCACTGTTGAATCTTGGACAATGCCCTTATTTCATTTCTTAAAGAATAAATATAAAGGCCGAGGGTGCTTTGAAATTAGACATGAGTAAAACATATGACCAAGTGGAATGACATTTTTTAAGAAATGTTTTGCTTAGATTTGGTTTGGATGTGAAACGGACGGACTTGATCATGAATTGTGCTTCTACTGTTTCATATTCTTTGCTTATTAAGGGGGAACCAACGAAAAAATCTGGAAAGATCGCTGACTTACGGACCCGAATCATTCCTGAATTATATCTCCTCCTATGATTTTAGATGAGAATGCGACTGTGAACCGCCTTATTCTCCAAGACCCAAAGCATTGGAATGTGGATTTAATCTCAACTATTTTTGATCCGTTGGAAGCTAGGAGCATTATGACTATCCCTCTCACCATGCGACGTACTAAGGACGTTTTGGCCTGGCCTCTTTCAAAGTAGGGTTTATATGCAGTACGCAGTAGGTATCATATGCTGCCTGAGGCAAAATTGTCTGGTTTGTACAGCTTCTCTTCTAATTCGGTGCGTTCAACCCAGTGGAAGCAGAATATTCCCCCTAAGGTCAAGCATTTTTGCTAAGAGCTTGTATAAATCACATTCCTGTTGCTGATGCACTTGTACACAAAGGTATGCATATTGATCCAGTTTGCTCCGTCTATGGGTTGGCCATGGAGAACACCATGCATATTTTAAAAGACTACATCATAGCCCAACATTCTTGGAAATTTTCTCCTTTAAGGCTCATAACGTTTGATTATCGAGTCTCGAGTTTCCAGGAATGATTTGAGATTATTATCAGTAAGTTTCAGCAGGAGCATATTGAGCTTTTTTCGATGACTGCATGGCAATATGGCATTCTCGCAACTTGGTCAAGTTTCAGCAAAAGCGATTGACATTTGAAGAGATTACCCAGATGGCTATTGTCTGCTCAACAGATTTTCAGCGGGCGAACGAGATGGAGGTAGATTCCCAAGATGTTACTATAGAACAGAAATGACAGCCTCCTTCGCATGGTTCGTTTAAGTTGAATGTTGATGCATCGATTAAGGAGATGGTGGGCTGTGGCTACGGTTTCATTATCCGTGACGAGGAGGGGAATGTAAATATTATGGGATTTGGCACTCAATGTTCTTATGTAGTCATTCCTTCAACGGAAGCAGAAGCTTATGCTGCTAGCTTTGGTCTTTTTATGGCGATGGAGTTGGGCTTTACTTCAATAATTCTGGAAACGAAATAATTAAAATTTTAGATTGTTATAAATAATGAAATAATGATATTACAAGAAATTCGCTTTTTTCTAACTAAATTTTAAAACTCAGCGTCACAAGGTTTATACCTTACCCTACTGTAAGACATGGCATGTCGGCCGTAATATAATTAATAAGCACTTAATTCTTATAAATGCTTACTAAGTATACTACAAGGGACTTAAACCTTTTTATTTCCTTCATTTTTTTTTTATATCTTGTAGCAATAATTTAGTTATTAAATGTATAACTTATTTTGATTCGTTCACCTGTTAGAAAGAAATGTCTATAATTTACTAACTAGTAATCTCAATATAATTTCTTAAACATATTATTAAAAACATAAAATGGTTCCATACCCATAAGTCCATGGATGATTTAATTACATATTGGAGTCCCGTTCAAATCTTAGATACATAATGGAAATTAATTACTTTAATAGATTATAAATTTTCAAATTCATACAATCATAATTTACATGAATCTGCTCAAATATGCATAGATGATCTGTTAATGTTTAATACATCATACATATTCCAAAAGAAGT
Organism: Jatropha curcas; assembly: GCF_041381405.1. NCBI lineage: Eukaryota > Viridiplantae > Streptophyta > Magnoliopsida > Malpighiales > Euphorbiaceae > Jatropha > Jatropha curcas. Next base: position 27,579,844 of record NC_143153.1, read on the forward strand.
CAAATATACAATAGCTACATCAGTAGCATACTATCTACATCAAATAAAAATGATCCTCTCTTGGTTCTTTTTCCTTTTCTTTACCTGCGATAGTACAAAAGCAACTATCGCTAAGCATATGGCTTAGTGGTGTACTAATAAAAATAATAAGGAATGACAATTCATAAATCCACCATGGTAAAGAAAATAAGAAACAAAATAAATCAATACCATTTAAATCATCAATTCATAATATGGTCTTTACAGCTTTTATAGAGTCAATTCTGAGGGCCATCAGTGTTTAATGTGCACATCTAGACCTGCTATCTACAACCTCAATCTGTGATATGATTTCAACAGAAGAGCGAGCAATCTACAACCTCAACATGGAGGGAGAATTTCATATCAATTATATATCATCTAGTGATGATATCCATGTTCAATCGATCGTAATATCAACTTCAACAAATGAAATGATATTCGGGGTAATAACCATATCTATATCAGCTGTAAGACTTTTAAACCATTCCATTTATGTACTAATATCAAAATCACAATGGACAACATTTCATTTCACAACCACTGCTAAAAACATTCAATCACGGCCACCCCTCATACTACAGATATCAATTGGCCAACGTCCTCCTCTTTCACAGTATAAGAATCATAAAATTCATTTACAAATATCATTCGATCGTATGCTTTCAAAATAATCTTTTCGTCTTTAAAAACTTATGAATATAATTATAATTCATAAAGCAAATCCATTGAAAATATTTTGCAAAATCAATTTCATTTTGTTTAAATAAAAGTAGGAAAGGAATAATATACACTAACCGGAACTAGATGGCTCCCCTAGCCCTTTTCCTCTAGTAATCACCCTCTCCTCAACTCCCTTTCTCTCAGCAGCTGTAGCATGATATTAATACTCACATTAAGATCATACTACACAATGTACACACATGCACTTCTATAAGAATGTAAATTAAGCATTAGAATGTAGTCTCATGCTTTTTCTTTCATTTTCACTATACTTGTCCTAGTGTTATATGATCTCAGTTTAAGCATGAAACACTTCATATCCAACACTTAACCACATCCTAGACACAGAATACTAACAATGAAAACAATAGAAGTGAATAGCATGCTAAATTCGTTCAAGGTTTATGACATGCAGAATTTCAGCATTTGAGTAGCTGGTATTGCGTTGACTATATCTTGAATTCCCCATATTCAATTGCTCTGAAATTTTGACAGCATGTTCCCAACATCTTAGGGTACTGTTCTGGAAAATTTCATAATTTTTAAAGCTCATTTTCATTTTTAAATGACATAATTATAGAATCTAAAGTTCAGTTTTTCTCATGCTGAGCAGCCTGCATTGATTTACTTATAACTCCATTTCTTTTTATCCAATGGCCTTTAAATTTTAACACGACCTACCCAACATCTCAGTCTATCTCCATATCAAATTTCATAAATTTTGGAGTTCATTTGCTTAGTCAAATAGGTCAATTACAGAAGCTGAATTTCAGGCAGCCCAACTGTAACATGTCCAACAATAATTTATATATGCTTAAGCATTCTCACCTCACTTCCAGCACAAATTCATGCAATCCAACTCTTCTATTACTTACATAACATCATAATATAAGAATATCAGAATCCCTAGTTCATGGCATATCAAGAACAAACTCAAAATCATCCATCTTGGTGACTTATGCAACTTAGACTTTGAATTCATGCATAACTACTTTCAATCATCTTAAATCACCTTAAAATCACTTCTCATCACTTCATCTTCACCAAATCAGATTACACAAACAAGCATCTCACTTCAAAGTTCATGGAATTCAAAAAGTAATCCATAGAAATGAAGGAGAAAGTGAAAATAACTAACCTTTTCTTAAGAAATACTTGAAAATTCTTTGATTTTCACCTTCTTTTTGCTTGGTTTTGACTCAAAATCCTCCTCCTCTCTTCTTGAACGGTTTGGCCTGCAACAATGAGTGAAGTGTCGTGGTTCTTTCCTCTTCTTCAATAAAATTATATAATAAACTTTATTAAAAATTCCTTCCATGTCCTTTAAATGCAAATTACACTATAATCCTCCCTTTTGTTTTCCCTTCATCCTTTGGCACTCTAATCTTTTTAATCATTTTACTTTAGTCCTATTAGGTATAAACCAAGTGTATTTAATATTCTAAACTCCACTTGATAAAAATCGTACGGAAATTACCGTTTTTCAGGCTTTTCGGGTAAAATCGTGCTTTACCGAGAAGTCATTCATCTTTTAACTCATTTTTGATTTCCTTTAAGCTTTCACATTGATTTGCAAAGATCAATTAATGTTTCATTTAATTAATATTAATATCCTCAATATATAGTTTTTCCCATTATTCTAAGTTTTCCTTTTTTTTTTTTTTTTTTTCGAATAACCGAAATCATCGAAAAAGCTAGAATAGAAAGAACTACAAAATTGAGGATAGGGGACAAAACCGTGAGGGGGAATGTAGCTAGTAACTCTCCAAAGCGGACAATACTTACCAAGGGGAGGGCTATGACAATTGGTATCAGAGCCGACCCTCGTTCCTCTGGCCGGTGGTGGGGCAAACCTCAGCGAGGACGCTGAGTCCCCAAGGGGGGGTGTATGTGGCAAGGCCAGCACATCTTAGGCAAATCCCACATCGGTTAAGTACGAGGGGGTGGTCCTATACATAAGAGGGGTAGTCTCTCAACTTGGTAGGCGCCTTTTGGGTGGGTTGCAAAGCCTGCTCAAGGGGACAAAACCGTGAGAGGGAATGTAGCTAGTAACTCTCCAAAGCGGACAATACTTACCAAGGGGAGGGCTATGACAAGGTTAGTCCATCTAATTAAATTGACTGAATTTCTTAACTAATTTGTTAGTAGATATATTTTCCAATCAATGCTAACACTATGTGTGTGAGAGTTCATACTATCAGCATCAACTAAATTTGCAACCCACCCAAAAGGCGCCTACCAAGTTGAGAGACTACCCCTCTTATGTATAGGACCACCCCCTCGTACTTAACCGATGTGGGATTTGCCTAAGATGTGAATTGAAACGCAACAGCAAAATTGACTAAACCTGCTCTGGTACCAAATTGCAATTTATGAATTGAAAGGATAGACGTGTGATTTGAAAAGAGACACCGATAAAGTGAAATTTGGGTAATTTGGGCTGCAGCTTTCTTTCTTTGTCTTCCTTCACCCAAACTTTCAAACTGATTGCATGAATTCAAATTCTTAAGTTTCAAATGAAATACATGAATCCAACTAAAACATTAATTGATTTACTATTCATATAGTACTTGATGTGATAGCCTAATTGAATGCTGAGAAATTTCTTCAAATTTGCAAGTTTTCATTGATTAAAAAAATAGCAAAATCAAAAGCTCCACCGCCATACTTAACTGCAAAATACTCTGAATGTTTTATAGATTGTTCAGAAAAAAAAAATAGAAAGAGGAAAAAAGCTTCTCCCAGTAACAAATTACACCAAGAAAATCATAAAACTGAAAATAGAGGAGCTTTGTTTCATCATTTGGCCTATAACCTTAGCTCCTCTCCAAATGTTCAATTTTCTTAGATTTTCCTTCTTTAAACAAGCTTCTTCCCAATTCATTAAAATAAAATTTTCTCTTATATCTTAAAATTTCAGAATAAAAAATCTACAAAAAATTTGAAAAATTAAACATTTTTCCCCCAAATTTACCTTCATCTGCTTCCACAGTTAAACCTCCACATCCTACACTCTTCTTGTCCTTATAGAAGCACAACTATTGAAAATCCAAAAAGCCCTCCTAAAATGATCAGAATTTGATCCGTTTCCCTTCTTTGTTGTGTCAAATCCCAAACGACTTCAACTCATGTATCCGAATGCAATAGTGTATCTATAATTTCTTTTTAATTTCAACATTAAAATATTAAAATATTTTTACATGTGAAGGGGTCAATAAAAATAAATAAGGGGGTCAATTGAGTAATTATACTACATATATAAATGAAAACTAAATGGCCCTTTTTTTGTGAATAGAACAGTTACTATCCAAATGGCCCTGCATGAGCCCAGCATATTTCACCTTCTTAACTAGGCAAGTATAAGTAGAGAAAAGAAAGGAGCAATAGAGAAAAATAGGAATATACCTATTTGGATTGGAAAAGATTAAAACAGAAGAGGATGAAGAAAAAATAAAAGTAAAACGCCTCTATCTCCCTTTTAGATGAGAGTTGATAAAAGATTTATCAAGAATGGATCGAGTTTTATTTAGTATGATTCAAAATAAATAATACTCGGTTAAAAAATTACTTTATTATGTAATTAATATTCAAACATTAAGATTCAAAATTCTCGCTTGGTAATTATTCTCTAGTCTCTTACTTAGAATAGTCAGAAATATTATACATACATAAACATTATCATTTGTTAAATTCTGTCAAACTTATTCAATTTTCTACTTCTTTCAAGAGTGATTATGATGATATGTGTTTATTAATTCATGCTCTTTTATTTGTTCCAAAATTGGTGTGTGCGAGTGAGATATTTATTCATATCAATTTTTACAATTTGAGGGGTAGAATAGGTTATAATATTTATTCTCTAAGGAAATTTTGATTCAGATGTTGGATTCTTTCATTCCAGATATTATAAAGGATCCTTTTTTAACTGATTTATCATTCATCACTCCTCATATAACTGATATTTATGTCTGTTAAAATGTTATTAGTAAATATTAAAAAAAAGACATACAAAAAATTTTTTTTTTTTAACTAATCAAGGTCGTTTTCAGATATTTTATTATTAACTTTAATAAATAATTGTATAACCTATCAAACAATCAATTAGATAGATTTCTTCTCAGGATTTATTAAATCGTGTAGAACGTTGGGTCTGCTGGGTTCCACCTGTGGCTGCTTTTCTCAAGTTAAATAAATAGACATACCAAAGTTACTGTTGTTTAGTTTATATTTATGTGCGATTGTGAATGATTATTTATTTATTTAAATTTTAACAAATTATATATTTTTTTATTTATTAAGAGGCTCAACAAGTTGAAACAATATTTCGGACTATATATTAAAGGTAATTTTGTTCACTAAAATGATGAAAACTCTTGTGGTCGAAAGGATTCGAACCGCAAACCTCTCACTCTCCACTTTTGATATAAGTGAAAAGACGAAATAAACCAGACATTATTACTAATAATAAATTATATTTTTTAATATAGTATGACTTACTTTTTTTAAATTTTAGTATTTAGTATTTTGTGTGACTTTATTTAAATACCACTTGCTATTTATGTATAAAAAAATGCGTAAATATAAAATAATAAAATAATAAATGTTCAGCTATTATTAAATGAGAGGGCAAAGTAAAATTTTGATTTAAGTTGTGTACGGTATAATAACATTAAAATTGCTTTTCTTTATTGTTAAACTTATCCACAAAAACTTATCCACAGTCAAAGAAGATCGTGCAACGTTATTCTCATGTCGAATAACACTTACTCCTGTTCATTCCAGTTTTTAATTATTACTTGTTATATTTACTTAATGGGCCCCCAGATATGCGCGTTAGCTTTTAGTTTGATCATTTTACATTATAAAATAAATTATTTACAATAATACCTTTATCAAATCAAGATGTAACTCACTAATAATAAACCCCTATAAATACCCATCGAAAGCTACGTGCATGTTATCCAGCAAAAGCAAGTCTCTTCTCTTTCCTCTTTCACACGCTCATTCGCCGTAGCTCTGGACTTGAAATCCTTTAGGGAAAAACCAATATGGCCATGAACGTCTCTTCCACAGTTTTCCTTACCCCAGCCACCTCAACCTCCACTACCAACACCATCAAAGCTCTACTCGTCACCCTATTTATCTCCATTGTTAGTACAGTTATAAAACTTCAAAGGAGAGCTGCTCTCAAAAAAACCAGCAAAATTCTCCCACTACCTCCCGGCCCAAAACCCTGGCCATTCGTCGGAAACATACCGGAAATGATCCGGTATAGACCTACTTTCCAGTGGGTTGATCAACTCATGAAAGAAATGAAAACCGATATTTGTCTTATTCGTTTCGGAAGAACTAATGTTATTCCTGTCAATTGTCCAATTATTGCACGTGAACTGCTCAAGAAAAACGACGCCATTTTCTCTAACAGGCCAATGATTCTTTCTGCTAAAGAAATGAGTGGTGGTTATCAAACTACCATTGTTGTCCCTAACAATGATCAGTGGAAGAAAATGAGAAAAATATTAACTTCAGAAATTATTTCACCTGCTAAACATAAGTGGCTGCACGACAAAAGAACAGAAGAAGCTGATAATCTTGTATTTTATATCCATAACCAGTACAAGGCCAACAATAATGTCAATCTGCGACTTGCTGCAAGGCATTATTGTGGAAATGTGATAAGAAAAATGATGTTCAGTAAAAGATACTTTGGCGAAGCAACGCCAGATGGCGCACCGGGACGCGTGGAGATAGAACATGTGGACTCAGTTTTTGCTGTTTTGAAATACTTATACTCATTTTGTATTTCTGATTTCATGCCTTTCTTGCTAGGGCTTGATCTTGATGGACAGGAAAAATTTGTTCTTGAAGCTAATAAGACTTTAAGGGCTTTTCATAATCCTATTATAGATGAAAGGATTGAACTGTGGAGGAGTGGTCAAAGGAAGGAAATGAAAGATTTGCTTGATGTTTTTATTACTCTTCAGGATTCTGATGGAAAGCCATTGCTGACACCTGACGAGATCAAGAGTCAAGTAGCTGTAAGAACTTAAAACCTATATATTTACAAGCTTAAATATTTTCCTGATTCAAGATATTTTGATTTTTCCATTTGTTGCTTTTTTCCTTTTTCAAGAATTTCAATATAAAATAAGATGAAATGAAAAGACCCTCGATAGAACATAAATCTTACAAATTCAAGAAATAATAAATATGATATTTTTATTTAAAAAAAAATACATACATGTGTAGATCCTTACAAAATCCTGTATTACAAAAATTTTTCAGGAAGTTATGATAGCAACAATAGATAACCCTTCAAACGCAGTGGAATGGGCCATGGGAGAATTGCTAAACCAACCAGAAATTCTAAAGAAAGCAACAGAAGAAATAGACAGGGTGGTCGGAAAAGACAGACTTGTCCAAGAATCAGACATCCCTGATCTTAACTATGTCAAGGCATGTGCAAGAGAAGCTTTTAGGCTCCATCCTGTAGCCTACTTCAACCCACCTCACGTTGCTGCGCAAGACACTGAAATTTGCGGTTATTTGATCCCTGAAGGTAGTTGGGTCATGCTCAGCCGATATGGTCTGGGCCGAAACCCAAAGACCTGGCCTAACCCACTCAAGTACGACCCTGAACGCCATTTGAATGAAGGAGAAGTGGTTTTGACCGAACATGGCTTGAGATTCATATCATTTAGCACGGGAAGGCGCGGTTGCATCGCGGCTTTACTCGGAACTTGCATGACTACTATGTTATTGGCAAGAATGCTTCAATGCTTTACTTGGAGTCTGCCGGATAATGTCGAAAAGATTGATCTTTCCGAAGGAGTCGACGAGCTTTTTCCGGCCAATCCCGTGGTGGCTTTTCCAAAGCCACGTTTGGCTCTTCATCTTTATCCTACTTCGCCATGAATGAATGAACGGAGGGATATTAAGATATGCAATTAATTCAGAATACTTTGAAATCTGAAATAAATAAATAAAATCCGACTTGCATGGTTATTATGTAATTAGGAGGTGAAATTTATGAGTAGAAGTTGCATGTGGTGGCGGCTTTATTGATAGTATCTTTACAACGCTTTTGTATTTCATCAATGGCTTGCAATTGTTTCAATAAGTAAATTTGCTATTAATTAAAAAAAGTCTTTCTTTCATTTCTTTTAATTAATTTAGGCTTGCAACTTTATAATCTTGAACCAGTATTAGCATAGATGGAAATGGAATCATAAACAATCAGTCAGAATCCCAATAAATGTATATAGATCCAAAGGATTTGAAAATCAATTGTAAAAAGAAGAAGGGAGATAACAGAAGACCCATGCAAACCCATCGTTGTAAAGTTTTGATAGTTGAACGTGAAAGAATTTGTATTGTATGATTTACATTATACGACACCCTTCGTATAGGTGTACAAGGTATGTACAAAAAGAAAAAAAATGATCATAATAGAATGCACTAAAATTAAAATTAGATACATTAAAATCAAATTCATATAAACTTGGATCACTTAGATTTTATTCTAATATTGATATGGAAAATATCAATGGAGTAGATGAGTAGTCCGTATATAGAAGAGAGAAGAGAGGAGTGCGAGAGAGTTTAGAGTTGCGATGCTGATGTGCAGAATCTTGTTTGTCTTCGTTGACATAGATAGTGCTTCTTTCTCTTTTCACATTCACCGCAGAAATTAATTGTATACTTTCAGTGTGTACCAATGTCCTTGTAGTTAGTATAGTTGATCTAATTGTACAAATTGAAGTGTTTAATAGGATAATTTTATAAATTAAAGTGTTTGATAAATAAAAAAAAGTACAAAATATCATAAAGTTAAAGTAATAAAGTTTAAAATAAAATTATATATTCAGCCGTTTTTAAGTTTATGTTTACGTGTTATTATGAATAATTAATTAATTATTTAAATTTTTAATTAAATTTTAATATATTGTGGCATATTTTTTAAAAAATTGTCATGTCCATTACGTGTCATATTATGTCTCATTTCCCATGTCTATATCTATGCAATGTATATAAGAGAAGGCTTTACATTGAATACAGATTAGATAACATGAATTTTGTTATAAATATCTCATATAAGTCGTTAGATAACAGTAAATTTTGATTTCAATTGTGCGATGGTACAATAAAAGTATTTGCTTTCTTTATTGAAATTCATTCATAAAAACTTGATTTTATGCGTCAAAATCCCTCCAACTGTGCAAGTTTTATAATTTGACTTTATTTTTGATATTATTTTTATCAATTTTTCCTTAATATCTATCTTTATAACAATTAAATCCTCAATTGCAATTAAGGATGAAATTATAAATAAAAAAATATTTTCATTATTTTTTAAATTAATAATAAAAATAATATTTTCTGTTCCTTGAATATCTAATTATATTGACATATGGTTGATAGTCATGAAAATAAAATAATTAAGGACTTAGTTATATTTTTTAATTAAATGACTAATTATTTAAGTATATAACCAATCCAAAAATTACAACAATTAGGTTTTTTTTCATCCTTAAATATAGATAATATGAAAATAAGGTACGTATTTATATTTCTTTAGATTAATTTTTATGTCATGTTTCAGGATTTTTTTGTTCAGTAATATAAATTTATATTATTAAATTATTAGATAACGCATTTGTTTTAAAATTAAAATTTAATTTATGTAAGATTAATTGGATAGAGAAACGGAATTTTTTTAAAATTTTCAAAGTGTAACATGATGATTTAGAAATGTTGGAAATACTTTTTTTTTTATATTTGTAATTCTAGCATTAACCGCCATTGAAGTAAAATTAATAAAAAAAAATTGAAGTAAAATTACTATAAAACGTTCAAATTGAAGTAAAATTAATAAAAAAAAATTAAAATATAGGAAAATTGTAAAAACTAATAAAGTTCAAGAGTATTTTTGATATATTAGGCTTAAAAACTTTTATTATCAAAGGAGATTATATAACGTTATTTTGGAGTATAATTACTTAGTTCTTTCTAATTTTTACTCCATCTCTCTTATAATTTTTGTCCTGATTTGACTAACACATATATTAAGAAAATTCAGTTAATATTGTTAAATTATAATTTTTGCTTTGTCTTTTTTAATGTACCCTTATGTTGATATCTATTAAAATTAAATGATAAATGTAAAATTATTTCTGAAATTAATCGAATTATAATTAAACATTTGATTAAATAAATATTTTAATTTTGTTTGTATCAAGATTATTAATTCTAATAATGTAGTAGTTTGGTTGTTATATTTGTTGGTGACAAACATATTAAATAAAGGTAACAAAATAAACTTCAAGTATTATTTATTTCTAAAAAAGAAACAGGACAATAATAAGGGACTACTGGAAAAGAAAACTAGGACAAAAATTATTGAATGGATACTTTTAGTTTGTTCAGATTTTAACATTCATATATATTTTAACCGGCCCTTGAACCGTCGGTTCTAATTCAAAATTTTAAACCGACAGTTCCAGTCTGATTTCAATTCATCTACAGTATGGTTTGATTTCGGTTCAAAATGAACCGGTGGCCATACCTATTTACAGGTGTCATCTCCGTTTCATGCACAATCTCCCACTACCCTTCTCTAATGGCCACCATAATAGAATGAGCTGATGAGAAGGTCCAACTAAGTCTATTTTTACCTTGCTTGGAAACTGAATGTGATCTGATTTACCTGTGTTTATTTGAAGTTTTCCATATTTCAGTCTTCAAATGATGAAAAAAAATTGAAGTTTTCAATAAACGATGAACATAAAGATATTCTGCAAGTCTTAGGATTACTTTTCTCATTTCTTTGTAAATTATTAAATTGCTTATCCTAGTAAGTTAAAGATCAAAATGAACAAAATATCTCCTAGCGCTCTAATGGATTTAATTTTTCTTTACATAACTTTGCAAAATGCTCCTTTTCCTTTATGATAATTACAAGAAGATAAATCCAAAAGCTGAAGCATGAGGCAAAAGACAATTTAGAGAAACCAAAAAACTCAAAGTCAAGGGCTTTTTTGCTCCAAAAATTTCTTTTTTTCTCTTTTTTCTTTTGTCAGAATTGGAAAGGGGATTTTGTGTCTTTTCTTTCACATTTAACATCTAAAATTAATTAAGTTAAATAGAACAACAATATTACGACAAAGTAGTGTATTTTATAAAACACACAAACAGAGCAATTAATTAGCATAATATGGGGATAAGATTATAATTTTCCATTTTATTTTTTAGCTTGACCTAGAGATGTGAGTTGGCTTTTAGTTTGGTCATTTTATATTATTAAATAAATTATTTACAATAACATCTTCAGCAAATCAAGATTTAACTCACTAGTAAACCCTCCTATCTTAAGCTACGTAAAGCAAGTCTCTTCTCTTTCCTCTGAACTTTAGGGCAAAACCAATATGGCCTTGAACGTCTCTTCCACAGCTTTCCTTACCACAGCCGCCGCAGCCTCCCTCACCTCAGTCTCCACTACCAACACCATCAAATATCTACTTGTCACCCTCTTAATCTCTATTGTTAGTACAGTTATAAAACTTCAAAGGAGAGCTGCTCTTAAAGAACCAGCAAAAATCTCCCTGTACCTCCCTGGCCAGTCATGGGAAACATACCAGAAATGATCAGGTATAGACCGACGTTCAGATGGGTTTACCAATTCATGAAAGAAATGAAAACCGATATTTGTCTTATTCGTTTGGGGAGAACTAACGTTATTCCTGTCAATTGTCCGATTACTGCGAGTGACCTGTGATGGGAAGTAACACAAACTGACCTCACAACACAAACTTCCCCACTTGAATGAATCTATTAGGAGTAACAATGAGCAACATTAATCAAGCAACACAAGCTGTCCCAAATCATTCACAATCAAAAATAACATTCACCACATGAACACAAATCTTTTTACGTGGAAAACTCCTCCGGTATGAAGGATAAAAACCACGGACCTCTCCTCCGGTCCAAGAAAATAAAGTTCACTATCACAAATATTGTCTTACAACTTACAGCAAGCTACAACCATCAAAATATGTAGCTATACCGCAAACAACCACAAACAAATGTGTAGCAACACAATAGAGTGATCACAAAACACAGCTGTTGTTCTCAATACATTTAAAAATGTTCTACTCATCCAAAAATTAAACTGATCAGCCAGAATCAAGAGTTGGATGTTAGGAACAAGCTCACCAAAAATCAGCTCAATCCGACAAAGGATGACTGCCGAAAACGCTGAAGAAGATGAAGCTATGCAGAGTTGGAAGCAGAACAGGACAGCGTCGGATTCAGACCCAGAACTCAAGCTCTGAACCTCCAAATCAAAATCCCTACGGTGAGAATCCAGAACAGAGAGCAAAGAACAACATATCCAAAAATCACAACGATCCAACGGTTGGAACTCCGGGAATCGCCAGAACACGATGACTGGTGCTGGATGGGGTTGTGCAGAAAAACCCTCTCCTCTCCTCTGTTTTTCTCACACGATTTCTGGTTGTGTGTCGATCAAATGAGAGCCAAAAAATATTAGGAATATGGCTGTTAGTTGAGGGGCATAATTGTAAAACAATAATTAGTTAGTGGACTTCAAAATATGGGCTTTTACCACATAGGAAGGGAACCAAGCCCAACAACCTGCTCAAGAAAAACGACGCCATTTTCTCTAACAGGCCAATGATTCTTTCTGCTAAAGCAATGAGTGGTGGTTATGAAACTACCATTGTCGTCCCTAACAATGACCAATGGAAAAATGAGAAAAATATTAACTTCAGAAATTATTTCACCTGCTAGACATAAGTGGCAGCACGACAAACGAACAGAAGAAGCTGATAATCTTGTATTTTATATCCATAACCAGTACAAGGCCAACAATAGTGTCAATCTGCGAGTTGTTGCAAGGCATTATTGCGGAAATGCGATAAGAAAAATGGTGCTTGGTAAAAGATACTTTGGTAAAGCAATGCCTGATGCCGGAGCAGGACGCGTGGAGATAGAACATGTGGACTCAGTTTTTGCTGTCTTGAAATACATATACGCATTTTGTATTTCTGATTTCATGCCTTTCTTGCTAGGGCTTGATCTTGTTGGGCAGGAAAAATTTGTTCTTGAAGCTAATAAGACTTTAAGAGGCTTTCATAATCCTCTTATAGATGAAAGGATTGCACTGTGGAGGAGTGGTCAAAGGAAGGAAATGCAAGATTTGCTTGATGTTTTTATTACTCTTTAGGATTCTGATGGTTATTATATTTAAAGTTCTGAACTTGAAATATGAAATACATAAATAAAAATCGATTTGCATGGTTATTATGTAATTAATTAGGAGGTGAGATTTATGACTCAAAGTTGCATTTAGTGGTGGTTTGTTATTGAGGGTTTCTTTGCAACTCTCAAAAAAATTTGTCACAGCTACATCTTGTATTTCATAAATGGCTTGCAATTAAATCTGCTGTTAATTACAAAATTATTTCTTTTCATTTCTTTTAATTAATTTAGTTCGGTTGCTGCTTGCAACTTTATAATCTTGAATACGACTAAAGTGTTATTGGATTAAACCAGTATTAGCTTATTACTTACCTGTGCTTGAGTCTCCTTCACTAATATGCTTAAAAGTAAAGAAATAAATAATCTTGCTTTTGTAAAACAATTGTTTTTTCAAGTTCACCATTCAGTTCTATCATGGTTTCTTATAAGATTCGTAAAATATGTACTCTTTTCAGGGGGTGGACACAGATTTAAGGGGGCTGTGCCCCAAAAAAAAAAAAAAAAAAAATTTAACTTTTCAGTACAATTGTTTTGAAAAAAAAAATAGCTTTCTCCTCCATAATTAAGTAAAATTATTTTTTGGCCTCCTTAACTATTTAGACAATCTACAACTCTCTTTACTGAACTGAGAGGCTCGTTCTTCCACGATTGGTAGCACTCGTGGAAGGTCTGGTTTACTTGTTTCATCATCCATCTCCTAAGGGTTAAGAGAACTATGGCTAGGATAGTTGGTAAGGATCATAGAGAAAAGGAGTGAGTCTTCTTCCAGTGCTTGAAGCCGAGCGTATTGGAAGCAAAGCAAAGGCAAGGATCCAATCTCTCTCAAATCAAAGTAAGGAGTCTCCTTCTTCCGATAAGAAGAGTTCCCCGCTTCGGTGAAAAGAAAGAGTGAGAGTTGGTTAAGAAGCACGAATCAAGATCCACTGAATCGCTGCTTACTGTTTTGGCGCTCCCCTAACTATTTGGACTGAGTTTGGTACTTACTATGTTGAGAGATTCTGTTCTCCATTGAATATTTATATTGATTAGAATATGAGTATGGAAATCTAACATTTTTATTTCTCCACAACAATACCCATTTTATTATAATCTGTTCTAGGAAAGAAGTTATTTGATTAGCCTGTAAAACTTATTCATTTACTATTTAAAAAAGAAGTAAGTTCATAAAACTTTGCCATAAATATCAGGAATTATTCGTATATTATTATGCACAGATCCCTTCCTTCAAACACAGTTAGTTTTTCTTTTCCTTTCCAATCAACCAATTCCTGATGAACCAGTATAATAACAGAAGCAAATTCTCTCGAGATCCTAAGCCATGCCCATTTATCTTCATATAACAGCTCTCTTACTAATCTACCTTATATTTCCGTGGTACTTATCTTTTGAGTCAAAGGTAAAATATAAAAGACGAATAGTGCAATGGCTACTCCCATTAATACTGCCTCTTTTCATATTCAAAATCACTCATTACGCGCCGCTGATGGACTATTTCAGTCACTGCTCCTACGGCAAATCACACCAGTCAGCCATGCATGACCGGCGCCTCCTCCGCAGGTAAATTAGTCATACTTCTTAAATTAGTAATTAATATGCAGGCATTGTTGGGCAAAATTAATTATTTTAGTATGTTTATTTTATAATAGTAAAAAGAAAAAATAAATCCCACTTGAAAAACTTTTACCGAAAAAGACCTTTTAAGTATTTATATTAACTAGCAAGTCTAGAATTTGAATGCTAATATTTCTATCCTTTTTCAAATATCTTACTGGGCAAAGTTTTCATATAAATTGCTAAACAACCGCTTGTTAGCGTATAAAGAGAGATCAATCGCTAATTACCAATCCTTCTTCTAATATGATTTTCATGGCTGGCAATAGAATCTCCTATGCCCTAGAATTACTTTGCATAGATCCTTTACCATTCAAAGTATTTCTAATTCTTTTAGCCATTTTAATCTTCCTTTTCATGTCACGACCCCAATGTTACTCCTGTGTTGGTTTGTCAAAGGTTAAACCCACAAAACGTTGCATTATTAGTAAATGGGTGCTTCCTGTCACGCCGATTACGATGGTGTTGATCGTGCAATGCTTATCTTCTTCAAATGATACTTTCTCTGCCACTTTATCGCCATTGTTCTTGTTTTCTATCAGGAATTCGCATTGGTTTGTCTCTGCTTTGATTTGGCAGTTACTTGTTAGGGCATATTTCCAATTAACCATACGTCAGAAATTGTATTCTTCCTTTTAGTAAAATTTAATTCAATGTTGCAGTTGTTTTTTGAGGGAGAACTAATTGGGTATTAACAAAAACAAAAAGTTTCTTTTCTTTTTTATGAAATTTATTTGAAATTTCGTATTTTTATGTTTGGTAAAATGAAAATTTACTCAATTTCATTTTCACAGATTCCATTAGTGATTGAGATTTTAGTGTACTTCCTTGGAGCATAATTCTTATTATTAAGTCAAAAAACAAGTTTGTGTTAATTAATTAATATCTATTTAAATTGATTGATTCAAGATAGTTATTTTTATTTAATTATTCTCTATTCAAAAGCTATGAAATTGCAGTGGTATTAGAAATGTTGAGGACAAATTAGAATCGTTCTTTCTACTTCTTTTTGTATGTAAAGAAGAGAAATATACAAACACCAAGAAATGGTTTCATTATACAAACTGTAACTACAGAAATTTAACATGAAAAAGAAAAAACAATGGAGAAAATCTCACTTGAGCAGTCAAACTTGTATGAGATCATGGAGCATTTTCTTTTTTTCTTTTTTAAATACATGATCCTACATAAAAAGGAAAGGAAATATCAAAGCTGACCCAAAAAAAAGATACTACGGGCTTCAACAAATGCTGTAGATAATTCTGCAGCATTATCTTCCGCCAGATAGCTCCATAGCGTCCTGGTTATATAATGAATCTTCTCCCCAGTCAAATCTTCTTTGCAGCCTTTCATATTCTTGCCTGCGCGTAACCTCAATATGCTGCCACTCTTCCCATCTCTCAGCCAGAACCTCTCCTTCTAACATCCGTACCACCTCTGACATTGCTGGACGATCCTCCGGCGATGCTTGGGTACAGAGTAATGCAACCTGGATCATCATCTCCACATCCTGAACATTGCAATTTTTATTAAGGTTGCGGTCTACAATGGCATCCAGTCTTTTTTCCCTCTCGAGCTTCTTGACCTTCAAAAGCAAATTTTAGACTAGTATAAATAACTTTGTAAGTGTAGGTAGGAAGCAGAGAAAATACAAGCAAAATAATAATGCATTCTCATGCTCAGTTATCTCACATGGTCAAGCAATAGGACATCGTCCTCCTCTTCCAAGCGCGAAAAGTCAATTGCTCGTTGACCCGTTACAAGCTCTAGAATTATAATACCATAACCAAAGACATCTGTTCTCTCAGATGATTTCCCAGTAGATGAATACTCTGGAGCAATGTGGCCCATCGTCCCACGAACTTGAGTTGTCACATTAGTCTTTCTCACATCCACCAACTTCGCCAGGCCAAAGTCACCAACAACTGCTTCAAAATCTTCATCCAATAGTACGTTGGCAGCCTTCACATCCCGATGAATAATCTTAGGATTGCAATGTTCATGAAGGTATTCAAGTCCACGTGCTGCACCTAAGGCCACCCTTTTTCTTGTTGCCCAATCTAGAACAGGCTCCTCAGGTTTACGTTCTGCACCCAAGATTAAAACAAGTCAACCTAACACCAACGGCCGTTATCTTTTTAACTGGACAAGAATTGTACAAGATGTATAACCTCTGTCCCACTACAAGTGTTGTTTAAGTTTTTTTTTTTTTTTTTTTTTTTTTTTTTTTTTTTTTTTTTTCATATCCCACTTCATTTGTCAATTTAGAAAAAGCATTATTACTTGTTTCAACCTTTACCCTTTATGTTTGATATTTCCACTAAATAAGCATTAATTATTTATAGAGTTGATATAAGAGTATGTATTCAATTACAACTATTTTTCACTGAAATTAAGGTTATTTAATGATTTTCTTAATCCTTGTGCAATTATCTCAAACAACACTTGGGACGGAAGTAATATATATATATATATATATATATATTATTGAATTCAATGTCCTATTTTAAATTACATGTGAAAGAGGTGCACAAGGTTCATAGGAATCATATTCCTTAAGAATTCGATAATACAATGTATACTGGGTTTCCTAATCCTTGGCAATATAGATCAGTGCTATAACTATTTTCATGATCGGAACATAGTTTATAATTCCTATTCAAATACAAAATTCTTAGTAAACATACTGTACCATGTCAATTGCAGACAAAGCCTTTCCCAATGACACAGTGTTGTTAAATGATAATTAAAAATCAAATATTAACATTCAGCTGAATGGTAAATTCTCAAGTTCAACATGGATGAGTGTTTGAAATTCACCATCTTTCAATAACTATCTAATTTATTAGGTTTAGCATACAGCTTCCATGGTTGACAGTCGAAATAAAATTTTCTCATTCAAACATCCAACTTCCTCTTGTCCTCCACCATGTCCCTGATAATATGGATTTATCCTTGCCTAATCTCTGTAATAAAAGAAATCTAGAACGACATACTAAGTTGATAGGGAATATATGGTCTACTCCAAAATTATCTATTGAGCAGCTAGACACTCTTTGAAGTTATGGAATGTAGTACAAAGCATAGTGATGGCAGACGACTTGTTGGCTCAATGGTCAATTTCTAATCTCAGATTTTGATGATTAAAATAAAACAAATAAATTTAAATTATCTTTGTGCTAATATTATTTTATGCAAAATCCTTATGGGAAGAAATCGTACAAGGCAAGTCCTACATAGTGTGTGAAGATATTCGAAGACCCTAGTGGTTAGCTATTTAGGATACTTTGTAGGATAGAGAGAAAATTCATATATGAGCACATAAATTAATTTTTCTCTCAACAAAAATATTTTTCGGAAATTAGATTTTCCAAAATAAATTCTTTTCGAAAAATATTCTTTAAAGTTAAAATGATTTAATTTCCTAAAACTAAAGAGATTACGTCTCTAAATGTTTTTGGTAATAAATCATACACTTTACTTTTCGGAAATATCTTATGAAAATCTAAATGAACTTCAATTTATTCTCTTACCTTAAAATGAAGGGAGAATCTTTTCGTTTTTAGTAAGAGCAACCTATTCGAAAAATATTTTCCAAATAAAAATGCTTTCGAAAATCTTTTTTGATTATAAGAAAAATCGTCTTTCATTCTTCTTACCAAAAAGGATAAGATAAACTTTTGGTAACTAAAGATTTTCGTATCTTCTAAACAAGGAAAGCAAATATTCTGATTTCAAATGAAATATCCACTTTCCAAAAGTAAGAGACACGATGCTCTCTATAAATAGGAGCTTTCACGTCTTGAGCCATGGTGAAGTAAGAGTTTTCGTTTTAAGAGCATTCTCTCATTGATCAAATCTTTTTCTCTCAAAACTTACTCTCTACCCCCATTTTTCTTTTCATCTTTACACTTCACGTTTTTATCTTTAAAGAGAAAAGAATGTTATTAACTACTTTTGAAAAACGGTTCTGTGTTCTAAACGATTTTCTAATCTGATAAACTGTTTTTCATGTGCTTATATGTGCATTTCTTTCTGTCTATTTAGATTCTGTAATCTATAGTAGACAGGCTTTTTATTTGATAAACGTTTGTGTGTAATAGCTTAGGTTAGAAGCTATTGTGAAAGAGGCTATCAAGCGACCTTCTCCTTATGTGAGATTCTAATGTCTTGAATTGAGTTTCTGTACTCTGCCAAAAACAGAAAGGGTTGAGATTAATTAGAACCTTTGGAAAATCTAGTGGGATAAAAGGTAGATCTAGGTGTTGATCTATTGCCTTGTACTGTTGGTTTGTCCCTTACTCTTGAAAAGAGATAACATAGTTGAGGATCTCAAGATGAGTCTTCGGGAGTAGATGTAGGCGAGTTAGTGCCGAACCACTATAAATCACTGTGTTGATCTTTTAATTTCTGAAGTTTGCTTGATACTGCTTTTAATACACTTCTGTTTATATTTTAGAAATGCTAAAATTGTTAATGATTCAGATGCTCTAAAACTGTAATAAGTCTTATCTTTTCTGAACATTAGAATTCTGGAATTCTGATAAGTGAATATACCATGTTCTAAATCGTTATTCTAGTTACAGTATAGTTCACTGCTTGGGTTTCTAATTAATTTTCTAAACTTTATGAGAAAGTTCTAATTACAATAGCTTTCCATCATAAAGTAGTTCTGATACTTGATTAAGGTTTTGTGAAGCAGTTCTAAATTCGATAACTGTCTCTCACACAGTCTTATATGATTTTCTAAACTTTATGAGGAAATTCTAATCTCAATAGTTTTCCTTCATAAAACAGTTCTGATATTAGATAAAACATTGTGAAACAGTTCTAATTAATAGCTGCACTTTGCATTGTCTTTCTATCTTTTATGAATAGAACATTGTGAGGTAGTTCTAATCCATATTCTAATCTCACGAGTTCTATATTTTTCCGCTACACTTAGAATTTTATATTCTGTTTTTAAATTCTAAAAGATTTTTAGAAAACCCAATTCACCTCCCCTCTTGGGTTGTGCCATACATATGCGGGACCCACACGACTTTCTAATGCCAATTTAGTAAAGCTTCTCCTGTGCACCTTTGATAAGTATTTTATCAAATTTGAATCATTCTGAATTTTAATAATAGCAATCTAACTGAAGTATTCTTTTATCCACTCTGGAATAGACCTAAACAGGGATGTCAAATGGTATGCAATCAGTTGTTCTTAGTTTGCTCGATACAGAAAATCTACCTACCCCTCTAAGCATATATAACCTTAGGTATGCGTTACATCTCGAACTAAAAAAAATAATCTTTCTCGATAATCAGTTGATTAGGATAAAATTCTATCCTCTAGAAACCGTACATGCGCCTTTTGATGCATACGGTTCAACACAAATTGCGAAAACAAAAAAAGAATCAATGTGTGGATTCCAGCCCTCCTTTGACCAGCTATTACATGATCATTGAGCAATATGTTTGGCGCATGCTTTCAGGAATATATAAAATTAGCAACATCTACAATGCAGAAAATGCCAATGAATGAAAAAGCAAATTGTTAGTTGCTTCAATTTAAATATAAGGCAAACAAGTAATACCTCTTAGACGATATGCCACACTTAAATTCGGCATAAATGGATAAACTAAAAGGCGTTCTGATGGTGTTGTGCAAAAACCTATCAGCCGTAGTAGATTCCTGTGAACAGCTACGCTTATCATCTCAACCTCACGTTGGAAAGCTCCATCTCCTCCTGGAGTTTCAAAATCAGTTAAACGCTTAACAGCTACTTTCGTGTTATCTTGAAGCACTCCTTTATAAACTTTTCCAAAACCTCCCTGTCCAAGTATGTTTTTCTCGTTGAAGTTTTCCATCGCCAACTGTAATTCCCGATATGCAAACCTTTTCAATTGACCAAAAACAATTCTTCTGTCAACTTCACCTAAACCAAGAATAAAAAATCAGGTATTTTCAAGGTTTACTAAAGCTCCGTTTGTTTTCCTAAAATAATTTGCAGGAAATTTTTTTAAAATCTTCATATTTTAATACCAAATGAAAGAAAATAAATATATTTTAATACCCATATGTTAAAAGAATATTTAGAGTGTGTTGGGATCAATGCTTCCACTTATTCCCCTTATTTATTTTCACCACCGATGATCTAAGCTATTTTTCACAATATTTTATCGTATTATATTATCTAAGCATAAATATGCAAACTTTTATGTTTACAATGAATCAAAAAGAGGGAAAAATAAATTAAATTTAAGATTAATTACCTATAATAATCTTAGTGAAAGTTTAGAAATTCTAAAATATCCTTAGTTACTGATCAATTGATAATAGTTTGAGTTTTTAATAATCGATAAATTAGAGTTTTTAATACTTTTTTTATTCATTGTTTAAAAAAAATATTATTATATTAATATATTATTCTAATTGAATTTTCAATTTTTGATTATTTACGATATTAATTGTTTAAAAAATAGATTATTATTTTAATTTTAAAATAAACTTCAAAATGCAAAAAAAAAAAAAAAAAAAAAAAAAAAAACCTATAAAAGATATTGATTCACATGTTTATATATATATCACTTTCAAAGTTTTGAATTTTTTTTAATTTATGTCTATTTATCTATATTGAAGTTTTCCAATTTATATGGTATAGATTAAGGCAACATTTTAATTTTTTTTTCTTTTTTCATGAATATTGGTTGTCAAAATATCATATACTATTAGATCATTTTCAATTCCTGCGAAACAGGTTCTTCTATAAACATAAGAACCGCATACTAAAGGATTTTAAATAACTATATATTCTCTACATCTCAACATAAATTAATCAAAGCAAAACACTCTTAAAAAAAAAAAATCAAAAAATGGATATAATATGGTCCTCAAAGCTTTCAATTAATTGAAATTTGTCGATCTCAATACCGTTAATCTAAAACGGTATCAAATCCAAAATCAAAATGATCTTTTCTGTTACCGATCAGAATTTGTTTATGCTGAGGTTCAGGAATATTTGAGTTCTGTATTATTATTATTTATTTTAGAGTTTTATTTTTTTTATTTGATTTTCATGAATTCAAATCAATATCCAATAACATAGGATCATATTATTTAATTTTTTTAAAAAGAAATCGATGCTATTAACCTTATCATTTTCAAAAAAATTAAAGTCTAATCTTATAATTAATAATAATTCATTCATTTTATCTTCTATAATTATTTTATTAAATATACTTGGCTTTTAACGTTGTTCTATCATATTAAAATTAATTTAAGAAAAATATTATTTGCTTATTATTTGAATATTACAAAATTAATACTATTTAAGAATAAATTATAATCATACTTAATACTATATAAAAATAAATTAATGAGTATAAATTACAAAAAATACCAAACAATAACAATGCAACGCACGTGGTAAAAAACACCAAGTACTATTTAAGTTTTCATACATTTTCTAAATTGACTCTGTCAGTAATCGATATGAAATAAAGTGATCCTAGAGAACAAAACTGGGTCCCGCGGCTCATCCCGAGCCCCGAAGGCTAAAATATATTTTCGATTGGGCTTAAATTTATAATTTTCTACCTTTAAATATTTTTATTCGAACACGTTGAATGGTCAGCTGTAGTTCCTCAAGCCGAATGTTTAACAGTTTAAGGTCAAATGGCATAAAAAAATAATTCAAAATATTTTACTTAAAATTTTTAAAACCAAGTTGATGCCAAATATGTAAGTAATTCTTTTACATATAAGTAAATTTTAGTTTTCAAATCAAGTTTAAATAGCGAAAATGTTGTTTTTCATTGTATAAACCAGCTCAACAAATATGTATTAAATGTTATTTTTCATTCTATAATTCTCATTTTCTTTTTTAAGTATGAGATCACAAAGTATTTCTAGAAGGAGAGATTTTTTTAAAATTGTTGGAATTAATGGATAGGTATGGATACACCCATTATTAGCCATTTTAACCCGGATCCATTAATAATACGTGATAATAATTAATATGTCTAATTATTATTATGTGTATTTAAATAAGTGTAAATATCCTAGTTTGATATATTTTAGAGATTTTGTGTTTTAGTTGGATTCCTTCAACCTGTTAGGATTTGATGGTCTATTTTTAAGGCTGTTTAGTTAATAAATCCTGTTTCTTTAGGATGCTTAGTTGTTTTGTTTTATTCAAAGTTGTTAGCGTATTAGACTCCTTTTCTTTTTCTTTTTCTTTTCAGTTGTAATGTACATCTATATAAAGCTGACCTTCTTCTTTTCAGTTTTCTCTCATTTGATTGTCGAATTCAAATGTATTTCATTATAAAAGGTTTTACTAATTTGATAAAGAAAAATGCTATGTCTACTTTATAACTAACAATGAAAAGAGAATGAAATTCTCATTACAAATTAATTTTAGTGCCCATAAGATGACCAATTATATTCTTTATCTTAATGACTTTTAGCAAGGTTTCTTACTTCTCCGATTTATAGTTGGTGACTAGATGAGATAAATGTGGTTGAATTCCTTTAAATTTGTGTAACATGCAGATGGTCAGATGAAGCATTCCAATGTAAAGTCCAGTGATCAACCAATGCTAAAAAGTTAGTACTAATATGCGCTTTATAGATTAACTATTTAGTTGATGTGGAATTGTTAACAACTAGTTGGATTAAATCAAAAGAAATAGAAGATGATAAAGTTTAATTCTTGGTATACGTTTCTTGTGTCGGGCATGAGAGATTGACCCTCCAATATGGCATTATGGAGTAGATCGGCAGCCACCCTTCTCACTGCAACAATTATTTGGGAATTGCGTTAACTTGTCTACCTAGTTCAAAGCATTTCAATCTTAATGTACAACATGTGGACTACAATAGATGACTTCGAATGTGTCTAGCAATCTAGCCACATGCTCACGTTTGAGGCATCTAGCGTATTATACAACTTACAAGCCATCAATATATATATATATATATATATATATATATATATATATATATATATATATCAATAAATATCCTAAATCTCCTTATATTTTCTTAAATTTTCATTATCAACCTATGTTATTTAGAATATTTATGCAGATATAAATATAAAGGCGGATTTTCTACTATATATTCATCGAAATTTTAGCAACATCTCTCTGTGTAAGAGTGTTCAAGTGTACAAAATGGATAATCTAATATACAACTCAAGAACGGGGAGATATAAAAGATATTCTAACATAAAAACGACATTTTCATAATTATATTCAAATAAACAAATTTATTTCTAAATTATCTATCATAGACAATCCAATGTGCTTCATTTAATTAAGAATTATACTTGATAAGTTCTTTTAATGAATTGCACTACAGGTGCTTATTCTATGTAATACAAATATTGAAGGAAATTGCTTAAATATTAATAGCTGTGCATGGAAGGATATGTTTGGCCAAATTAGTTGTTTTGGTAGTTGTTAGTTGTTTGAGTACCGTTTAACGTTTAGCTGTTTGAATAACTTTTCATAAAACGCTAAAAGTTAAATTTTGTATGAATTAACTTTTTATAAAATACTAAATTAATATCTAAAAGTCAATTTAAACACTGTATTATCTAATACCGTAAAAAAATATTAAAATGTGCACAAGTTATAGCCGTGTGATTAGAAATTGTATAATTCACCTTCTTTCTACATCGTTCCATGCACCCCTACTACGTCCACATGCAGAGGCCCTTGGCGTTGATGGAAATATTAGGTGGCTATTGCATCCACGTAGTATAACTAATTGGTGGGTGGGTGATGTGATAATGATATGGGTACCAGAATAAGCATTAAAATATAATTTTTCTCATTATGTCAAAAAATATATATATATATATATATATATATATATATAAATATAAATTTAACCTATCCGAATCTATCACCTCACTTATATTCTAAATAAATGAAATTAAATATTTTTATTAAAAACACAATTATATACATACACATATTACATGGGCATGTCAATATATATATATATATATATATATATATATATATATATATATAAAAAGAAAATGTAATACCTGAAAAAATAAATAAATGATTTAATTAATTCCCCATTTCTTAATCACTTTCACTCACACAATAAAAAAAAAATTTTGATAAAAAGAAAAGTAGCATCTGCAATTCATCAATTAATATATGTATGACAATTTGAAATTTAACTCAAGTCTCGTGATGCGTGGGTCCCATCACTTTTATTGTTTATAGTGTTTATAGTGTTTAAGGGATTAATTTGATTTTAGGATAAAATCGTGCAACACGTAAAGTTTATAGTATTTTAAATGAATTACTTATACATATAGTCATATATTAGTATAAATCAGGAAATTATTTTTCAATCAAGAAATTTGACTTTTTTTATAAATAAATTTTAAACTTCACAGAAATGTACTGTACATGCGTCTAATGCATAAATTTGACTCTAAACTTTTGTCAATTATTTTTGTGGTCTCTTGAACTTTGTGAGAGTCCAATTATAACCCTACACTTTCACATTTCACTAATAATTATATCGCTCGTCAAAATGAAATATCTTGACTAAAATTCCATATCAATGACCCTATATTTTCACATTTCATTTTGGTCATGAGCATAGTTATTATTGAAATGTGAAAATGCAGGGTTATGAAATGTTCCTTGCAAAATTCAAGAGGCCACAAAAATAACCGCAAAAAATTATAAAATCAAATTTATGCATTAGGTCTTACCAATTAGACAATTTGTCAAATTAAATTAAAGAGGAAAAAAGAAAGAAAGGTTTAAGTTAAGTTCATTCATATATATATATATATATATATATATATATATATATATATATATATAGACCGGGGTGATTTCCGCCCTTATGTAAGTTCTTTCATGTTGTATATATATAATTATCACATTGATACCATTTTAAAAATTGATTTCATCTAATCATCTAACCTAAGTAAAAACATATTATACAAATTAAACATGTTTACTTGAATCCAAAACCTTCACTTTGAATTTTTGAATCCAAAACCTAGCTATAATTACTTGAATTAAACATGTTATACAAGTGTAACTACCGTTTTCAAGTTTTGGAATGAATGAAATTGAAATAGAATTAATTTACCTCCTCAAATAATTAAAAAAGAAAATATAAGATTATTGATGATCCGTTTGTTTCTGTAAAATAATTTGCTGGAAAATATTTTCCTCCTACAAAAATTTTTTCCTAATGACTTATTTTCCGTTGTTTAATTACAATATTGAAAATTAATTAAAAATATTAAAATCTTTATCTCATAAGATCATAAAAAATATTAATAATAATAGAAATTTTATAATTTAAAAATTTTATTATTAAATATGAGAAGAATGTAAAAAAAAAATCAAATTATGAAAGCCGTCGGTAGATAGTGGTGGTGGCCGGTGGTGGTAGCGAAAGGTGATAGTCGGTAGTAAATAGTGACTGGTAATGGTGACTACGAGGATTTATATATTAAAAAGAATATGAATTTTGGCATTTTAACAATTTTGGTCAATTCTTTTAATTGCTACAATTGATACCGGGAAATAATTTTTTCTTAACAATTGTAGCCTCCCTCCATCAACCTTTACTACGGTGCCGATGTGGGCATTAGTGGAACCCTCGCCATGACAAGTCACTTGTTGACAGTAAATTTGTAAGATATGATTGTTAAAAGAATTGGCCAAAATTGTTAAAAAAAGCCAAAGTTTAGAGTTTTGTTAAGCTAAAGTTTATTAGTTTACCAATTTTAGTCAACATTATTACATGCACACCAAGACATAACTCAGTGATAAGTGCATATACAATTTGGCAATAGATCCAAATTTTTTTATTAAAATTAATTTCTAATATTTATGTAATTTATTTATCAATAAATAATTTTATAACTTGTAATATTCAAATTTAATTTGATAAAGATAGTTAAATATTTAATAAATTTTGATTATAATATTTTTTATTTTAAATGATATATTATAATAATTAATGACAAACAATTAATATTATGCTAAAAAAATTTATTTTATTTTAATAAGAATTAATTGAGAATAATAATTATATGACAACAAAATAAATGAAGAAAAAAAATTTGAAAAGGAAATTATAATTTGAAAATTCGAAAAGTTACATTTTAAGATTGAGAACTAAAAGCATGAAAAAATGGTGTTTCGCAATTCAAGCAAAAAGATACTATTTTCTTATCTTAACTCATAAATATAATATACATTCTTAATATTGGAACACATGCCATCGAATCGAATAGGTAATCTTTTAATTAATTCCCCATTTCTCAATCATTTCTTAATCACTTTCACTTTCACTTTCACTTACACAATTAATCAATTAATATATGTATGACAATTATGGCTCCACATGGTTATCGTTTAAAATCAGCTTATGAATGCAACGATGACAATTTGAAATTTAACTTTTTTTATAAACAAATTTAAAAATTCACAAAAATATATTTTACGTGCATCTAATGCATAAATTTGACTCTAAACTTTTGTCGATTATTTTTGTGGTCTCTTAAACTTTGAGAGTGTCCAATTATAACCACACACTTTCACATTTCATTAATAACTATGTCTCTCACCAAAGTGAAATATTACTAAAATTTCATATCAATGACACTACATTTTTACATTTCATTTTAGTCATGAGAATAGTTATTATTGAAATGTGAAAATACAGCATTATGAAAAGTTCCTTGCAAAATTCAAGAAGCCACAAAAATAATCGCAAAAAATTATAAAATCGAATTTATGCATTAGGTCATTATTTATGAGAGTTGAAACTATCCGTTTGCTAAATTTATGTAAAAAAGACATCCATCACTTACCAATCAGACAGTTTGTCAAATTAAAGAGGAAAAAGGAAAGAAAGGTTGAATATCGTTTTACATAAGAAATATAAGTAGATTAAATTTATAATAAAAAAAGTAGATTAAGTTTGAATTTGTTAAATTTAATTTTCAAATAGAATTATTATATCAATATAATTCTTCAAATATATTACCATGAATTTTTGAAATTAAAAAAATTATCCAATCAAAATGTAGAAAATAAAGAAAAAATTAAAAAATTTCTCCAAAAAGAAAACGAAACTTACGGAGCCCATCCATTCAGCGCAAGTCGTCGAGAAAGATTGTTCTTTTACAAATAAAACACTGAATAAAGAGAAAGCTTAGAACTTTCTTCTTTTTTCAACTTTCATATATATAACATAAATGAGGAGGTGAAAAACTAAAGATTTAATATTAATATCAAATTTAACTTTAAACTTATTTATTATTACAAATCTAATTCTTTTGATTACTAATAGTTATAGCGTTCAATAATATAATATCTACTCAAACTTTTAGAATTTGAAACAGTGTTTTATGAAATCTTATCTTATTTTTATTTACATTTAGCATTTTATAATTTCTTTATGACACTTATACTCATCATTTGTCTTACTTTATTTCTCGCTTTCATACATTTTTTATCATTTTATAGTAAACAGCTAATCATCTTAGCCAACGCTTTTATTTTAAACCGCTATATAATGGATAACCATTAACACTTAATATTTAATAGATAACTACTGTTAAAACACTGACAGCTATTAAAACAGTCAACAGTTACTAGAACAACTAAATTTATTAAATAGACCCAAAGTTATTATTCGGTTGGGAGAGTTGGAAGTGACCAAGAATGTAAGAAGTATAGTAGTAAGTTCTAAAAGAAAATCATTTATTTTTCCAAAAGAAAAAAAAAAAAAAGACAATCATTCATATTATCAATTCGAGTTATTTTGGTAACAATAGAACCTCATCATAAATTTCAATCCAAATTATTTATTTGCACCACCTCTTCTCCAGAATATAAATTTCAAATTAAAAATTTGGCAGGAAGAAGGGTGGAAGGTCTTTCATTAAGGCAATATTTGGATTTATGATTCTTAAATATAGAGATAATCACTATTAACAATAAAATCTAACACATGAATATAGGAAATTTAATGGTGATGCACCATTTTATTTATTTATTATTGAGGCATAACACATGATATCAACGAGAAAAAAAAAAAGGCTAAAATAGGGAAACAAACATAAAAAATAATAAAATCTTAGTCCCACTTGTGCTTTTTTGGAATGGAATAAGTATAAGATCGTGCTTGTTATGGATAGTGAGACCACCAGCTTCTTCCATTGGAAAGTCCTCAAATTTCTTTCCATTAGGGAGCCCAAAATCAAACCCATATAAAAGATTAGCCAATGTGTATTTAACTGCTGTAGTACCCATTGCCAGACCAGGACAAATTCTTCTTCCAGCTCCGAATGGAACCAACTCAAAGTAGGACCCTCTGTAATCAACATCACTGTTCTCAAATCTTTCTGGGTAAAATTCTTCAGGGTTCTCCCACTTAGATGGTTCTCTTCCAAGTGCATAAGTGTTGATGAATACTGTTGTGCCTGGTAAAATGTCATACCCACCAATTTTGCATTCTTTGGTGCAAAAATGAGGGATCAGAAGTGGGACTGGTGGGTGTATTCTGAAGGTTTCTCTTACTATTAATTCCAAGTATTTGAATTTATCAAGATCTCTTCCTTCTACTCTGTTTTTATTTGGTCCAACAATTCCTCTTATCTCTTCTTGTACTTTTTTTATTATTCTTGGATTCTTTAGTATCTCTGTGAATGCCCATGCGGTTGTCACAGAACTTGTATCAATGCCACCCACAAAGATATCCTGCCAAAAAATGTATTATAGTTTTAGAAGATTAGCCTGGAGATCCACAAAAAAGAAAGAAAATTATTTGAAAGAAAAATTGAATTTGATACCATGAGAATAGACTTGAGATGGTCTTTAGTAAGTTGGAAAGAAGCACCTTGGTCTCTCATCAGCCCAACCAAGACATCAACAATATCTTCATGTTCAGGCTTAGGTCTATTTGGGTCCAGATGCCGCTCAAGAATTTTCTGAAAATACGCATCAAGGTTTCTGAAAGTTTGTTCTCTTTTAGCAAGAGCACCAGTCAAAGAATCAATGAATCTTCCAGCACTAGGGAAAAAATCCTCCGCATGAAAACTGTTTAACATATCCATAGCTTCACTAATCACCTTAACAAAACCTTGTTGGAACTCCACTTGTCCATAGCTCCTTCCGAAAGCAACAGTACCCATAATACCATCAATCATGTTAAATATTAGCTCTGTGAGATTAACTCGATTAGGGTATGCATTTGTTAAAATATTGTTTAACTTGTCAATCTGCTCTTCTCTTGCGTACCAGAACATATGCACTCTTTTCATACTCAAAAGCTCAAAAATAAACAACTTTCTCATTTCTCTCCAGTAATCAGAATATGGAGAAAATGCAACATCCAAGAAATTATATGACAGTCTACCGGGCCCGACCGATAAAGGGCGACTGCAAGTTTCAAGATCATGGTCTTTCATGGCTTCTTTTGAAGCCTCTGCACCAGAGATAACAACACCAGGTGATCTCCCTAATTGAACTCGCATGACAGGGCCATATTTTTGTGACAATTTCCACAAATCGTAGTACGGCCTGTCGCCTAACTGGTGAAGATTGCCAATAATGGGGAGTCGTCTTGGACCTGGTGGTAGTTTAGGACCTTCAGTTCTCTTCTTGCTTTTGAAGAGAAAGAAAGTGAAAATTGGAAGAAGAAAGACTGCAAGAATTGGAAGCCATTGTTGGTTGAGAGAAATTAGATTTGATATAGACATTTCCTGTTGTTGTTAATCTTTTTTGGTGTGGTTTAGATTTGAAAGTGGAGATGATGAGTGAACCCTTTAAATACTGCAGCAATGTAGTGAACCAGAGACTTGATATTTCTTTATGAGGAAATATAATAAATATATTAATTATAGCACACATTTTTTTCATATATTTAATATTTGCAGTTGTATCACCTACCTTGTTACACATGTGATTTTTAGTCATTTTAATAGGCATCCCCTTCAAATCAAAACCGAACAGTAACCGAGTTAAAATTGCCATCATACCCCAATCAATGGCATCCGATTTCAAACCATAATCGAAATCATATTTTTATTGTTTGGTTTCGATTTTTCATTTTCTAAAATTAGAATCCAAGATTCTAATTTTAAACTATGAAAAACTAAATTTTACAAGAAACAGATAATATTTTTTTTTTGTTTTGTTATAATTTTTTAAATTAAATTTTAAAACTTTTAATTATTAGTTTGGTTTAGTTTGTCCAATAGTACTATTATTATTATTATTATTATTATTATTATTATTATTATTATTATTATTATTTATTCAAAATACAAAACTAAAAAAAAAAGTTTGAAAATGATTATCTAATTTCGGTTTCAAATCAAAACGAAATCAAAATCGGTGGTTCTGAAACCATTTTAAAGTGTGCCTAAAAATGATTTAAATTTTGATTCAATCCTTAAAGCTTTTATAATCGAAATTCACAGTTTTAAAACCGAAACCAATAGCTCCAAAACTATGATCATAACTACCTCTCTCACTCTCCTTACAATAAGACTCAAACTCAAAACCTCTAATTCCTCACACTACTGAAAAAAACCAACCATACCACATCTTGTTGGCATAGAATCTTATATTTTATTATTTCGTTGAAAATAATTACATAGTTTGGAATGTTATTTTTAAAATAAAATTAAATGATTTAAATTTCATCGTTCATATAAAAGTATGTAATTAATAAAGTTCCCAACTCTTAGCTGAGATTTCTCTCTCTTAAAATGATGAAATTGAAGTAATGATAAAATTCATCAATTTTATGAATTACTTTTTCTCAACCAAATAAAAAAATCCAAGGAATCAACATAAATGTTTAAATGTGTGTTTGGAAAGGTGGAAAATAGCCGAGAAAGGAAAATAATTGAGTGAAATAAATGAGGAAAGTTATTTTCTTCTGTTTGGATTATGTTAAGAAAATTGCAGAGGAAGGAGAATCTGTACTGAAATCCTCTTGGCCCGCAATTTTTCAATCTCTTTTCAATCTCTCCGAATCGGAGATAAAACAACAAATTTTGTGGGAGATTTTCAATGTTTGTACAAAATTACAAAAAAAATTCATTTCCCTATCTCCAACAATTAACTCCTCTGTCTTGTTTCCATGTCGCTGCAATTCGCCACAAATAGCAAATATAGCGGATGGAAATTGGAAAGAACCAAAATATTATTGTTGATGCTTTATATTAAAAAAATAAATATTAATTTTTTAGATGGTGATTGATGGTATTTAATTAAATTAAATAGTAATTAATTAAATATATTATTTTTATTTGTCAAGTAAACTTGTAACATTATACAAAATGTTAAGGTTAAAACTGCAATTATGCAACAGTAATATTTTCTTTCCTCTCCTTATTTTCCTTTCAATCTAAAGTGGAAAATATCGAAGGAAGAAAATAAAACAATGTTTTTTTATTTTCCTTTGTTATTTTCCTTTCTTCCTTATTTTCCGTTCTCTCTTTCCAAACAGCGAGTAAATTTATGACTTCTTATTTTATTTTTACTCTAATATCAAAATATCAAAATATTAAACCTTAGTCAAAAATCAGACTTCAATATATATATATCCGTCAATAAATATCCTAAATCTCCTTATATTTTCTTAAATTTTCAATATCAACCTATGTCATTTAGAATATTTATGCATATAAATATAAATGCGGATTTTCTACTATATACTCATCGAAATTTTAGCAGCATCTCTCTGTGTATGGTTCTTTGAGTGTACAAAATGGATAATCTAATATGCAACTCAAGAACAGGGAGATATAAAAGATATTCTAACATGAAAACGACATTTTCATAATTATATTCTAATAAACAATTTTATTTCTAAATTATCTATAATAGACAGTCCAATGTCTTCTTATCATCCTGTTGAGAAAAATACAAAATGTGTAACAATGATAACTATCTTAAATTTTATTTGTTTAAAACCTAATCTCAGAAACTTAAATAAATCCAATTCTAAATAAAATTATACAAAGTATATATACTGATTAAACTATACATTAAATATACATTAATTAAACCAATTTACTTTTATATACTGATTAAAATATTATTGTACAATAACATTACACTATTTGTTCTAATAATATCAATTGAAATTAATCAACTCCAAAAATAAAAAATAAAAAACAATTTCAATTAAAATCAATCAACTTCTAACATCAACAGTTACATAAGATAAATAATTAATTAAACAACAAATTACCAAAGAAAAATAAAACATAAATAATAGTAGAAAGTGAATGAATAATAGTAAAAAGAGAAGTGGTATATTTTCTCGAACGTGTGTCATCGGCGTTGATGAATAGTGCATATTAATGAAATACGACCACTGTTGATTGATACTGGAGGGTGTTAAAAGAGAGATCATGGCAAAAAAATTGCCTTTTTATTTTAAATTAAAATTACAGACAAATATTTCAATCAGTAATGTTTTAAAATCTGTCCCTAAACTAGTTAAATGAACATGCTACATGTCCGTTACAAAGCAAAATTGCATCACTAATTGTCTTTAATTAATTGTTTCATTTACGAGATGAAATAGTACCATCGCTATTCTTTGTGCTTTATTTTATTTTTCATTACTACGGTAAACACAGTCCGCCGCTAAAATATGACAGCATTTTATTGGAAATTCGTTCATTATTCAGTAAATTAATTAGTTTATCGTTGATGATAATCTGTGGTTATTTAGTGTATCTAATTACCATTTCTTATAGTGGAACTGTAGAATTGATATCTATATGTAATTTTTTTTAAATATAAAAGATAGATTTAGTAATACCTTAGATGTCAATAAGTCTTAGGTTTGGATCTCACCAATATTATTATAAAATCTAAATTTACAAAAAAATTCTTGAGTATTTGTTTTAAGTATAAATGTCAAATATTATTCCTTACCACTCATCTAAACATGTCTTTACTAAAAAAAATAAAAAATAAAAAGAGAGAGCTCAACATTGAGAATCTTCTCCCTTGCATGATATATAGGGCAGATCTACACTTTGGGCAACGAGGGCACCAGCACACTGGCTTTTTACAGTTTAATTTATAATTTTTTACATTTTAGTATATATAACTAACATAAATTTCTATTACTTAAAAAAAACACAAATTAAGCTTATGACATAAAAATTAATTTAAATAAACATATTTTTTTTCAATTACGTATTTTATTTTCATATTTCTATGTTTTAAGGATGAAAAAAAATCCTAACTGTTAATTCTTTTAAATTGAGACAATTAGTTCTCACAAGTTTCAATCTTAGTCAAATTCCATTCAGCAACATATATTACGATTTCAATGGCTTTTATAAATAAATAATTAACTCCTCAAATTTTTGAAAAATATGTTAAATTATTTTTTTAATAGCTGTTAGGTTCCAAACTCCAAACCCCTTTCCTCATTTCTTTAACTTGTAATTTCTGCTCTTTAATAGGTTTATGTAATTCAAAATGATTCATTTGAGAAAATTGTAATTGTGTAATAATGTATTATAGTTTGATAATATATTATTGGCTCAAGGGTCAATTTTTTCTTGAGATTTTGATGATTAAGCATAATAAATAAATTTAATTTTTTTATTTGTGTTAATATTATTTTATGCAGACTTATTTATTTTTATATAGAAATTAATAAACAAGGCAAATTCCATCAAATCTAAGTTTAAATGAAGAGCATGAAGACCATTAAAGATTTTAGTGGTTAAGTATATTAGGATTTGTTGTAGGATAGAGAGAATATTCTTTTATCAGCACAAAAATATTTTTCTCTCTCACTCAAAATGATTTTCAGAAATTACCTTAATTTATAAAAGATAAATCATGATTCTTTTCGATTTTCTTACCTAAATAAAAGAGATTTGTCTTAATCATTTATGGTAACAAATTTTCCATTTTCGGAAATTTAATTTACTTACCTAAATGAAAGAGATTTTATCTTAATTATTTTTAGTAATAAAATATTTTGAAAAAAAATTTTATATTTATTTCCGAAAACTATTTTTAAAGAAAAGTCTAATATCTTATTTTTATTAGCTTAACTTAAAAGAAAAGATTTTGAATCAAAGAATTTTTAGCAACAAGATATCCTTATCTTCCAAAATTTAGAAAGTCAATATTCTTATTTAAAATGAGAGATTTTACTTTCTAAAATGGGACTTTCATCCCTCTCTATAAAAGACGTCTTTCCCTTGTAAAGACGTGGGTTTTTATTTTAAGAGTAAGTGTCCATTGATCATATATTTTAATCTCTCAAAACTCACTGTTTACCCCCTCATTGATCATATATTTTATTTTCATCTCAAAACTCAAAAGTCAATAGACTCTTGTTTTTATTTGTTTCTTTCTTTTTAGGGTTTTCTTAGTGTTATCTTTCTGTCTTGTTTGTCCACTATTTCCATCTGTTTATTTTTTCATTCGCTAATATGTTTTCCCCTTTCCTGTACATCATGGTTCTGTAGTGCTAGCAACTAAGATGGAGAACCAAAATACTGTCCCATTACCCAAGCACAAGGAAATGAGAGTGTACACAGCAGTGGAGGCAGAAGAATTAGAAGCGAATGTGGTTGAGAATTCCCCCCATTCTGATTCGGCTTCCTGTCTGGTTAGTAAAGTTTGGACATATTGAAATTGTAATAAATTTGCGCTAATGGAAACTATGGTGTGAGTTTGGAAACCTAAATATGGGGTGGAGGCCAGAGAGTGGAGTAAAGACATATTCTTGTTTCAGTTTAAACAAGCATGGGATAAGCAGGACGTGTTATGGAAGGAAACATGGCATTTCGACAAATATATATTGGTTCTTAAGGAGATTCATGGAGAGGAACAACCAGCAAATGTACTGTTTACTTCCATTCCATTATAGTGCAAAGCAAATGAGTTACCGATCAATTGTATGAATGAGGGGATGGCTAAAATTCTTAGCAGGAAGATAGGCCCTTTTATGGAATGGGATTCTGATAGTAACATGGCTTGGGGCAAATTTATCAGATTTCGTGCATTACTTGACTTGGAAAAACCCCTTGCTAGAGGCTCGATAGTTAAGCTGCCTTTTGGAAAATCTATCTGGATCCCTTTTCGGTATGAGGTATTGCCCAATTTCTGCTTTTTATGTGGCAGGTGTGGCCATACGTATAGGAGTTGTGATAATTATGATTTTGGGGAACCTCTACAGTTGGAGAATATGTTATATGGGGATTCGTTGAAAGCCTCACCTTTAAGGAAAGGGAGAAAGATAAGTGCTTCGGATCGCACTAAGGGTAGGAGGGAACCTGTGGTTAGGAAAATGAGTTTCCAGGATAATACAAGTTTGGCACTAGTAATCAGGAAGATAATGGAAGTGAGGAATTTGTGAATCGTCAGGAAAGGAGAGAAGAAGTCTATTCAGCCCAAACCTTTATGTCCCAAGCTACTAACATCCTTAATTAGTTACAAGATTTGGTGGCTAATGCTACTATAAAGAATATGGCTTCATCAAGCCATGAACAAAGACATATAAGCCATGATGTTGCAAGTCCGGCTCCTGCTGACCCCTATGCTACTACTTCAGCTCAAGTTTCTACTGTCCCAAACCCAGTCGTGACTGACCCTTTACCCTCCTTTTCTTGCCTCTCAGACCTTATACATGGTCACCAAACTTTATTATCTAGTTCACCTTCTCCCATCCTTGAGCCTGAACCTGACCCACGTTTGCACCCAGTGAATAAACAACAAAATTTGAATTCTCTCTCCTCTTAGAAAAGAAGGGCACGTCAGGGAAAGGGAAGCACTGTTTAATCTCAGACAATGCCCTTATTGCGTTCGAAACCTTTCATTTCTTAAAGAATAAATATAAAGGCCGAGGGTACTTTGCTTTGAAATTAGACATGAGTAAAGCGTATGACCAAGTGGAATGACATTTTTTAAGAAATGTTTTTCTTAGATTTGGTTTGGATGTGAAACGGACGTACTTGATCATGAATTGTGTTTCTACCGTTTCATATTCTTTGCTTATTAACAGGGAACCAACAGAAAAATCTGGAAAGACCGCTGGCTTACGGACCTAAATCATTCCTGAATCATATCTCCTCCTATGATTTTGGATGAGAATGCAACTGTGAACCGGCTTATTCTCCAAGACCCAAAGCATTGGAATGTGGATTTAATCTCATCTATTTTTGATCCATTGGAAGGTCGGAGCATTATGTCTATCCCTCTCAACATGCGACTCACTAAGGACGTTTTGGCCTGGCCTCTTACAAATTAGGGTTTCTATGCAGTACGCAGTAAGTATCATATGCTGCATCAGGAAAAATTGTTTGGTTTGTACAGCTTCTCTTTTAATCTGGTGCGTTCAACTCTATGGAAGCAGCTGTGGAAGCAGAATATTCCCCCTAAGGTCAAGCATTTTTGCTAAAAGCTTGTATAAATCACATTCCTGTTGCTGATGCACTTGTGCACAGAGGTATGCATATTGATCCGATTTGCTCCGTCTATGGGTTGGCCATGGAGAACACCATTCATATTTTAAAAGACTACATCATTAGCCCAACATTTTTGAAAATTTTCTCCTTTAAGGCGCGCTTATCCGATGTTGAACTTGTATCATCGCCTTTATGATAGGGCTGCTAACTACATCAACCAAAACGTTATTAGTAAAATAAATATATTTTTGACCATTCACTTGGGAA
Source organism: Jatropha curcas (assembly GCF_041381405.1). Lineage (NCBI taxonomy): Eukaryota > Viridiplantae > Streptophyta > Magnoliopsida > Malpighiales > Euphorbiaceae > Jatropha > Jatropha curcas. Next base: position 27,617,204 of record NC_143153.1, read on the forward strand.
AAAATAGATAATGAGAATAAATTTTGTAAAAAAATATTCTAATTTATTAATTTAGTCATAAATGCAAACATAGATCGACTCTAAGTAAATTTTATATTCTAAAAAAATAATAGCTAAAACCTTAATATTTATTATTTTTTACGAGACTCCTCTCAGGACGAGAATTCTACTATTTAATTCTTTCTTTCAACAATTCAACAATTTGACTTTAATAAAACTCAAATGTTTTGAACACCCAACCTACTAAATTAGAAGGTAAATATTCTTGAGATAAGAGGCAGTAACACTCCTGATAAAGGTTTTTTTTTTTTTTTTTTTTATGTATAAGACTTCAGATTTCGGTTCAGATGTTGGATTCTTCATTCCAGATATTATAAAGGATTCTTTTTTAACTGATTTATCATTCATCACTCCTCATATAACTGATATTTGTGTCTGTTAAAATGTTATTAGTAAATATTAAAAAAAAAGACATACGAAAAACCTTTTTTTTTTTTTAACTAATCATCTTCGTTTTCAGATATTTTATTATTAACTTTAAATTGTATAACCTATCAAACAATTAATTAGATAGATTAGATTTCTTCTCAGGATTTATTAAATTGCGTAGAACGTTGGGTCTGCTGGGGTCCACCTGTGGCTGCTTTTCTCAAGTTAAATAAATAATAATCAAGCTACCTATGGATTGTAGTTCAATTGGCAATACGGACTGAACATGTGGAAAGAGCTCTCAGGTTCGATCTCACTAAACACATCTGTAGGAAGGACCAAATAACTTTAACTGTAACTGAACCTCCCTGATAATAAGTTTTCGAATGAAATAATAATAATAGCCAGAACCCAAAGACATTGTCATCTCTATATTAAATTAATTCATGAAGAATTTTTTTATAAAATTGTTACTATTTCAGTATTTTGAATAATTAAAAATACTTCCTATCATAATGAAAAAATTGATTTTGATATCCATACACGGATATAGGATATAGAATATAGAACAAGTCTTTCTCAATATTATCATCCACTTATAATATTAGATTCTAGTACAATGCAATTGAATTTTTTTTGTTTTTTTAGAGAAAATTTGTTTAGATCAAATCTATGACCCTATTTATGAATCAAATCAATTAAAATATAAATTTTTAAAAAATTATTTCCATTTTATTTTATTTTCTTCCTAGTGAATAGTCAATAAGTCTTAGGTTTGGATCTCACCAATATTATTATAAAATCTAAATTTACAAAAAAATTCTTGACTATTTTTTTAAAGTATAAATGTCAAATATTATTCATATTAACATTCATCAGCTAATCGCTATCAGCTACCAGCCACTAGCTATTAGCAACCGCTATCCACTTCAGCAGCTGTAAAAATATGAGAGAATGACTATATATGTCATTATTATTAGGCCAAAATTATCATTCTTTAATATAAGTTATTTGAGCCAATCAGGTATGGTATGATTATTTTCTCATTTATACAAGCAATAAGAGGTCTCGAATTCAAGTCTTTTTTACTATAAGAATTTTTACGAATCTGATGAATTAATGGTGGATTAAGAGTTTTTACCAATTTAGCGAATTAAGAGTGAACTACCGCTATCCACTTCAGCAGCTGTAAACAGCTAAACCAAACGAGCTCTTAATTGTAATTTTTTTAATATCTTAAGAGGAAAATTTTTTATATAATATATAAAAAAAATATGAGAGAATGACTATATATGTCATTATTATTAGGCCAAAATTATCATTTTTTTTATATAAGTTATTTGAGCCAATCAGGTATGGTATGATTGTCTTCTCATTTATACGGGCAATGAGAGGTCTCGAGTTCAAATCTTTTTGACTATAAGAATTTTTACCAATCTGATGAATTAATGATGGATTAAGAGTTTTTACCAATTTGACAAATTAAGGATGAACTACCTCAATTATTTAGCTCGTAATGTTAATTTCAATCCATTAAACATGCGAGCGAATAAATTTGAAATTTTGAAGTTGCTCGACAATTCCTCTACGTATTCCTATTTGTTCAAAATTCTGTCTGCAAAAATTCCCGCTAGTTAGGTGGGCACGTTTTTATTTCTTAGACAGTTTCTCAATTATTTAATTTTGTCCCTCTTATTATGGAAAAGAATAAGCTGGTCCCTAAATCAAGATCTCTTTTCAAAAATTAACTATAAAATTCTTAATTTATATATTCATTAATACTTTGATTTTTCTATTTAGAACCAAAATATTAATGAAATTATAATTTTAACATCTCATAATCAGTTTTATTATAATTTAGGAATCAATTTCTCAGTCAATTGATAGCTAAAAATGCTATTTTAGAAGAAAAGATTAAAGCATTAATAAAATTATAAGAAACGGATCTCATTGTTACTTTTTGAAAATATAAATTCTCATGCTTTAGTTATAAATTTGGGAATTAATTTTAATTTTTTTTTTTTGCGGCTCCTTCATCCATTTATAATGGTTCTACCAAACTCTTTTTTTTGTTTTTTTTCATAACTTTGGCAATTTTCTTGTCTTTCTTGTAGACAATTATTCTTGAATTATCACAAAATTAAAATGTTAAAACATGATTACAGCTTTGTCTATTTTTCCACTAAAAAAGAATAATTTTGACCCTCTTAAATTTCTCAAATGAAAGAAAATAAAGATATTTTAATACCCATATGTTAAAAGAATGTTGGGATCGATGCTTCCACTTATCCCCTTAATGAGATTACCTATAATAATCTTAATGAAAATTTAGAAATCCTAAAATATCCTTAGTTATTGGTCGAATGATAATAGTTTGAGTTTTTAATAATCGATAAATTAGAGTTTTTTTAATACTTTTTTGTTAATTGATTAAAAAAATATTATTATATTAATATATTATTTTAATTGAATTTTCAATTATTGATTATTTACCATATTAATTGTTTGAAAAAACAAATTATTATTTTAATTTTAAAATCAACTTCAAAATGCAATAAAATAAGATAAAATAAAAATATCTATAAAAGATATTGTTTCATACGTTTATATATATATATATATATATATATATATATATATATATATATATATATATATCACTTTTAAAGTTTTGAATTTTTTTTATTTATTTTTATTTATATCTATTTATCTATATAGAAGTTTTCCAATTTATATGGTATAGATAAATGCAACATTTCAATTTTTTTTTTCTTTTTTCATGAATATTGGTTGTCAAAATATCATATACTTGCAAAACAGGTTCTTCTATAAACACAGGAGCCGCGCATACGAAAGGATTTTAGATATCTATATATTCTCTACATCTCAACACAAATTAATGAAAGCAAGATACTCTTAAAAAAAAAATCAAAAAATGGATATAATGTGGTCCTCAAAGCTTTCAAGTAATTGGAATTTGTGGATCTCAATACCATTAATCTAAACCGGTATCAAATCTAAAATCAAAATGATCTTTTCTATTACCGACTGGAATTTGTTTATGTGGAAGTTCAGATATATTGTTTATGTGGAAGTTCAGATATATTTGAGATCTTTATTATTATTATTTATTTTAGAGTTTTATTTATTTTATTTGATTTTCATGAATTCAAATCAACATCCAACGACATAGGATAATATTATTTAGTTTTTTTTAAAAAAGAAATCGATACTATTAACCTTATCATTTTCAAAAAAATTAAAATCTAATCTTATAATTAATAATAATTTATTCATTTTATCGTCTATAATCATTTTATTAAATATACTTGGCTTTTAATGTTGTTCTATGATATTAAAATAAGTTTATGAAAAATATTATTTGCTTATTATTTGAATATTAAAAAATTAATACTATTTAAGAATAAATTATAATCATACTCAATACTATATAAGAATAAATTAATGAGTATAAATTACAAAAAATACCAAACAATAACAATGCAACGCACGTGGTAAAAAATAGTAAGTACTATTTAAGTTTTGATACATTTTCTAAATTGACTCTGTCATGAATTAACATGAAATAAAGTGATCCTAGAGAACAAAACCGGTTCCCGCGGCCCATCCCGAGCCCCGAAGGTTAAAACATATTTTGGATTGGGCTTGGTCTTAGGCTTAGGCTCGAGTAGTGAAGAGTCTCAAATATTTTTATTGGGCCGGACACCGAAGCAAAACCCCGCATATATTCGAATACGTTGAATGGTTAGTTGTAGACATGAGTAAAACATATGACCAAGTGGAATGACATTTTTTAAGAAATGTTTTGCTTAGATTTGGTTTGGATGTGAAACGGACGGACTTGATCATGAATTGTGTTTCTACTGTTTCATATTCTTTGCTTATTAAGGGGGAACCAACGAAAAAATCTGGAAAGATCGCTGACTTACGGACCCGAATCATTCCTGAATTATATCTCCTCCTATGATTTTAGATGAGAATGCGACTGTGAACCGCCTTATTCTCCAAGACCCAAAGCATTGGAATGTGGATTTAATCTCATCTATTTTTGATCCGTTGGAAGCTAGGAGCATTATGTCTATCCCTCTCACCATGCGACGTACTAAGGACGTTTTGGTCTGGCCTCTTTCAAAGTAGGGTTTATATGCAGTACGCAGTAGGTATCATATGCTGCCTGAGGCAAAATTGTCTGGTTTGTACAGCTTCTCTTCTAATCTGGTGCGTTCAACCCAGTGGAAGCAGAATATTCCCCCTAAGGTCAAGCATTTTTGCTAAGAGCTTGTATAAATCACATTCCTGTTGCTGATGCACTTGTACACAAAGGTATGCATATTGATCCAGTTTGCTCCGTCTATGGGTTGGCCATGGAGAACACCATGCATATTTTAAAAGACTACATCATAGCCCAACATTCTTGGAAATTTTCTCCTTTAAGGCTCATAACGTTTGATTATCGAGTCTCGAGTTTCCAGGAATGATTTGAGATTATTATCAGTAAGTTTCAGCAGGAGCATATTGAGCTTTTTTCGATGACTGCATGGCAATATGGCATTCTCGCAACTTGGTCAAGTTTCAGCAAAAGCGATTGACATTTGAGGAGATTACCCAGATGGCTATTGTCTACTCAACAGATTTTCAGCGGGCGAACGAGATGGAGGTAGATTCCCAAGATGTTACTATAGAACAGAAATGACAGCCTCCTTCGCATGGTTCGTTTAAGTTGAATGTTGATGCATCGATTAAGGAGATGGTGGGCTGTGGCTACGGTTTCATTATCCGTGACGAGGAGGGGAATGTAAATATTATGGGATTTGGCACTCAATGTTCTTATGTAGTCATTCCTCCTGAGGAAGCAGAAGCTGATGCTGCTAGCTTTGGTCTTTTTATGGCGATGGAGTTGGGCTTTACTTCAATAATTCTGGAAACGAACTCTCTTATGCTAGCTCACCGTATGAATGCTCAACAATTCCTCTCTCTGACTTTGGTACTAGCGTCTTAAACACATATATGTTAGCTACGAATTTTGGCAACTTCAAATATGTTCATGTTAGTACTAGGGTCTTTAGAGGACGTTATTTGGGTGGAGGAGGCCTCACCTCTATTGAGAATTTTGTTTTTGTTGACAATCCTTTTCTGAATTTGTAATATTCAAATTTGATTTTCTCCACAAAAAAAAAAATAATAATAATAAAATAATGAAAAACTACTACATAAAATAGTTAGTATTCCTAAACATACCCTAAATAAATAAAATAATTTTATTTACTTCTTTTTATATAAGATAAACCTTACATTACATTTTTTTTTCAATCAAATGAAATAGTTAAAATTTTAGATTTGTTATAAATAATGAAATAATGATAATACAAGAAATTCGCTTTTTTCTAACTAAATTTTAAAACTCAGCGTCACAAGGTTAGTCCATCTAATTAAATTGACTGAATTTCTTAACTAATTTGTTAGTAGATATATTTTCCAATCAATGCTAACACTATATATGTGTGTGAGAGTTCATACTATCAGCATCAACTAAATTTGAACAGCAATCATATGGAAGTAACAATTGTTATGTAAAATAAAGTAGAAAACATGAATTGATACAAAATTAACCGAAATTATAAATAAAAAAAAAAATTCTTTTTCATCTAGCCTTTTACCATATATAATTATCTCTATTCTTTTAGATAATCAAATAATAATATGCATTCTTTAATTTAGCCTTTTATATTTTTCCCCATGTAACCAAAAAAAAAAAAAAAAAAAACAAATTTTAACTAAATATACGGCTAAATAAGCAAATAAAATTATCTTTTAATAACTAAACAAACTGTCATTTATTTGGTGAACTTTGTTATTCTTGATGAAATCATTTCTCTGAGTGACCGTTACCTGTTTTTTAATTAACCAATGAGATTTTGACAATTCACTGCCTCTTCATCTGTAAAAATTGAGGCATTTTTAAATTTAGTGAGAAACATGTGTTTATTAGACACCGGTACACATGGCATAAGAGATAGTAATTAAAAAAAAAAAAGAATATAACCATAGAGCATAATCTTATACACTGCATCTTAAATTCTAAATTAGTAAATCATAAACTCTGAGACCTCTAAGGAAACTCTACACTCCTAAAGACCTAAACTATAAACTCTAAGATCTTAATAAGCCATTAATATTTTTTTTTATTTTTTATTTTATTTACAATACTTGGAGCATGGAGCATGACCAAACAATAAGACTTCAGATTTTTTTTTTTTTTTTTTGAAATGTATAAGACTTCAGATTTTGATTCAGACGTTGGATTCTTTCATTCCAGATATTATAAAGGATTATTTTTTAACTGATTTATCATTCATCACTCCTCGTATAACTAATATTTATGTCTGCTAAAATGTTATTAGTAAATATTAAAAAAAAGACATACGAAAAACGTTTTTTTTAACTAATGAACTTCGTTTTCAGATATTGTATTATTAACTTTAATAAACAATTGTATAACCTATCAAACAGTCAATTAGATAGATTTATTAAATCGTGTAGAACGTTGTGTCTGCTGGGTTCCACCTATGGCTGCTTTTCTCAAGTTGAATAGTAATAATTAGGCTATCTTTGAATTACGTTTCAATTGATAACACATCAATTGATAACGCAGACTGAACATGTGGACAGAAATTTTAGGTTCAATTCCATTAAATAAAACGTGCCAGAACCCAAAGACACTGTCGGTATAAGATTTATCTAACTGATATTTCTTACACACTTCCATTTTGACACTTCTAAAACATTTAAAAATTTTATAAAACTTTTATATAAATTTATTAATAAAAAATTTTGGATTGTGGTATTAAATATAAATTAAATAATTATCTGCAGTTCAAATAAAAAAAATTAAAAGATATGTAAAAGAAGGAGAGAAAAGACGCAAATCATTATTTACAATTTGTAAGTTTATTGGATATATATTTATTATTGTCAAATTTAAGAGCTGGTTCACAATATTGGATATGTAAATTTTTAATTATAAAAATTTTGGGCTTCTATCAAGTAAAGCCTACAATATTATATTAAGCGAACTAAAATATGATATTGAAAATGAATGCAATTTATATAAATAACTCCTAGATGAGGGCCATAATTTTTAACAAAGACATTGATATTAAAGAATTAACTAATCATGCTAGAGCCGAAAGTTATGTTGTTTAGTTTATATTTATGTGTGATTGTGAATGATTATTTATTTATTTAAATTTTAACAAATTATATCTTTTTTATTTATTAAGAGGCTCAACAAGTTGAAACAACATTTCGGGCTATATAATAAAAGTAATTTTGCTCACTAAAATTATGAAACTCTTGTGGTCGAGAGGATTTGAACCTCAAACCTCTCATTCTCTACTTTTGATATAAGTGAAAAGACGAAACAAACCAGACATTATTACTAATAATAAATTATATTTTTTAATATAGTATAACTTACTTTTTTTTTTTAATTCTAGTATTTCATGTTTCGTGTCTGTATTATATTAGATCCTACGTTCTATATTTATATCTATGCAATATAAGAGAGGACTTTATTTAAATACCACCTACGATTTAATAATAAAAAAAGTGTAAATAAAAAATAATAAAATAATAAATGGTCAGCTATTAATAAATGGGAGGGCAAAGTAAATTTTTGATTTAAATTGTGTATGGTATAGTAACATTAAAATTGCTTTTCTTTATTGTTAAACTTATCCACAAAAACTTACCATAATCAAGGAAGATCGTACAACGTTATTCTCGTGTCGAATAACACTTGTTAGATTTACTTAATGGGCCCCAGATATGCGTGTTAGCTTTTAGTATGATCATTTTACATTATAAAATAAATTATTTACACTAATACCTTCATCAAATCAAGATGTAACTCACTAATAATAAACCCCTATAAATACCCATCGAAAGCTACGTGCATGTTATCCAGCAAAAGCAAGTCTCTTCGCTTTCCTCTTTCCCACGCTCATTCGCCGTAGCTCTGAACTTGAAATCCTTTAGGGAAAAACCAATATGGCCATGAACGTCTCCTCCACAGATTTCCTTACCCCAGCCGCCGCAGCCACCTCAACCTCCAGTACCAACACCATCAAAGCTCTACTCGTCACCCTATTTATCTCCATTGTTAGTACAGTTATAAAACTTCAAAGAAGAGCTGCTCTCAAAAAAACCACCAAAATTCTCCCACTACCTCCCGGCCCAAAACCCTGGCCATTCGTCGGAAACATACCGGAAATGATCCGGTATAGACCGACTTTCCGGTGGGTTGATCAACTCATGAAAGAAATGAATACCGATATTTGTCTTATTCGTTTCGGGAGAACTAATGTTATTCCTGTCAATTGTCCGATTATTGCACGTGAACTGCTCAAGAAAAACGACGCCATTTTCTCTAACAGGCCAATGATTCTTTCTGCTAAAGAAATGAGTGGTGGTTATCAAACTGCCATTGTCGTCCCTAACAATGATCAGTGGAAGAAAATGAGAAAAATATTAACTTCAGAAATTGTTTCACCTGCTAAACATAAGTGGCTGCACGACAAAAGAGCAGAAGAAGCTGATAATCTTGTATTTTATATCCATAACCAGTACAAGGCCAACAATAATGTCAATCTGCGACTTGTTGCAAGGCATTATTGCGGAAATGTGATAAGAAAAATGATGTTCAGTAAAAGATACTTTGGTGAAGCAACGCCAGATGGCGCACCGGGACGCATGGAGATAGAACATGTGGACTCAGTTTTTGCTGTTTTGAAATACTTATACGCATTTTGTATTTCTGATTTCATGCCTTTCTTGCTAGGGCTTGATCTTGATGGACAGGAAAAATTTGTTCTTGAAGCTAATAAGACTTTAAGGGCTTTTCATAATCCTCTTATAGATGAAAGGATTGAACTGTGGAGGAGTGGTCAAAGGAAGGAAATGAAAGATTTGCTTGATGTTTTTATTACTCTTCAGGATTCTGATGGAAAGCCATTGCTGACACCTGACGAGATCAAGAGTCAAGTCGCTGTAAGACCTTAAAACCTATATATTTACAAGCTTAAATATTTTCCTGATTCATGATATTTTGATTTTTCCATTTGTTGCTTTTTCCTCATTCAAGAATTTCAATATAAAATAAGATGAAATGAAAAGACCCTCGATAGAACATAAATCTTACAAATTCAAGAAATAATAAATATGATATTTTTGTTTGAAAAAAAAAATACATGTGCAGATCCTTACAAAATCCTGTATTACAAAAACTTTGCAGGAAGTTATGATAGCGACAATAGATAACCCTTCAAACGCAGTGGAATGGGCCATAGGAGAATTGCTAAACCAACCAGAAATTCTTAAGAAAGCAACAGAAGAAATAGACAGGGTGGTCGGAAAAGACAGACTTGTCCAAGAATCAGACATCCCTGATCTTAACTATGTCAAGGCATGTGCAAGAGAAGCTTTTAGGCTCCATCCTGTAGCCTACTTCAACCCACCTCACGTTGCTGCGCAAGACGCTGAAATTTGCGGTTATTTGATCCCTGAAGGTAGTTGGGTCATGCTCAGCCGATATGGTCTGGGCCGAAACCCAAAGACCTGGCCTAACCCGCTCAAGTACGACCCTGAACGCCATTTGAATGAAGGAGAAGTGGTTTTGACCGAACATGGCTTGAGATTCATATCATTTAGCACGGGAAGGCGCGGTTGCATCGCGGCTTTACTCGGAACTTGCATGACTACTATGTTATTGGCAAGAATGCTTCAATGCTTTACCTGGAATCTGCCGGATAATGTCGAAAAGATTGATCTTTCCGAAGGGGTCGACGAGCTTTTTCCGGCCAATCCCGTGGTGGCTTTTCCAAAGCCACGTTTGGCTCCTCATCTTTATCCTACTTCGCCATGAATGAATGAATGGAAGGATTTTAAGATATGTAATTAATTCAGAATACTTTGAAATCTGAAATAAATAAATAATATCTGACTTGCATGGTTATTATGTTAGGAGGTGAAATTTATGAGTAGAAGTTGCATGTGGTGGTAGCTTTATTGAAAGTATCTTTACAACGTTTTTGTATTTCATCAATGGTTGCAACTGTTTCATTAAGTAAATTTGCTATTAATTAAAAAAAAAGTCTTTCTTTCATTTCTTTTAATTAATTTAGGCTTGCAACTTTATAATCTTGAACCAGTATTAGCATTGATGGAAATGGACTCATAAACAATCCGTCAGAATCCCAATAAATGTAAATAGATCCAAAAGATTTGAAAATCAATTGTAAAAAGAAAAAGGGAGATAGAAGAAGACCCATGCAAGCTCATAGTTGTAAGGTTTTGATAGTTGAATGTGAAAGAATTTGTATTGTATTGTTGTATGATTTACATTATACGACACCCTTAGATACATTAAGATACACTCAAATTCATAATAGGATACACTCAAATCATAATAGGATACACTCAAATCAAAATTAGATACATTAAGATCAAATTCATATAAACTTGGATCACTTAGATTTTATTCTGATATTGATATGAAAAATATCAATGGAGTAGATGAGTAGTACATATATAGAAGAGAGAAAAGAGGAGTGCGAGAGAGTTTAGAGTTGCGATGCTGATTAGCATAACCTTGTTTGTCTTCGTTGACATAGATAATGCTTCTTTCTCTTTTCACATCCTTTTCACCATAGAAATTACTTGTATACTTTCAGTGTGGACCAATATCGTAAAGTTAAAGTAATAAAGTTTAAGAGAAAATTATATATTCAGTCGTTTTTAAGTTTATATTTATGTGTTATTATGAATAATTAATTATTTATTCGAATTTTTAAATAAATTTTAATATATTGTGGCATATTTTTTAAAAAATTGTCATGTCCATTACGTGTCATATTATGTCTCATTTCCCATGTCTATATCTATGCAATATATATAAGAGAAGGCTTTACATTGCATATAGATTAGCTCTTTTTTGAATTTTGTTATAAATATCTAATATAAGTCGTGAGCTATTATAAAAATGGGAAGGGAAAGTAAATTTTGATTTCAATTGTGGTATGGTACAATAAAAGTATTTGCTTTCTTTATTGGAATTCATTCATAAAAACTTGATTTTATGTGTCAAAATACGTCCAACTGTGCAAGTTTTATAATTTGACTTTATTTTGATATTATTTTTATCAATTTTTCCTTAATATCTATCTTTATAACAATTACATCCTCAAATATAGATAATATGAAAATAAGGTTCGTATTTATATTTCTTTAGATTTATTTTTATGTCATGTTTCAGGATTTTTTGTTCGGTAATATAAATTTCTATTATTAAATTATTAGATAACCCATTTATTTTAAAATTAAAATTTAATTTATGTAAGATTAATTGGATAGAGTAATGGAATTTTTTTATATTTATATTTTTAAAAATTTTCAAAGTGTAACATGATGATTTAGAAATGTTGGAAATACTTTTTTTATATTTGTAATTCTAGCATTAATTGCCGTGGAGTAAAATTGAAGTAAATGGTTCAAATTGAAGTAAAATTAATAAAAAAAACATTAAAATATAGGAAAATTGTTACTTTTTATACATCAAGTCAATCTATTTAAATTATTACTTTTTTTATCCTTTTTATATAAGTAAATGATAACTCAGAGAAATACTCTCGTTTGAATTAAAAAGTTATTTTCTGATTGGTTTAGCCCATCATATACGAGGAGTAGATAAGTTATTTCCATTGAGTAAAGTCCTTCAAATAGCAAGCACACCAATTTTGAATCCTTTACACCAGTAAGTAAAATTAGGGGATCCAATGGATTGGACATCTCTTTAATTGACTCGTCAAATTAGTGAACATCTCTCACTTTTTATACTAATGAAAAGACTAATCAAACTAGACCAAGTTGGTAAATGGAGTGAACTTCAACCCAACTGCATATTGATTATACACTATATCTTTTTCAGATGTACATGATTTACAAATGAAGATAAAAAATAAAAAACTTTCTTTAAATATTTAATGCTTCAGTTGTCTCTGTTATTGTAAGCTCATCTCTTCATTTTTCTTTTGTATCCTCATTGGAAGCCATACAAAGTTAATACAAAACCAATAGGCTAACCCAGCTACATACACTGCTCAACCATTTGTCGTATATTGTTGATTCTCGAAATACATATATAACAGCAAAATTCCATTAAACCCACAATGTTACTCACGTCACCACCCCAATGTTATTCCTGTGTTGGTTTGTCTCTAACTTTATATCGGTTTGTATTTCTTCTGTTATACTGGTTACACAATTAGGAAAATTAGTCATACTTCTTAAATTAGTAATATGCAGACATTGTTCGGCAAAATTAATTATTTTAGTATGTTTATTTTATAATAGTAAAAAAAAACTAAATCCCACTTGAAAAACTTTTACCAAAAAAGACCTTTAAGTATTTATATTAACTAGCAAGTCAAGAATTTGAATGCTACTGTTTCTGTCCTTTTTCAAATATCTTACTGGGCAAAGTTTTCATATAAATTGGTAAACAACCGCTTGTTAGCGTATAAAGAGAGATCAATCCCTAATTACCAATCCTTCTTCTTATATGATTTTCATGGCTAGCAATAGAATCTCCTATGCCTTAGAATTACTTTGCATAGATCCTTTACCATTCAAAGTATTTCTAATTCTTTTAGCCATTTTAATCTTCCTTCTCATGTCAAGACCCCAATGTTATTCCTGTGTTGGTTTGTCAAGGGTTAAACCCACAAAACGTGGCATTATTAGTAAATGGATGCTTCCTGTCACGCCAATTACGTTGGTGTTGATCGTGCAATGCTTATCTTCTTCCAATGGTACTTTCTTTGCCACTTTATCGCCATTGTTCTTGTTTTCTATCAGGAATTCGCATTGGTTTGTCTCTGCTTTGATTTGGCAGTTACTTGTTATGGCATATTTCCAATTAACCATACGTCAGAAATTGTATTCTTCCTTTTAGGAAAATTTAATTCACTGTTGCAGTTGTTTTTTGAGGGAGAACTAATTGGGTATTAACAGAAACAAAAAGTTTCTTTTTTTATGAAATTTTATTTGAAATTTCATATTCTTATGTTTGGTAAAATGAAAATTTACTCATTTTAATTTTCATAGATTCCATTAGTGATTGAGATTTTAGTGTACTTCCTTGGAGCATAATTCTTATTATTAAGTTAAAAAAACAAGTTTGTGTTAATTAATTAATATCTATTTAAATTGATTGATTCAAGATAGTTATTTTTATTTAATTATTCTCTATTCAAAAGCTATGAAATTGCAGTGATATAAGGCTGCCTTACCAGATTTTAGCATTGTTGAGGACAAATTAGAATCGTTCTTTCTACTTCTTTTTTTATGTAAAGAAGAGAAATATACAAAACACCAAGAAATGGTTTCATTATACAAACTGTAACTACACAAATTTAACATGAAAAAGAAAAAACAATGGAGAAAATCTCACTTGAGCAGTCAAACTTGTATGAGATCATAGAGCATTTTCTTTTTTTTCTGTTTTTAAATACATGATCGCTACATAAAAAGGAAAGGAAATATCAAAGCTGACCCAAAAAAAGGTACTACGTGCTTCAACAAATGCTGTAGATAATTCTGCAACATCATCTTCCGCCAGATAGCTCGATAGCGTCCTGGTTATATAATGAATCTTCTCCCCAGTCAAATCTTCTTTGCAGCCTTTCATATTCTTGCCTGCGCGTAACCTCAATATGCTGCCACTCTTCCCATCTCTCAGCCAGACCCTCTCCTTCTAACATCCGTACCACCTCTGACATTGCTGGACGATCCTCCGGCGATGCTTGGGTACAGAATAATGCAACCTGGATCATCATCTCCAGGTTAAGATTTTTTTAAGATTTTTTTTTTTAAAGATTTTTTCTAAGGAATTGTCAATTTTCATTTATCTCAAGTGTTGTTTATGATTTTTTTTTTTTTTTTTTTTTAAATATCCCGCTTCATTTGTCAATTTAGAAAATCAAGAAAACATTAATTACTTGTTTCAACCTTTACCCTTGATGTTTGGTATTTCCCCTAAATAAGCATTAATTATTTATAGAGTTGATACGAGAGTATGTATTCAATTACAACTATTTTTCGCTGAAACTAAGGTTATTTAATGATTTTCTGAATCCTTGTGCAATTATCTCAAACAACACTTGGAACGGAGGTATATATATATATATATATATTATTGAATTCAATGTCCTATTTTAAATTACATGTGAAAGAGGTGCACAAGGTTCATAGGAATCATATTCCTTAAGAATTCGATAATACTATGTATACTGGGGTTTCCTAATCCTTGCCAATATAGATCAGTGCTGTAACTATTTTCATGATTGGAACATAGTTTATAATTCCTATTCAAATACAAAATTCTTAGTAAACATAGTGTACCATGTCAATTGCAGACAAAGCCTTTCCAAATGACACAGTGTTGTTAAATGATAATTAAAAATCAAATATTAACATTCAGCTGAATGGTAAATTCACAAGTTCAGCATCGATGAGTGTTTAAAATTGACCATCTTTCAATAACTATCTAATTTATTAGGTTTAGCATACAACTTCCATTGTTGACGGTCTAAATAAAATTTTCTCATTCAAACATCCAACTTCCTCTTGTTCTCCACCATGTCCCTAATAATATGGATTTATCCTTGCCTAATCTCTGTTGTAACAGAAATCTAGAACGACATACTAAGTTGATAGGGAATATATGGCCTACTCCAAAATTATCTATTGAGCAGCCAGACACTCTTTGAAGTTATGGAGTGTAGTACAAAGCATAGTGATGGCAGACGACTTTCTAATGCCAATTTAGTAAAGCTTCTCCTGTGCACCTTTGATAAGTATTTTATCAAATTTGAATCATTCTGAATTTTAATAACAGCAATCTAACTGAAGTATTCTTTTATCCACTCTGGAATAGACCTAAACAGGCATGTCAAATGGTATGCAATCAGTTGTTCTTAGTTTGCTCGAGACAGAAAATCTACCTACCCCTCTAAGCATATATAACCTTAGGTATGCATTACATCTCGAACTAAAAAAAATAATCTTTCTAGATAATCAGTTGATTAGGATTGAACAGATTTAAGCAAGCTTGAGAGAACAATGAACAAATCAATGAATAATAGAAAGAATGAATGGAAGTTGCAGAGAGATCAATCATTCTCTACTGCATCTCTAAACCGTAATACTCTGTTCTACCAAATATCTGCTGTACAAGAGAGTATTTAAGATCTATTGGACAAATAACTAACTATGAGTTTTGCTAAGAATACTGAGCTGTGATGATTATTGGGCAATGGTGCTGTGATATTTAATATGGACAGACTGTGACTGAAGTATCTCCTATACCCCCTCCTCAAGCTGGTGTTGGGGAGAAGTCAACCAACCCAAGCTTGGAAGAAAAGGACTGAAACATGGTTGTGGATAGGGGCTTAGTGAACACATCTGCAAGTTGCAATGTTGAAGGCAGGTAAGGTGTGCTAATGAAGCCTAAGAGAAGCTGGGATCTGACAACATGACAATCAATGTCGATGTGTTTGGTCCTTTCATGAAAAACGGGGTTGGCAGTGATGTGAATTGCTGCTTTGTTGTCACAATGAAGTGGTATTGGTGTTGGGATTGTAATGTGGAAATCAGAAAGAAGGGAATGCAGCCATTTTATTTCACAAACTGTTGTAGCCATGGACCTATACTCGGATTCTGCAGAGGACCTGCTTACAGTGCTCTGTTTCTTTGATTTCCATGAGACCAAAGCAGTGCCTAGGAAAATACAGTATCCTGTAGTAGACTTTCTAGTATCAGCACATGATGCCCAGTCTGCATCAGAAAAAGCTCTGAGCTTCATGTCATTCTGTGAAGGGAGGAATAGGCCTCTATAACTGGTTCCCTTCAAATACTTGACCACTGTCAATGCAGCCTTAAGGTGTTGTTGATCAGGTGATTGCATGAACTGACTTAGCTGCTGGACAGCAAAGCTAATGTCAGGTCTTGTTAGTGACAAATACAGAAGTCTGCCAACAAGTCTCCTGAAAACATCTGGATTTTGGAGAGGAGAGCCCATGTCTGAACTGAGCTTCAGTCCCTGAATAAAAGGGCTAGAGCTTGGTTTTGCATTCTGCAATCCAGAATCTTTGATGATATCTATGATGAACTTGTGTTGAGTGAGAAGAATTCCTTCAGTTGATCTAGCAATTTCAATGCCAAGAAAATATTTTGCATATCCCAGGTCCTTTATAGTAAATTGGTGATGCAGATAGTCTTTGAGGTCTTGAATGAGCTCCTCGGATGGTCCTGTTATAATGCAATCATCAACATAAACCAGAATAGCAAGAAAGGAATCGCCTTTGCCTTTTGTGAACAGGCAGTTGTCAAACATGGACTGTTGAAACCCTTTAGAAATTAAACTTGCAGAAAGTTCCTTGTTCCATTGTCTCCCTGCTTGCTTTAATCCATAGAGAGATCGCTGCAATTTACATACTTGGCCTTTGTGAGCTTTGTCATAACCTGGTGGTACTTGCATGTATATAGTTTCATCAATGGATCCATGCAAGTAGGCATTGTTGATGTCTAGTTGATGAACAGACCAAGCTTTAGCTGCTGCCACAGTTAAGAACACTCTTACAGTTACTAACTTTGCCACAGGAGAAAAGGTCTGGTTGTAATCTAAACCCAGCAACTGACTGTAACCCTTTGCCACAAGTCTGGCCTTGTATCTGTCAATGCTTCCATCTGGTTTATACTTGATCCTGTATATCCACTTACATCCCACAGGTTTGACATTAGGAGGTAAATCAGTTAGTGTCCATGTATTGTTATTTTCAAGAGCAGTTAATTCTTCATGCATGGCAGCTACCCAATTTTTATCATTTTTAGCTTGATTATAATTGCTAGGTTCCTTGACTTTAGACACATGTGCAACAAAGGTTTGGTGTGAGGGTGTGAAATGAATAGAAGCTGGTGTTTGAGTGGATGAGATGTGAGAAACCACAAAATCGTGTAACCAGGTTGGTGTATGTTTGGTTCTTATGCTTCTTCTTAAAGCAGGAGCCTGTACTGAATCTGCTGATAAAGATTCAGGAATAGGTGGTTGGGTAATAGCTGGTGCAGTAGTACTGGGCTGTGATGTGCTGTGTGGAGACAAATTTGATGTTCTATTATCTGAAGATGAGGGAGTTGTATTATTTTCGGTGAATGGAGGGGAGGGTGGTATTGGTGAAGTATTTCTGGATGGATTTTGCTAAAAAACATCAAATGTGGTTACGGGAAATGAAATTGGGGATAGATGTGTATCAGAAATGCAAGTTGGTAGTGTAAAGTTTGTTATGGTTTCAGGTGTTTTGTGGTGAAAAGGGAAAATGGTTTCAATAAAGATTACATCTCTTGAATGGAATACAGTTTTGGTACTGAGATTGTACAACTTATACCCTTTATGCTGTTGAGAATAACCAAGGAACACGCAAGGATGGGCTCGGGGCTCAAACTTCAGTTTGTGTGGCAGTATATTAGTTGAGTAACATAAACATCCAATGACTCTGAAGTGGGCATATTCTGGAGGTTTATTATATAATCTTTCATAGGGTGTTTGCCATTTGAGATTTTCAGAAGGAATTCTATTTGATATGTAGGTTGCCGATAACAAGGTTTCAGACCAGAATTGAGTTGGGAATTTGGCTTGGTGGAATATAGCTCTAGCAATATTTATTAAGGTTCTATGTTTCCTTTCCACTACTCCATTCTGTTGAGGAGTATGTACACAAGTTCTTTGATGAATAATGCCTTTTTCAAAAAAAAATTTCTGACATTCAGAATTTATGAATTCTGAGCCATTATCAGATCTGAAGATCTTGATATTTTGTTAGAATTGTGTAAGAATTAACTGGTAAAAAGATTTCAAGGCAGATGGCACTTGAATCTTGGTTGTTAACATGTAAGTCTAGCAGTATCTACTGTAATCATCCACTAAAGTCAACATATACACTGCATTTGTAAGAGATTTAACACTGTATGGTCCCCATAAATCCATATGTACAATCTCAAAAGGTTTTAAAGTAGAAATTTGACTAGTGAAAAAAGGTAATCTGGTTTGTTTAGCAAGAGGACAAACAGGACATGCCATATCCACAAAATCACAGTCATGTACATCATTTACATGTTTCAATCTCTTATTAGAGATATGACCTAATCTAGCATGCCACAACATTGCCAGATGTTTATTATGACTATTACATTGAGCTAACACATTGTTTCCCTTATTTTGAATGAAAGATTCTTTTGTCATGTAGTATAGATCTTCATAAACTTTTCCCACTGCCAGTAATTCCTCAGTCTATAAATCCTGGAGTAAGCAGTATTCAGGAAATGAGTGCACAGACAAATGACATGTTTTGGTGAGTAAGTTGACTGAAATAAGGTTGCAGCTAAAGGAAGGGACATACAACACATTGTATAGAGTAATTCTATTATTCAGTTTAATATTTCCAATGTGAGTAACCTGTCTAGTGGAATTGTCAGGTAATCTAATGGTTTTGGGAGGGTTCAATTTTTGTACAAGGTCAAAGAATGATAGATTGGCAGTGATATGGTCTGTTGCACCTGAGTCTATTATCCAGTTACTTTTGCAATTAAAATCAATGCTATAAATGACAGAATTGAGTAAGGTACCTGCAAAGTGAACACTCCTGATGTCGGCATCAACTTGCTCCGTCTGATAATCCATTTGCTGCTGCAGTGGTGTATCATTCATCTGAACTGCATTCACCGTGTTTGTTCCAGTCATGTTGATTCCTTTCTTCTTTTGTAATTCAATGAACCAGTCTGGATATCCATGAATTTTGAAGCAGTTATCTATGGTATGACCATTCATTTTGCATTTGGAGCAATATTTGTCTTTCTTGTCTTCCTTTCTGTTGTAGTATGGTTTCCTATTACCAGTTGCAGCTGAATTGTTGTAATTGCTGTTGTAGTTCCTTCTAGCTAACAATACTGTTGACGTTTCACTAGATTCCACATTCAATGTATTTACCTCTCTTTGCTTCTCAACACTTAAAATCATGGAATAAGCTTTGTTGATTGAAGGAAATGTATCCATTAAAAGGATATGATTCTTTACATTGTCATATTCATCACCTAGTCCCATTAGAAACTGCATTAGCCTTCTACTGTTGTCATATTCTGTGATTGCGTTTGTTTGGCAGCAACATGTAGGTAAAGGTGCCAAACACAGTAATTCATCCCATTTTCTTTTGAGATTTGTATAAAAACTTGTGACAGATTCGTTTCCTTGCTTGTAACTTGCAATTTCTCTCTCAATCTTGTATATCATTGGGCCATTACACTCTCCATATCTCTGTTTTAGCTCATCCCAAAGTACTTTTGCAGTTTTGCAAAATACAAAAGCATCTGATATCTCCTTAGACACAGCATTAATGATCCACGAAGCTACCATGCTATCTGCTTGTAACCACCTCTCATATTCTTCTGACTGTGATTCAGGTTGAGCTATGGTTCCATTGATAAACCCTAACTTGTTCTTCGCCCTGAGAGCTACCATTACAGATCTGCTCCATGAGATATAATTCTCTGGTCCTCTTAATGAAGAATTTACCAACCGAAATCCAGGAGATTCTGAGTTATTCACATGTAAAGGATCATTATCATGATTTTTGCTAGTAACTGCGGCGATAAGTCTTGCCACATCTTCTGGAGTCATCATCTTGATGTTCAACCAGATCTAAAACAAATTTTACTATTGAATTGCAGAAATCCAAGAAACAGATCAGTTAACCTGCTCTGATACCATGAACAGATTTAAGCAAGCTTGAGAGAACAATGAACAAATCAATGAATAATAGAAAGAATGAATGGAAGTTGCAGAGAGATCAATCATTCTCTACTGCATCTCTAAACCGTAATACTCTGTTCTACCAAATATCTGCTGTACAAGAGAGTATTTAAGATCTATTGGAAAAATAACTAACTATGAGTTTTGCTAAGAATACTGAGCTGTGATGATTATTGGGCAATGGTGCTGTGATATTTAATATGGACAGACTATGACTGAAGTATCTCCTATAAGGATAAAATTCTATCCTCTAGAAACCGTACATGCGCCTTTTGATGCATACGGTTCAACACAAATTGCGAAAACAAAAAAAAGAATCAATGTGTAGATTCCAGCCCTCCTTTGACCAGCTATTACATGATCATTGAGCAATATGTTTGGCGCATGCTTTCAGGAATATATAAAATTAGCCACATCTACAATGCATAAAATGCCAATGAATGAAAAAGCAAATTGTTAGTTGCTTCCATTTAAATATAAGGCGAACAGGTAATACCTCTTAGACGATATGCCACACTTAAATTCGGCATAAATGGATAAACTAAAAGGCGTTCTGATGGTGTTGTGCAAAAACCTATCAGCCGTAGTAGATTCCTGTGAACAGCTACGCTTATCATCTCAACCTCACGTTGGAAAGCTGCATCTCCTCCTGGACTTTCAAAATCAGTTAAACGCTTAACAGCTACTTTTGTGTTATCTTGAAGCACTCCTTTATAAACTTTTCCAAAACCTCCCTGTCAAAATCTAATTCTTTAGAGATACTCAACTAACTCTCAATTGAAACATTCTATTCAGGTACACAATATCAATATATTTCATTCAATTTTAATTATTTATCATTATCTTACTGATTTAAACATCGTACCGATTCCACAAATAGCATAGAGGACGAATGACATATCTAAAGGTGTTATAAATCATCCAACCCTCAATACAATATTTTATTATCATATAGTCTCTCTTTTTTTTTTTTTTTTTTTTTTGGCTATCAGATATTTTTCAATTATATTTTTGCATTTATAAAACTAAATTTTGTTTTGTTTAGAGGAGTTTAATAACACATCTCTTCACAATATATAAAGTTAACAGTTTGATTGTTTTAGGTTTTTGGAGTTTGGATCAATATATTAACATACTCTATACTTTGTAGGTTTCTGCAATTTCTCTATATTTTGACCTTTTTATTAATTTTACTTTAATTTTGATATTGTCTAACAATAGCACCCTTAATTGCAATTAAAATAAAATAGCAATAGAAAAGTCTTTCCATCATTTTTATAAATTATAATATCATGTGGCACTTATTAAAAATTTTAAAAAATTTCATTAGTCTTATCCAATTAATGTTGTAGAATAAATTTTAATTTTTGAAATAAACGTGCTAATTAATAATTTAATAACCTAAATTTCTATTACTTAAAAAAAAACACAAAGCATATGACATAAAAATTAATTTAAATAAATATAATTTTTTTCAATTAAGTATTTTATTTTCATATTTCTATATTTTAAGGATGAAAAAAAAATCCTAATTGTTAATTCTTTTGAATTGATAATATAGTCAAATTATAATTCATTTGATATAAAATAAATAAATAACTTATTAATTATTTTAATTGCATATATTTCAAATATCATATTTCTAAATCTATAAATTATCATCAACTATATGTGAATATAATTAGATATTCAAAAGACATTTAAATTTTTATTTTTATTATTAACTTTTTAAAAATTTACTGATGAAAATGATTTTTTATTTACAATTTCATCATTAATTGTAATTGAGTGTGCTATTACTATAAAAGATTGAAATTGGAATAAAATCGACAAAAAAAAAAAAGATGAAATAATACAAATTCACAAAATTTGGGGTATTCTAATACATCATATCTTGAGTTTTGATTTACTTTTATATGAAATAAAAAAACAAAATAATTATTATATTATATGAATAGAATATTTATTATTATATAATTTGAAAATTTGTTTGAAATATTATACTAAAGTTTATATTCTCATAAAAAAAACTCGTATGGATATATATATATATATATATATATATATATATATATATATATATATATATATTAAATGAAAGTATAGTTTATCTTTCATAAAATAGTAAATAGTAAATGGATGGGAATACTATGGAGTGTATATGACAGGAAAATTTATTTACGAAATTCTGAGTGAGAAATAAATAGGAATTTAAAGCTAGCATTATTTGCAAATACTCCTTTATACAATCCATGTACTACAATCAATTATTATGTACTCCATTTTTTGTTTTTAAATAAATATTTTTGGATATTAGAAATACACACACAACTTAAACTTTTAGGTGACAACGGTTAAGAGACA
Source organism: Jatropha curcas (assembly GCF_041381405.1). Taxonomy (NCBI): domain Eukaryota; kingdom Viridiplantae; phylum Streptophyta; class Magnoliopsida; order Malpighiales; family Euphorbiaceae; genus Jatropha; species Jatropha curcas. The sequence goes on from NC_143153.1 coordinate 27,639,933, forward strand.
ATTATAACTCGTGAGTTATTTATAACACATTATTATTATAAGCTAATTAAAATTTTTGTTTACATAATTTTAAATATTTAAAATAATGTAATTCTTTAAATTGAGACAATTAGTTCTCACAAGTTTCAATCTTAGTCAAATTCCATTCAACAACATATATTACAATTTCACTGGCTTTTTATAAATTAATAATTAACTCCTCAAATTTTTAAAAAAATATGTTAAAATATTTTTTTAATGGCTGTTAGGTTCCAGATGACAGTATTTTTCCCAAGTGTACGAAATCGCTACAAGTAATATATGATGATTAGAATATCGTTTCCATGAGGATTGTATTACAAGTAATTAAAAATACTAATTAAAGTAATTAAAAATACTAAAAATTCTAATAAAAATTATATAAAAATACTATGAAAATAACATATATCACCAGACTCCAGATCCCTTCCCTCGTTTCTTTAACTTGTAATTTCTGCTCTTTAATAGGTTTATAATGTAATTCGTAATGAAGTATTTGAGAAAATTGTAATTGTGTAATAATGTATTATAGTTTAATATTATATTTCTTTGGGATTGATTTGTGTAGACTAATCTATGGATCTATTCATGAATTAAACAAATGAAAAATATTTTTTATTCCATTAATATAATTTATGGGTGAGCTTATAGATCAGATCTAAGTAAGTCACTGTGAAATATAATATTTGTATATTGCAATATCAGATCAAAAGATTTAAATAACTCGGTGAGTATTTACGATTATTTTTGTTTTGATTTACTACCAACCAGTTTCCCGCATGAGAAATATGAATTAGACGATGAATGGATTTCACGTTTCACATTTCACATATACAGACAGACATGCATGCGTGAGTGTGAAGAATGTTAGCAAATTGAAAAGATATCTATGTATCTATATAAACACACACAGAGCAGGAAATATATGCAGAGGACAGTTTCTGTTGCCGAGCCATAATTAATTATATATATCATCGATCATCATTATCATCGATCATCATTACCAGTTTCACATGTATTCTTTGCCCATTTCATGTTGGATTTTGTGGTCTTGTCTTCTCAAAGACATTCATTCCGTATTGAGGGTATGGGGTACTGTACAAATGTATATTGTCCTTTGCTTAATTAGCTGTTTGTCTTAAATTTTTTTATTCCATTTATTTATTACAGCCTGAAAAAACACTGTGAACTACATCACTGGATAGTTTTCTCTTTGCTCACCAATTGAATGAAAAAATCTTATGGTGACTGATCAATCCACCGCGTAAAGAGAGAGGTCGACCCCTCATTTTGTCTAATTTTAAATATATGTAATTGGTTTAAATTAATCCATAAAGTTCAATTTATTTGTCTTTGACCCCTCCTTTTTTAAATATTATATATTGATTCTTGACAAAAGTATTTATAGATTCACTACTGCTTATGGTTGAAAAATTTTAAATTTGAAACTTCTCACTCTCTACATATAAGTGAGAAAACTAATTAAATTAGGGACTATATTTAGTTGGGTGTTAGTCTTTAATCTTTGAAGTAAGAGATTAGTATCTTCAACTAGAATATGCAGCCAAAAAATTTTTCTAAAAATTATTCTTTTAGTTATTTTTAATTTATAATTAAACCGACTAAATATTTATTAGAAAATTAAAAATATGAAAATTATTATTTAAAAATTATATTAATCACACATTAGATTAACATTTTACATATAAAAATTAAAACAATAAAATATCTATTACTACTAGTGGTAAAATATGTAAAATATTATTAAACTTTATAATTTTGACAGCATAATAATTTTTTCGCATCGAACTTGAAAAGGCATATGCCCATGTAACAATACCTCTGAGATAGGCCCATGGATATGGAAGACATAGAACTGTAGAAGAATGACAAATTCGACCGTTGAAAGAGACAAGAAATGTAGAAATCCTGAAACCAACGTGCACTAATGCTAAAGCCGCCCATTAATCCCTGTGCTCTTTTTTCTATTAGCCCTGTCAAAGTAAGGAACCATGGCATATATGTACACGTCTCACCTTCACATTGAAAAATAAAAAAAAATTATATACTCCTTTGGTTGCATTCTCATTTTGTTTGCATTCTCGTTTTTTTGCGTGGTTTCACAGAACATATGTATTAAAAATTTAATCAATAAATATTATTTTATTATTTTTTTTACAATTAATTTATTAAAATATTAATAAAATTCTTCATTTAATGAATAATTTATAATTGTCATTTTAGGACATCTAAAAAAGAATAACAAGCAAACAAAACAGGACAAAAAAAAAAATATAACTATGAATGCACGAAGGAGCGCAGAAATTTGTTAAAAGAAAAGGGAGCCTAGAAAATGAAATGCTGCTAACACGTGTGCAACAACATCTTCAGCTTAGCTCCTTATTAGATCATTTTCAATGCAACTATGGATTTGTTGGGAAAATCGCTATTTTTCACGCCCTTCGGATCGGCTTCAAGCAGGAATAAATGAGAAAATAAAATAATAACTGAGAAATTAAAGAGAACACGATAATTTAACGCGGAAAACTCCCCAAGTGGAGAAAAACCACGACCGTTGTCAAACGACAATCAAGAAAAATATTCACTATGCGGCAAATTGTTACAACCATAATTACAAAATATTTTTCTACTTGACACCCTCAAAACACCCCAAATATTTTATACTCCAAGGGATTCCAAAAGACTCCCTAATATAAAACACGTTCAAGTGTGTTTTGGTGTGTTTAGAAACCTAAACCTTATTTCCTTTTATAGCCAATCTACTATCCTCCATAAGCTCTTCTCCCCGATGTGGGATTGAGCTAAACAAATTTTTTATATATTTTTTTTTTTTGTTTTCAACAATGGCGGCTAACAGGATTGCTTTTATTTATTTGTCACATGAAAAATTGAAAGTTAAAAACAAAAACCTTATCCAAAGCTATTGTTTGTTTAGTTTGTGAGTATGATGTGTAAAAAACAAAGAGACATTGTCCTCACGCTCTCTATTTCTAGAGGGTTTATTAGACAGCGTGACTTAGCTTTTTGTTTTTTTCCTATTTATTCATTTTTTTCTTATTTTTTCATTGTCCACTATGCCTTCACTTTTATTTGCGATTAAACTTCTTCTTGCGCTGAAACTAATTTCTTCTTCATGTATTGAGGAGCTATTTTTAAATCTAAAATCTATAAATATACATTTAGCCACATCATCATCTCCAACTTCTATTTATTAAGGCACATTAGGTACAATCCATGATTGCATTAAAGATGTTCTTACAATTATAATATACTTTCTACCTCCACAAATATAAATCATTTTAGGAGATTTTTTTTATTTGCAAATATAAGTAGTTTTGAAAATATCAAGACGAAATTAATGGTATTTTTCAAATTTACTTGTTTATATTAAATGCAATAATTATCTCTATAATTTTTTAAAGAGTAATTTGAATAAATTGATGAACATTTCTTATAATTTAAGAAAATTACTTGCTTCCTTAATCACCATGCAACAACTTTAAATGATTTACATTTATAGATAGATGAGGCATTTTTTATCTTTTAACAATCATCAAATTTAGAAATTAAACATATCTTATAGTTGAAAATCAAATTAGCTTTGTGTATTTGGTAAGTTAAGTTTGGTGTATAAATAGGATTTTTGTATTATTTGTAATCTTATCGTTTCTTCCTTCTTGTTTGACTGCTTCATTTAATTAAGAGTTATACTTAATAAGTACTTTTAATGAATTGCAATGTTTCTTTCCTGTCAATAGCACTACATGTGTTTATTCTATGCAATACAAATATCGAAGGAAATTGCTTAAATATTAATAGTTGTATATATATTTGGCAAAATTAACTGTTTTGGTAGCTATTAGCTGTTTAAGTACCGTTTAGCGTTTAGCTGTTTGAGTAATTTTTTATAAAACTATAAAAGCTAAATTTTATATGAGTTAACTTTTTATAAAACACTATATTAATATCTAAAAGTCAATTTAAACGCTATACTATCAAATACTATAAAAAATATGAAAGTTTAAAACTATTTAAAAAGCCAGCCAGTTAGAATGAGATTAGGCGTAGGATTAGAAATTGTATAATTCACTTTCTTTCTAGATCGTTCCATGCACCCCTACTACATCCACATGCAAAGGCCCTTCGAGTTGAGGGAAATATTAGGTGGCTAATGCATCCACGTGGTATAAGTAATTGGTAGGTGGGTGATGTGATAATGATATGGTTATCAGAATAAGCATTAACTAACAGAAAAATATAATTTTTCCCATCCGACTCTATCACTTCATTTATATTCTAAATAAATGAAATTAAATATTTTTATTGAAACCACTATATACATACACACGTTACATAGGCATGCAAACTGTTGGCACTGTAAAAAAAAAAAAATAAATAAATGAGGATTAAAAATTTTAGCATATCAAATATTAAAGTCTACAAATTATAGAAATGATTGTTTTACTTGAATTCTTAATTAAAGTATTGAACGGATTTGGCTCTATGAAAAAACATTTCATTGACTGTTGAGAATAAATAAACATTGCAGCAAATAAAAAATTGTAGGAAGGATATAAAAAAAAATAGAAATTGCTTGAATTGAAATTGATGTAATAAAAAGCATTACAAATATGAAAGAGAAAATGACAGTAATTGGACAAGGAAAATATAATGAACTAAAAAGAATTTGGAACCGAGTTACTTATTGTTTAGTTGAATTTGTGGTGCATTTTTTTTTTTTAATTTTGGAATAAATTCAAACACAAAATTTTGATGTAATACCTGAAAAAATAAGGAAATGATTTATCTACACTCAGTGTATAAATCTACATGTAGACCAAACTAAGTATAAACAATGTGAACTATTTTATTCAATAATTTTACTTTATTTTTTTTTTAGATTTTTAAGATTATTACCTTTCTTTTATTTCCTTCTCACTCTCTTTTTCTTATATAAGAAATTTTTAAGACTTTATTTCAGAGAGAAAAGATAAGATAATGAAAAATTAAAAAAAAAAGAAATATGAAAAAAATAAATTTTTAATTATTTTAATATTTCAGCAAAATAATTCAGTCAAATGCATTTAATTTCTATTTTTTTAATAGTTCAGAAATTCAATTATAAATTTTTTCGTCGAAACACTATAGATATAATTATTCCTATTTATACACACATACTAATTATTAAAAACCTAAAATCTGTGTTAATGAGTCTTAAAATTGAGTAGGTTATATATAAATAATGATGCCTTGGGACTCAAGTCATCATTATTTATTTAGTATTCACTGTAAATAGTAATTGATGAAAAAAAAAAAGAATTATCACTATTCTTTATTTATTTTAGAAAAACAGTCATCATTCGTCACTAGAAAAAACAAATTAAAACATTAAACTGTATGAAACTTTTTTTTATTGTATTTTTGGAGCAACATGCTGTTAGAGTCCATGTAATTATCTTATCGTATCTTGTCAATTTCACTTTTTAAGATTTTTTTTTTTTTTTTTTTTCAGAAAAGTCACATTTTAAGATCGAGAACTAAAAGCATGAAAAAATGGTGTTTCGCATTTCAAGCAAAAAGATACTATTTTCTTATGTTAACTCATAAATATATTATACATTCTTGATATTGGAACACATGCCATCGAATAGGTAATATTTTAATTAATTCCCCATTTCTTAATCACTTTCACGTACACAATAAAAAAAATATTTGATAAAAAGAAAAGTAGCATCTGCAATTAATCAATTAATATATGTATGACAATTGTGGCATGAAACGATGACAATTTGAAATTTAACTCAACTCTCGTGAAGCGTGGGTCCCATCACTTTTTATTGTTTATTCATTTTTCTATTTTAGATTTTAAGTTGGGTTACAATTATAATATAAGTTTATAGTGTTTCAGGGATTAATTTGATTTTAGGATAAAATCGTTACAACGTGTAAATAAATTTATTGATTTTAAATGAATTACTTCTACATAGTCATATATTAGTATAAATCAGGAAATTTATTTTTCAATCAAGAAATTTGACTTTTTTATAAATAAATTTAAAAATTCACAGAAATATATTGTATGTGCGTCTAATGCACATAAATTTGACTCTAAATTTTTGTCGATTATCTTTGTGGTCTCTTGAATTTTGTGACGGTCCAATTATAACCTTACACTTTCACATATAACTAATAACTATGTCTCTCATCGAAATGAAATATCTTTACTAAAATTCCATATCAATGACTCTATATTTTCACATTTCATTTTGGTCAGGAGTAAAGTTATTATTGAAACCTGCAAATGCAGGGTCATGAAAGGTTCCCTGCAAAATTCAAGAGGCCACAAAATAATCGCAGAAAATTATAAAGTCAAATTTATGCATTAGGTCATTATTTATGAGAGTTGAAACTATTAGTTTGCTAAATTTATGTAAAAAAGAAATCCATCACTTACCAATTAGAGAATTTGTCAAATAAAAGAGGAAAAAAGAAAGAAAGGTTGATGTTCAATTCATATATATATTATATCGGGATGATGTCCAGCCCTTACGTAAGTTCATTCATATTGCATATATATAATCATCACATGGATGTCATTTTAAAAATTGATTTAATCTAATCATCTAACCTATAAAAACCCTTGACTTTGAATTTTTGAATCCAAAACCTAGCTATGATTACTTGAATTAAACATGTAATACAAATTCTACTAATTTCCACCTCAAAGGTAACTCACAATTTCTTGGGAATAGAAGTTAAATTCTTTAGCTTTTATTTTTTTGTCCTTTTTATTTTTATTTTCATTACTATTTAATTACATTTTTTATTTCATATGTGTTAATTTTTGACTTCATATGTGTTATTTAATGAGCAGCGCTCTAATATCTTCTAAGAGATTTTTCCCTATCCATTGTTTGAAGATTTATAAGTGTAACTACCGTTTTCAAGTTTTGGAATGAATGAAATTGAAATAGAATTGATTTACCTCCTCAAATAATTAAAAAAGAAAATATAAGATTATTGATGTTCCGTTTATTTCCATAAAATAACTTGATGGAAAATATTTTTCTCCTTGAAAAATATTTTCCTAATGACTTATTTTCCATTGTTTGATTACAATATTGAAAATTAATTAAAAATATTAAAGTCTTTATCTCATAAGACCATAAAAAATATTAATAATAGTAGAAATTTTATAATTAAAAAATTTTATTATTAAATATGAGAAGAATGTAAAAAAAAAAAAATCAAATTATGAAAGTTGTCGATAGACAGTGGTGGTGGTAGCCGGAGGTGATAGTCAGTGGTAAAAAGTTGACCGGTGATAGTGACTACGATGATTAATAAATTAAAATTAAAATATGGATTTATAAGGTTTGTCAATATTCGAAAAATATTTTACTTTCTCGAAAATAAAAAGTTATTTTCCTTAAAAAATGACTTAATTTTCTTTTGACTAAGAAAATATTTTCCGTTGATTTATTTTTCTGAGAGCCCAAACAATAGAAAATTGTGGAAAATATTTTACTGCAAGTTATTTTATGGAAATCTGAATTAAAAACCACTTCCATACATTGGCAACATTGCCATTGTCATTGTACTGATCTTTGGTTGGCGTCATTTCTTGAGAATCATCACTACTAGGGAGATTGATGAAAAAACATATGATCTTATTCTCTGCATCTGAGACATTATCAGAAATCAAATTCTTATAAAAGGAGTCTCAAGGGGTTTCACTGTCTTCATCACGATTAAAAATGTGGACCAAAGTGATCTCTTAGTCCACTAAGCTCGCACGCCATGAATGCCTCTTCCTTGAAGCGATGGTTTCCCCGTCAGGTTTTGTGTTACAGATATATTCTCCAATTGGAGGAATTGAGGTCGTGATTTGAAAAGGACTGAGAGCATTTCAGAGTAAATTAGGGTTCTAAAGCATCTTTGCTTGTCTCGGATGAGGAAGAAAGCTAAAATGGGATCAAAGAAAAGATGATAAAAAATCATTTAGGTCATTTTATGTTAAATTGATGGCATTGTTATTAAACCCGATCCGAACATTGACCCAACAAAAAGAATCGAATGGATGAGTTATTGATTTAATCAATGAGTTAATGATTCAATTAGCAAGTCATATAAAATATTAATAATATATATTATTTCAGTAATTATAATTTAAAATAATTATAATATAATAAAATGTAACTTAAAATATCAAAAAAATTTGATTCGTGTATGTGCTGGTCAACCAGTTCAACATTGACAACCGGTTCAATCCGATTTTCTTTCCTAAATAGTTTAAAAACAAAATCGGCTTAGTTTTTAACCCGTTTCACCAGTTTTCAAGATTCACCCGTTGAGTCGAAACATGTCACTATACTTGGGGATAAAAGTATTGAAAAATAGTTGGAAGGGTGTTGGTAGATTAATAGAAGCAAAATAGAGGGAAAAATTAGTATATTTTAAAGGCTTAATGACTAAAAAAAGAATTTGAATTTTGGCATTTTAACAATTTTGGCCAATTCTTTTAATTGCTGCAATTAATACTGCGAAATAATTTTTTCTTAACAATTGTAGCCTCCGTCCATCAACCTTTACTGTTGTGCCGATGTGGCCGTTAGTGGGACCCTCGCCATGACATGTTACCTGCTGACAGTAAATTTGCAAGATATAATTATTAAAAAAATTGGCCAAAATTGTTAAAAAAACCAAAGTTCAGAGTTTTTTTAAGCCAAAGTTCATTAGTTTACCAATTTTAGCCAACATTATTACATGCACATCAAGACATAATCTAGCGGTAAGAGTATATACAACTTGGCAATAGATCCAATTTTTTTTATTAAAATCAATTTCTAATATTTATGTAATTTATTTATCAATAAATAATTTTATAACTTGTAATATTCAAATTTAATTTGATAAAGATAGTTAAATATTTTATAAATTTTGATTATAATATTTTTTATTTTAAATGATATGTTATAATAATTAATGACAAACAATTAATATTATGCTAAAAAAATTATTTCATTTTGATAAGAATTAATTGAAAATAATAATTATATGACAACAAAATAAATGAAGAAAAAAAAATTGAAAAGGAAATTATAATTTGAAAATTCGAAAGGTGCTAAAGAGGTGCTAAACTTTATAATTAAAATATAATAAATTTCAATAATGAAGATTGAAAAAATTTATATTCATGTATAAATTTCTCAAGAACGGTTAGTGTAAAAGTATTTGATGTTATCCTTCTAAAGAAAAGAACAAGTTTAAATAAGACGATAATGTTCTTGAAGAGTTCCTACGAATAATACTATCATTTTTGGAATTAAAGCAGATTTACAACATTTGGTTTTTCCTCTCTTACTATGTTGATAATTTTATTGAATCTTTAGATTTTCTTTAATATTTAATTATTATAATATGAGTGCCGACAATTTGAAATGACTAAAAACACTCTCAATTTTTTTCCTGAAATTGACCTAAAAAACTTGAATTTCAGCATTTTTAACAAATATGGCCAATTCTTTTAACTATTATACTTTGCAAATTTACAGTTAGCAAGTAATGTGTCATGGTGAGATTCCATTAACGGCTATAGTAGTATAGTAATAATAGTTAATGAATGGAGGCCACAATTGTTAAGAAAAAATTATTTCGCGGTATCAATTGTACCAATTAAAAAAATTGGCTAAAATTATTAAAAATAAAAAAGTTCAGATTTTTTTTAATCATTAGGCCTATTTTAAAAATACGAATGTATGCTTATTATTTTTAGCAAATAGCAAAATATATTAATAACATATAATCTTCCCATATAAAAATATCCATACCAAAAAGCAGAACCGTGACTAATAAATATTCTTTCCATTCCATTTTGGTAGAAATAAATGACCATTTTTACTTTGTTCTACTTTAAATATTTATTTAGGATTTTGATGGTATATTAATATTTTTTTTCAATTTTACCCATATTTATTGGGTGTATTTTATATTTTATATTTATATTTATATTTCTCGTTTTAGTCAAATTAAAATTTTTGCGACACACATAACTAAAAAGTTTTTCATTATTTTAAGGGATGAAGAAAAGGAATGGAAGTACTATAATGGTGATATTTTAATATGAAATAAAATTAGTATTCCTTTTGTAATAATGTTAAATGGAGAGTTTTTAATTTTAAGAAAAGTAATTTAGACATAATATTATGTAATTTTATAAAATCAATATATTTCAATTATTTTCTTAATTTTTATTAAAAGCTAAAATGTTACAATTAAAATAAGACGGAAAAAATATAAATTACGAAGATAATATGCTTACGTTTCATATCTTTATATGAAGCTGGAATACTAACCTTTATTTTACATCCATTTTAGTTCATTAAATGATTGTAGACGTAATTTGCAGTTCATTAAATGTCTAAATGTCTAAATCATTAAATTGAAGTAATAATTATTAGTTATAGACAAAGGATAAATATGAAAAAAATATATTTATTACTTATTGAAATTACAAATGTGACAAATATTCTGGACCGAAAGTAGTAGCTTTTAGCGTTTTGACTGATCAAAACACTAAATTTTGTGGTCTCTAATAACATAACATTTGAATTAGTTTTTGTAGATTAATATAGAATTTTATAAAAAGTTAATTCATATAACATTTAACTTTTAACGTTTTATAAAGAGCTGTTCAAAGAGTTAATAGCTATCAAACTAGCTAATTTTGCCGAATAGATCTTTAGACGAATGTGAAACGAAAGTTTTTTGCGCACTTCTAAATTTTTTTAGTGCTTGAATTTAATAATTAATATCGAATGTTTATTTTATATTATATAAAATTTGGCACTCAAATTTAGAATTTAGTTTTTAAAATTTAATATATGAAAAGAAGTAGAAAAAGAAATACTACTGATAATAATGATAATAATAACAATTTTTTTGTTTGTATATTTTGTTCTCTTGGATGTTGACAATGACTCTATAATGGAATGGTGAGATGAGGCCGTACTTGATGGCGGCGAACTGGTTATGAATAAGCCACGTGGTGGTGAAAGAAACAATAAACACTAAAATGATGTTGAGCTTGGGCGCCACCTTACGGTTTTCGGAACCGACGGATGAGAATTAGAATCGGTTCGAATCAAAATTAGAACCAGTGACCTACGGTTCAGTTTTAATTCTATTATTTTTTAAATTATAAATCGGTGATTATAAGAACAGGTCGAAACCGACGGTTTTTCAGTCGGTTAGAACTGATTGTTGGAAACAGCAATTCCAGCAGCTTTTTTTTTTAAATAGTTTTGTGAAATCTCCAAATTACGTCTCCTAACAACTATAAACGGCTACATAAGGGCTAGTTTTAAGGCTATTGTGGAAAAATAATTTTTTAGATTTATTATAAATATCCTTTTCCATTTATAATCCCTCAAACAAAATTATCTCTACTCTCTCTACTCTATATTATTCTCTACTCTATAATCTCTCCAATTTTCATTTATAAATTATTGTCCAAAATATTGCAAAATAATTTCTTCAAAGTCGAATCTTCAATTATTTGTCCAAATTATTGTCAATTAATTTCTTCAAATTATCCAACTTTTTAAATAAAAAATAAATTAAGTGAACACTTTTTTTAAAAAAAAAAATAACTTTAGTTCAGGCCTTTTTTAAAAAAAATAAATTAAGTTCAAGCATTTTTTAATTTTTTAAGGGTATTTTTTTTAGAAATTATTTCACAGATTTTTAAAATTTAAATTTTGAAAAAAATGTTCTCTAATTTTTTATTTTACAATTATGCGATTCCCCGGAAAACCGGTCAGAACCGCCTATTTTAGAACCATTAAGGAACCGGACCAAAATTGTAACCGTTCGATTCCAAATCGTAACTAGAACCATCAATTTCCAATTCGATTCCTAAATCGAAACCGAAGATTCCGGAACCGTGGCCATCCCTAGTTGATCAATATTTTTTTAAAATAGTTTTTAGTGTTTTAATCAAGTTAAAATTTTATTTTTATTAATTATATTATTCGGTGATATAGTATTCGTACTAGTTTTAGAGGTTGAAGCAACTTTTTATCAAATGTTAGATACTCTTAACATTTAACATCTTATAGAGATTATTTAAATTTTTTTTTACAATAATATTTATTATTTTTTTCTTTGAACACAGCTAATTAAACAACTATTTTTTACTTTTAATTTAAAACACTATATAAATAATCTATGTGAACAGCTACAACAACATGTTCTCTCTTTTCATGAGAGTTAGGGTTGCTTCTGCATGGCGGCTAGGGTATCGTTTGCGCAACGATGATGTTCTCTTTCTATAGGGGTATAATGTTCTTGTGTCTTTGTTTTAATCCCTTTATATTTGCTTTGTTTGTTTTTCTGCTTCTCATTTTTTTCCTTTGGACTCCTGTTTTTGTTTGTTTAATTCTTTTTAGGGTTTTCTTAGTGTTGTCTTTCTGTCCTGTTTGTCTACCCTTTTCATCTGTTTATTTTTTCATTCGCTAATATGTTTCCCCCTTTCCTATACATCATGGTTCTGTAGTGCTAGCTACTGAGATGGAGAACCAAAATACTGTCCCATTACCGAAGCATAAGGAAATGAGAGTGTACACATCAATGGAGGCAGAAGAATTAGAAGCGAATGTGGTTGAGAATTGTATGAATGAGGGGATGGCTAAAATTCTTAGCACGAAGATAAGCCCTTTTATGGGATGGGATTCCGATAGTAACATGGCTTGAGGCAAATTTATCAGATTTCGTGCATTACTTGACTTGGAAAAACCCCTTGCTAGAGGCTCGATGGTTAAGCTGCCTTTTGGAAAATCTATCTGGATCCCTTTTCAGTATGAGGTATTGCCCAATTTCTGCTTTTTAGATGGCAGGTGTGGTCATACGTATAGAAGTTGTGATGATTATGATTTTGGGGAACCTTACAATTGGAGAATATGTTAAATGGGGATTCGTTGAAAGCCTCGCCTTTAAGGAAACGGAGAAAGATTAGTGCTTCGGATCGTACTAAGGGTAGGGGGGAACCTGTGGTTAGGAAAATGAGTTCCCAGGATAATACAAGTGTGGCACTAGTAATCAAGAAGATAATGGAAGCGAGGAACTTGTGAATTGTTAGGAAGGGAGAGAAGAAGTCTATTCAACACACCTCTATGTCCCAAGCTACTAACATCCTTAATTGGTTACAAGATTTGGTGGTTAATGGTACAAAAAAGAATATGGCTCCATCAAGCCATGAACAAAGCCGTATAAGCCATGATGTTCCAAGTCCGGCTCCTGCTGACCCATATGCTACTACTTCAGCTCCTGTTCTTACTGTCCCAAACCCAGTCGTGACTGACCCTTTACCCTCCTTTTCTTGCTTCACAGACCTTATACATAGTCACCAAACTTTATTGTCTAGTTCACCTTCTCCCATCCTTGAGCCTGAACCTGACCCACGTTTGCACCCAGTGAATAAACAACAAAATTCAAATTCTCTTTCCTCTTAGAAAAGAAAGGCACGTAAGGGAAAGGGAAGCACTGTTGAATCTTGGACAATGCCCTTATTTCATTTCTTAAAGAATAAATATAAAGGCCGAGGGTACTTTGAAATTAGATATGAGTAAAACATATGACCAAGTGAAATGACATTTTTTAAGAAATGTTTTGCTTAGATTTGGTTTGGATGTGAAACGGACGGACTTGATCATGAATTGTGTTTCTACTGTTTCATATTCTTTGCTTATTAAGGGGGAACCAACGAAAAAATCTGGAAAGATCGCTGACTTACGGACCCGAATCATTCCTGAATTATATCTCCTCCTATGATTTTAGATGAGAATGCGACTGTGAACCGGCTTATTCTCCAAGACCCAAAGCATTGGAATGTGGATTTAATCTCATCTATTTTTGATCCGTTGGAAGCTAGGAGCATTATGTCTATCCCTCTCACCATGCGACGTACTAAGGACGTTTTGGCCTGGCCTCTTTCAAAGTAGGGTTTATATACAGTACGCAGTAGGTATCATATGCTGCCTGAGGCAAAATTGTCTGGTTTGTACAGCTTCTCTTCTAATCTGGTGCGTTCAACTCAGTGGAAGCAGAATATTCCCCCTAAGGTCAAGCATTTTTGCTAAGAGCTTGTATAAATCACATTCCTGTTGCTGATGCACTTGTACACAAAGGTATGCATATTGATCCAGTTTGCTCCGTCTATGGGTTGGCCATGGAGAACACCATGCATATTTTAAAAGTCTACATCATAGCCCAACATTCTTGGAAATTTTCTCCTTTAAGGCTCATAACGTTTGATTATCGAGTCTCTGAGTTTCCAGGAATGATTTGAGATTATTGTCAGTAAGTTTCAGCAGGAGCATATTGAGCTTTTTTCGATGACTGCATGGCAATATGGCATTCTCGCAACTTGCTCAAGTTTCAGCAAAAGCGATTGACATTTGAGGAGATTACCCAGATGGCTATTGTCTGCTCAACAGATTTTCAGCAGGCGAACGAGATGGAGGTAGATTCCCAAGATGTTACTACAGAACAGAAATGACAGCCTCCTTCGCATGGTTGGTTTAAGCTGAATGCCGATGCATCGATTAAGGAGGTGGTGGGCTGTGGGTACGGTTTCATTATCCGTGACGAGGAGGGGAATGTAAATATTATGGGATTTGGCACTCAATGTTCTTATGTAGTCATTCCTCCTGAGGAAGCAGAAGCTGATGCTGCTAGCTTTGGTCTTTTTATGGCGATGGAGTTGGGCTTTACTTCAATAATTCTGGAAACGAACTCTCTTATGCTAGCTCACCACATGAATGCTCAACAGTTTCCTCTCTCTGACTTTGGTACTAGCGTCTTAAACACAGATATGTTAGCTGCGAATTTTGGCAATTCAAATATGTTCATGTTAGTACTAGGGTCTTTAGAGGACGTTATTTGGGTGGAGGAGGCCTCACCTCTATTGAGAATTTTGTTTTTGTTGACAATCCTTTTCTGAATTTGTAATATTCCAACTTGATTTTCTCCAAAAAAATAAAAATAAAAAAATAGTGAACAACTACTACATAAAATAGTTAGTATTCCTAAACATACCCTAAATAAATAAAATAATTTTATTTACTTCTTTTTATATAAGATAAACCTTACATTACATTTTTTTTTTCAATCAAATGAAATAGTTAAAATTTTAGATTTGTTATAAATAATGAAATAATGATATTACAAGAAATTCGCTTTTTTCTAACTAAATTTTAAAACTCAGCGTCACAAGGTTAGTCCATCTAATTAAATTGACTGAATTTCTTAACTAATTTGTTAGTAGATATATTTTCCAATCAATGCTAACACTATGTGTGTGAGAGTTCATACTATCAGCATCAACTAAATTTGAACAGCAATCATATGGAAGTAACAATTGTTATGTAAAATAAAGTAGAAAACATGAATTGATACAAAATTAACCGAAATTATAAATAAAAAAAAAAATTCTTTTTCATCTAGCCTTTTACCATATATAATTATCTCTATTCTTTTAGATAATCAAATAATAATATGCATTCTTTAATTTAGCCTTTTATATTTTTCCCCATGTAACCAAAAAAAAAAAAAAAAAAAACAAATTTTAACTAAATATACGGCTAAATAAGCAAATAAAATTATCTTTTAATAACTAAACAAACTGTCATTTATTTGGTGAACTTTGTTATTCTTGATGAAATCATTTCTCTGAGTGACCGTTACCTGTTTTTTAATTAACCAATGAGATTTTGATGCAAAGTTGGTGGCACTCACATTATTTTTTGACAATTCACTGCCTCTTCATCTGTAAAAATTGAGGCATTTTCCAATTAAGTGAGAAACATGTGTTTATTAGACACCGGTACACATGGCATAAGAGATCATAATTAAAAAAAAAAAAATGAATATAACCATAGAGCATAATTTTTACCCTTCCACCGACGCCGCTGCTTCTCCCATGTCGAACTTGTATCCTTGCTTTTACAGTGTGGCTGCTAACTAGTCAACTAAAATCTTATATTAGTAAAATGAATATATCTTTGAGCATTTATAACTTGAAAAAAATATATATAGAGAGAGAATAATTTATCTAAAAAAATTATTTATTTACAATACTTGGAGCATGGAGCATGACCAAACAATAAGACTTCAGATTTTTTTTTTTCTTTTTGAAATGTATAAGACTTCAGATTTTGGTTCAGATGTTGGATTCTTTCATTCCAGATATTATAAAGGATTCTTTTTTAACTGATTTATCATTCATCACTCCTCATATAACTGATATTTATGTCTGTTAAAATGTTATTAGTAAATATTAAAAAAAAGACATGCTAAAAACGTTTTTTTTTTTAACTAATGAACGTCGTTTTCAGATATTTTATTATTAACTTTAATAAACAATTGTATAACCTATCAAACAATTAATTAGATATATTTCTTCTCAGGATTTATTAAATCGTGTAGAACGTTGCGTTTGCTGGGTTCCACCTATGGCTGCTTTTCTCAAGTTGAATAAGTAATAATCAAGTTATCTATGAATTATGGTTCAATTGATAACAAAGACTAAACTTGCGGAAAGAGTTTTTAGGTTCAATTTCGTTAAATATATTTGTAGGAAGGACCAAAAAGATTTAATTGTGACTGAGCCTCGAGCCAGATTAGACGGTTATTGATAATAGATTTCAAATTCAAAAAAAAAAAAAAAAGAAAATAATAATAATAATCATGCTCTGTGGTGGTGGTTTTTTGAGAGATCATTTGGGTAATTTGCGCGTCAAATACTATGTGCCAGGACCCAAAGACATTGTTGGTATAAGATTTATCTAACTCATCTATATATTAAATTAATTCATGAAGAATTTTTTTAAAAAAATAATACTATTTCAGTATTTTGAATAATTAAAAATACTTTCTATCTTAATGAAAAAATTGGTTTTGATATCTATATACGGATATAGAATATATAATATAGAATGTAGAATAAGTCTTTCTCAATATTATCATCCACTTATAATGTTAGATTCTAGTACGATGCAATTGAATTTTTTTTATACAAGATCCTATTCTACCCATGCCCACTGATATTTCTTATACACTTCCAGATACTCCAAACAATGTATCCTTTCAGTTTATTAATTTAATTTTATTAATTTTGACACTTCTAAAACATTTAAAAATTTTATAAAACTTTTATATAAATTTATTAATAAAAAATTTTGGATTGTGGTATTAAATATAAATTAAATAATTATCTGCAGTTCAAATAAAAAAAAAATTAAAGGATATGTAAAAGAAGGAGAGAAAATACGCAAATCATTATTTACAATTTGTAAGTTTATTGGATATATATTTATTATTGTCAAATTTAAGAATAATAATTTGAAATTCAAGAACTCACATGATTTTAATTATAAAAATTTTGGGCTTCTATCAAGTAAAAGCCTACAATATTATATTAAGCGAACTAAAATATGGGGTGTTCTATAATTGGATTTGATTCTTTTGAAAATATTGAAACTTTTGAGGGCAATTTATATAAATAACCCCTAGATGAAGGCCATAATTTTTAACAAAGACATTGATATTAAAGAATTAACTAATCATGTTGGAGCCAAGTTACTGTTGTTTAGTTTATATTAATGTGCAATTGTGATTGATTATTTTTTTATTTAAATTTTAACAAATTATATCTTTTTTATTTATTAAGAGGCTCAACAAGTTGAAACAACATTTTAGCTATATAATAAAGGTAATTTTGATCACTAAAATTGAAAAAACTCTTGTGGTCAGAGGACTAGAACCTCAAGCCTTTCACTCTCCACTTCTAATATAAGTGAAAAGATGAAACAAACCAGACATTATTACTAATAATAAATTATATTTTTTTAATATAGTATGACTTGCTTTTTTTTTTTTGTTTAAATTCTAGTATTTAGTGTTTCGTGTGACTTTATTCAAATACCACTTACTATTTAAGTATAAAAAAAATGTGTAAATAAAAAAATAATAAAATAATAAATGGTGAGCTATTATTAAATGGGAGGGCAAAGTAAATTTTTGATTTAAATTGTGTATGGTATAATAACATTAAAATTGCTTTTTTTTATTGTTAAACTTATCCACAAAAACTTACCATAATCAAAGAAGATCGCACAACGTTATTCTCATGTCGAATAACACTTACTCCTGTTCATTCCAGTTTTTAATTATTACTCGTTAGATTTACTTAATGGGCCGCAGATATGCGTGTTAGCTTTTAGTTTGATCATTTTACATTATAAAATAAATTATTTACAATAAACATCAAATCAAGATTTAACTCACTAATAATAAACCCATATAAATACCCATCGAAAGCTACGTGCATGTTATCCAGCAAAAGCAAGTCTCTTCTCTTTCCTCTTTCACACGCTCATTCGCCGTAGCTCTGGACTTGAAATCCTTTAGGGAAAAACCAATATGGCCACGAACGTCTCCTCCACAGCTTTCCTTACCCCAGCCGCCGCAGCCACCTCAACCTCCACTACCAACACCATCAAAGCTCTACTCGTCACCCTATTTATCTCCATTGTTAGTACAGTTATAAAACTTCAAAGGAGAGCTGCTCTCAAAAAAACCAGCAAAATTCTCCCACTACCTCCCGGCCCAAAACCCTGGCCATTCGTCGGAAACATACCGGAAATGATCCGGTATAGACCGACTTTCCGGTGGGTTGATCCACTCATGAAAGAAATGAATACCGATATTTGTCTTATTCGTTTCTGGAAAACTAATGTTATTTCTGTCAATTGTCCGATTATTGCACGTGAACTGCTCAAGAAAAACGACGCCATTTTCTCCAACAGGCCAATGATTCTTTCTGCTAAAGAAATGAGTGGTGGTTATCAAACTACTATTGTTGTCCCTAACAATGATCAGTGGAAGAAAATGAGAAAAATATTAACTTCAGAAATTATTTCACCTGCTAAACATAAGTGGCTGCACGACAAAAGAACAGAAGAAGCTGATAATCTTGTATTTTATATCCATAACCAGTACAAGGCCAACAATAATGTCAATCTGCGACTTGCTGCAAGGCATTATTGTGGAAATGTGATAAGAAAAATGATGTTCAGTAAAAGATACTTTGGTGAAGCAACGCCAGATGGCGCACCGGGACGCGTGGAGATAGAACACGTGGACTCAGTTTTTGCTGTTTTGAAATACTTATACTCATTTTGTATTTCTGATTTCATGCCTTTCTTGCTAGGGCTTGATCTTGATGGACAGGAAAAATTTGTTCTTGAAGCTAATAAGACTTTAAGGGCTTTTCATAATCCTATTATAGATGAAAGGATTGAACTGTGGAGGAGTGGTCAAAGGAAGGAAATGAAAGATTTGCTTGATGTTTTTATTACTCTTCAGGATTCTGATGGAAAGCCATTGCTGACACCTGACGAGATCAAGAGTCAAGTCGCTGTAAGACCTTAAAACCTATATATTTACAAGCTTAAATATTTTCCTGATTCAAGATATTTTGATTTTTCCATTTGTTGCTTTTTTCCTTTTTCAAGAATTTCAATATAAAATAAGAATTTCAATATAGAACATAAATCTTACAAATTCAAGAAATAATAAATATGATATTTTTATCTGAAAAAAAAATAAATAAATACATGTGTAGATTCTTACAAAATCCTGTATTACAAAAATTTTGCAGGAAGTTATGATAGCAACAATAGATAACCCTTCAAACGCAGTGGAATGGGCCATGGGAGAAATGCTAAACCAACCAGAAATTCTCAAGAAAGCAACAGAAGAAATAGACAGGGTGGTCGGAAAAGACAGACTTGTCCAAGAATCAGACATCCCTGATCTTAACTATGTCAAGGCATGTGCAAGAGAAGCTTTTAGGCTCCATCCTGTAGCCTACTTCAACCCACCTCACGTTGCTGCGCAAGACGCTGAAATTTGCGGTTATTTGATCCCTGAAGGTAGTTGGGTCATGCTCAGCCGATATGGTCTGGGCCGAAACACAAAGACCTGGCCTAACCCACTCAAGTACGACCCTGAACGCCATTTGAATGAAGGAGAAGTGGTTTTGACCGAACATGGTTTGAGATTCATATCATTTAGCACGGGAAGGCGCGGTTGCATCGCGGCTTTACTCGGAACTTGCATGACTACTATGTTATTGGCAAGAATGCTTCAATGCTTTACCTGGAGTCTGCCGGATAATGTCGAAAAGATTGATCTTTCCGAAGGGGTCGACGAGCTTTTTCCGGCCAATCCCGTGGTGGCTTTTCCAAAGCCACGTTTGGCTCCTCATCTTTATCCTACTTCGCCATGAATGAATGAATGGAAGGATTTAAAGATATGTAATTAATTCAGAATACTTTGAAATCTGAAATAAATAAATAAAATCCGACTTGCATGGTTATTATGTAATTAGGAGGTGAAATTTATGAGTAGAAGTTGCATGTGTTGGTGGCTTTATTGAGAGTATCTTTACAACGCTTCTGTATTTCATCAATGGGTTGCAACTGTTTCATTAAGTAAATTTGCTATTAATTAAAAAAAGCCTTTCTTTCATTTCTTTTAATTAATGTAGGCTTGCAACTTTATAATCTTGAACCAGTATTAGCATCGATGGAAATAGACTCATAAACAATCCGCCAGAATCCCAATAAATGTATATAGATCCAAAGGATTTCAAAATCAATTGTAAAAAGAAGAAGGGAGATAGAAGAAGACCCATGCAAGCTCATAGTTGTAAAGTTTCGATAGTTGAATGTGAAAGAATTTGTATTGTATTGTTGTACGATTTACATTATACGACACCCTTTATATAGGTGTACAAGATATGCACAAAAAGAAAAAAAAATGATCATAATAGGATACACTAAGATCAAAATTAGATACATTAAGATCAAATTCATATAAACTTGGATCACTTAGATTTTATTCTCGTATTAATATGGAAAATATCAATAGAGTAGATGAGCAGTACATATATAGAAGAGAGAAGGAAGGAGTGCAAGAGAGTTCAGAGTTGCGATGCTGATATGCAGTAGGCAGTAAGTATCATATGCTGCATCAGGAAAAATTGTTTGGTTTGTACAGCTTCTCTTTTAATCTGGTGCGTTCAACTCTATGGAAGCAGGTGTGGAAGCAGAATATTCCCCCTAAGGTCAAGTATTTTTGCTAAGAGCTTGTATAAATCAGATTCCTGTTGCTGATGCACTTGTACACAAAGGTATGCATATTGATCCGGTTTGCTCCGTCTATGGGTTGGCCATGGAGAACACCATGCATATTTTAAAAGACTACATCATTAGCCCAACATTTTTGAAAATTTTCTCCTTTAAGTCGCGCTTCTCTGATATCGAGCTTGTATCCTCGCCTTTACGATAGAGCTGCTAACTACGTCAACCAAAAT